>NC_090931.1:839028375-839331405 GCF_040938575.1 Ambystoma mexicanum
CCGAGAATACCTCCATAACTCTATATAGGAATTTGTCCCCTATGCCAAACTTGACAAGGGCAGCCTTGAAAAAGCCCCACTCAACTCTGACATAGACTTTTTCTGCAGAAACAAGGAGGTGGCGTCCTGCCACATACATTTTATCTCTTTACATGTACATTTTCTGTAAAGATTTAACCATTTACCATGCTCAGTATACAAAGAGCTGTATCATTAGCTAACTCTCATGAAGGGAAGGTGAGCAAACACACTTGTTGAGAACACTTAGCTTTTTATTTAGCCAATGTCCAAAGATGCAGACTCAGTTCCGCATTATATTTATGTTCCCCTGTGTAAGGGATTCTTTTTACAGGGAAGCAACAAGTTCTGCATAACAATTGTATTCATATTATGTAGAAAAAAGAGCACAAATATAATCAAAACACAAACAAGTAAGCATTGACATAAAAATATATGCAGATCAATTACAGGGTAGTGAAAACAGTTGTGGTTAACCTCAATATACAGAACATTTCTTTACTTAAAGTTTTTCAGAGGGCAACCAACAATAGTGCAGTAACAATCAGATTCAAACTGTGGTAATCAAGTACAAGAATAGTCATTGGTGCATCCTTCTTGGTATTTTTGAGGTGCACTAAGTGTTTGAAGATGACTGATTAGGGCGTGACCTAGTCTTTTTCTGCATCCACCGACAGAAGAGTGGGGTCCCCTCCCCCATCCCGAGCTCCTGCAATCAGATGCAGGGACTTCCTCATGGTATCCACACCCTAACGTCCCTTTATGAAGCCCACCTGGTCAGAACGTACCAATTGCAGCATATACACTTCCAACCTCGAGGCCAGGACTCAGGTAAACATCTTTACGTCGAAATTGAGGCGTGAGTTCGGGCAGTAAGCCTCACAGTAGCCCTGCCCTCTTTAGGTATTACAGAGATAAGTGCTCAGGCAAACAATTTGAGCAGCTGGCTGGTCTCCAAGATGTTGTTGAACAACTCTAACAGGAATGGGAGCAGCGTATTCGAAAATGTTTTATAAAATCCCGAGGTAAATCCATCCTCCCCTGGCGACTTACCCAACTGCAGTCGTCCAATTGCATTCTGGACGTCCTCCCCAGTAATCGGTGTGTCTAGTCCTCTAGCCTCCTTGTGTGTCAGTGTTGGTAGTGGGACCTCTCTCAAATAACTATTAATTCCCATCCCGGCTGGTTGACCTCCAACTTTGTATAAATCCTTGTAGAAGGAAGCTAAGGTCTCCAGGATCCCCTCAGTCGTCATCTCTAACACCTCGTTCTTTCCCCTCCCTCCGCTACCCACCTATCATCCTGCTGTCCCCTCAGGCATGCCGCCAGCAGTGAGTCTGCCTTGTCCCCCTTTTCATAATATTTCTGCTTCAGAAACTGGAGCTCTTTTTCGGGGCCCTTTCTTTAATCAGCAAGCCCCTCCAGGTCGCTTTAGCAGCGTCCCACACTGTACATCGATCCAGTTCTCCTGTGTTGTTGAGAAGAAAAATTCCCTAATTGCCCCCTCGAACTAATCTCTGAAGCCCTGATCCTTCCAAAGGGACTCATTACATATCCACATCGAACTCTGAGGACTTAACCCATGCCACGACAAGTCCAAGAATACCAGGTTGTGGTCCGACCAAATGACCGGGTGGATTTCTGATCCCAATGCCGCCTCCCACAGCTCCCTTGAGATACAAAGATAATCAATATGGGTAAAAGTCCCATGTGGTGTGGAGTAAAAGGTGAAACCCCTCTCCTGTGGGCGAAAGAAGTGCCACGCATCCCGCAGTCCATATGCATCCAAACTCTCCCGAAGACTGTCGTCTCCCCACCCGGTGCCTCATGCCCCACCAGTACCATTGTTTGCCTATCCATACTGTGGTCTGCCCACATATTGGAGTCGCCCCCACAATTAAGGGTCTCGCCCCTTCATTCAGAACCTTCATAAACATTGCCTTACAGAATTTCACCTGTCCCTGATTAGGGGCATGCATTGTGGCGAAAGTGAAGCACACTCCCTTTATCAGGCCTGAAACCAACAGTGCCCTTCCATCCACGCTCTTCCATACCTTCAAAACCTCCATCCGCATCTGCTTGTGGATCAGGATATCCACTACCCCTTTTCTGGTGTGTCCCGATCCCCAATATATGTGGCCAAGAAGACCAAAGGGGACCCTCCTTTCATCTCCCCGGAGAAACCTTGTGCCTCATCACGACTTGGGCGGTAGCACTTAAATGCGTCGGCAACGCTATTATTGCCGCATTGAAGGGTCCGCTCAAACATGAGTTGGCAGCATTTACCCCAAGCTCTAAGCTGGGGGTAAATGTGCAGGAAAAATGCTGATTTTCAGTGCAATTACCGCACGATAATACCGCCGGCAGAAATGGTGCCAAAAATTCCCCATTGGGTCCAATATGGGGAATAGCCAGTACCGCCCAACCCTTGATCCGGCGCTAATAGCACCAGACGGGTGGGCGGTAACGCAAATTAAGTTGGGTGGTATACCAATAGGGATTCCGCCCAACTCGTGATGAGGCCCCCTAGTCTCTTGCAAGAAGAGGACATCTGTCCCCATCCTCCGAAATTCTCTAGCCACGGGGGATCTTTTCATTGAGGAGTTGAGTACCTTTACATTCAGTGTACAGATCCACAGGCGTTCCTCCCTCCCCCTCTCCATCATATCCACCATTGCGATTTTATCCCCATCTCACGAAGCACACTCTCTCTCCTACTCCAAGCAATTTTTACTTGAGCTATATCACATCCCACCCGCATGTTTTCTATATCAGAATCCCTACACCCCAATGTACTCACCCTACCCCACCCTCCCAATTCTCACCCTCACCCCTCAGTGGCACCCAGTTCCTTCCATCACTGGTCGAACACCGGACCGCCAGTTAGACTCGGTCAGCCGGGTCATCCCAGTATCCTCCTCTAAAATCAGAGCCCACCCCCACAAACTCCCCAACATCATCCACCTCTCCCCCACTGCAACACCTAAGTCAACCACTACTCTAAATCCAAAAAATAGACCCCTTCACCATCCGGGATCCCCAGAACATCCATATAACCACGGACAATGAAACAACATGTAGTATTGAACTGTCTAGTACCAAACTGCAAAAAGGTTCCCCAACATCTATAGCAAGTCAGTCAGGTACCCCCATTAGGGAAATTTTAAATTTCCTGAATTTCCTCGAACCGGGCATCCTGTGCCTGCTTGGTACCTTAATACGCCACTGTCGATCCTCCGATTCCTTCGGGGACTCTCCTCCTCCTACTAATTCTCCTGTGACCCTAAGTATGTCCTCCTCTGTGACCTGTTTGTATTCATAGCCATCCATTTCAAAGGAGGGAGAGAAGTGGAAGCCCCATCTGTATCTCGCCCCGTTCTCATTAAGCCTTTCCGTAAGGGGGATACACAGGTGTCCCTTCGCCAACGAAAGTGAGGATAAGTCCTGAAATATTGTAATTTTCGCACTCCCAAACACCACTGTGCTCGCTGCCCTGGCTTTTTCCAGAATCCTCTGCTTGTCCGGGTAGTTATGAAAGTGGGCCAGGGCCAACCTCAGGCCTCTACCTGCCTCACCTGCTCTGTGCACCCTTTCAATCTTGGGCTCACCGATGCAGTCATCTCCAAATAATAGCTTTGCCACCTCATGTAGGACCCTCTGCATGTCTCTTTCTGTTTCTCCATCCCTCTCAGGCACTCCAAAAAATCTCAAGTTGTTTCTCCTTTCTCGATTCTCAAAATCGTCCATCTTGAGGGTGATCTCCACTTCCCTTCTCTCCAGCTCTGCCATCTGCATGTCCATCTGAGTTTCCAGGGTATTGAGGGAGGATTGATTATTTTCCACTGTCTGTAGTCTCTCATCCATCTTGTCAATCCGTACGTTGAGTTTATCCACCTTGCCTCCAATGTCAACCCTCATCCCCTGAATCTCCTCCAACAGCGAGGCAATGTCACTTTTCCTCACTCCTGCATGTTTCAGTCCAAGGTGTCTCTCTCTGACTGCTGCCTCCGTGAGTATTCAAAACACTCCAGATTTGCCCTGCATTCCATATAAAGAGTGAGTCAGTTGACAGTGTCATGTAAAGGTACCTCACGATTGTTGTGTACTACAGGGTCTGGTTTGCAAAATCTCTCCTTGTGACCTCAGGCCCGGCCTGTACCAGGAATCCACACTGGCCCACACAGGAAGGAATGGCCAATGGGCCCCACTAGTCCCTGCGGGCACCCTGTGCTCTAGCGGAGTGTCCTTGATCTCTTGGGCCTCCACTACAACCCTTTGGTCCTTTCTCTGAACGTATTTCTAACGAGGCGGGCACACACCCCTAGTTCCAGCCAGGGACCCATACATCGCCACACAGCTCCTGGGTTCAGATTATCAGCCTCCTGCAGGTCTTTATAGGTGCACTCCGCTACAGGTCCCCAAGGAGGGGATCCCATCTCCACCAGCTCCAACTCCTCACAGGGGTGGGGGCGCCAATTTCCAATCACTGCCTCACTCCCCCCAGTCCCAGGCGGGGGGAGGATCCACACCACACCGCAGTTCACAGGGTTTCAGTACCGGCTGCCCTCACTTCTGCTCACAGTGCACCTGCACCGGAGGTCAGTCTCCCCATGCACCGTTCTGCCGTGCCTCTGGGCCCACTCCCATCCACCTTACCAGGTCGGTGGGGGGTGGCAGGGTGGGGGCTCTTCTCCTCCAAGGCCCACTGCCAAGATTCCTTTTTGGCCCTCTCACGTCCTGTTGTCTGGGGCTAACCCAGGCCTTCAATCTGCGGCACACCAGCAAACCAGAGGGACGGACCTAGGGACTCCAACCACCAATTTGCCCGATTTTTGGAGCGAGTGTGCCCAGAGTGCTTATGGACAGGGTGGACGAGGAACGAACTGCACGGGGGAGGGGAGTCCCAAATGGGGGCTCAAGCCACTTCATGGCCTCTTGCACAGGGTGTGTAACGCTCAGGCAACTTCCATGGGCTTGCCTCTTGGTGGCCTCCCCTTGCGCTCTTTCAAAGCCTTACCAGTCATGGACTGACAGGACCCATAGTCTACTGTCCTATGCTCCACTGCAATCATGACATTTTTTTAACCCTGTCTTCAGGGTTGATGGCGTTGATGACGAGGCCATTGTGACGCAGTTTTCAGAGAAACAAAAGCGCACCGTAATTCCTGACGGGTTTGCCATCATGGAAAAACAGAACTGAAGCTAACGGGCGCTGCGCATGCAAACCGGGAAAGATGTCTTTTCCCAGAAAAGTTAATCAAAGAAGACAAAATCACTTGTGTCACCACGTATAGTCCTATCAGTAATGGCCTCAAAAGAATAGTTAAAAAACACTGGCATATGCTTAAAACAACAGACTTCAATCCAGCTACCCCTAAATTTGCCATTAAAAGGCAGAAGAACTATAGGGACATGTTAGTGCACACATATCTAATCAAACAATGTATCGATCAACAGCCCACCCTTTGGAACCTCCCTCGAGTTACAGGGCATTTTAGACGCGGACAATGCTCCGTATGTGCACTCACTAAAAATATCTCCCCTGTTGATTTGAATGGAAAACCGTGGCAACTACGTATCTTCTCTATTTGTGCCACAGATTGGGTTGTATATGGTATCAAGTGTCCCTGCGCTCTACTATACATTGGTAAAACAAAAAGGCCCATCAGACAACGTATCTGTGAACACAGATCTTGTTTGAAAAATAAGGTGGACAATAAACCTCTAGTAGCCCATTACGAATAAAAAAAAACACAAATTCACAGATCTGTTCTGGTTCGTGATTGAAAGAATTCCAAGCACCCCTAGAGGGGGCAACAGAGACACAATGTTGGCCCGTTGTGAACAACGTTGGATTTAGACCTTAAAAACAGTCAAACAGGGCCTGAACTTATCAGTTGAATGGAATACGCTCTTATAACATGTCCTTCGGCACACTCATACCTTTCCTCCCACTTTTTCATTGAATGCAATTGTCTGCCTTTTTCCATTTTGAATTTACATGCTGTAGAAGCTGGGCCAGTAGGTATTGCGTACCACATTAAGTACATCAGGGTTACACTGCACACCCAATCAAGTAGTGCCCCCCTTTTTTCTTCATTTGCTTCATTGCTTTCAACTGTTCTGGCACCTTTTAAACATGTTTCATATATGTGTTTACACAAGGCCATCTTTGATGTCTAAGTGTGCCGTTTGGCAGTAGCATGCACAAATGTGTTGCCCGATGTGATTGCTACCCTTTGGAGACACGTGTAACAGATCGTTCTTTAATAGCCGTATACCATGATTATGAGGCTGTTTCCTCTTTAAACTCAACTGTTCTACAACACTGTGTCAATGGACGCACCACACTCGTCACGTAACATGCGCCGTTCTATAAACAGAAGTCACGCACCTTAGTGTTTCACTTCGGCACCAGGCAGTCAGAGCGAGAACCGCAGCGTCACCTATTTACATAAGGTAAGCGTCTTGGTCCCCGCCTTTAGAACGCTTAGAGGGTTTTCATTTTGAACATGGTTCTTATTCTTATCAGGCTAGTTGCTGCCTTTTGTAAACAGTTTTACCGCTCCCTTCACCCCGTGCAGTGACTCGACCCCATTCCTTGGATCTGTGCCTCGCGACTGTGTCAACACACATTTTGGCAGCATACTGCGAAATAATGGAAAAACTTGTCCTCTTTGGGTAGGAACAAAACTTGGTCTGGTGAGTTCCCCCTGCTTTTTATGGTTTCCTCTATGGGTTTTCTATTCAAAGTCCTCTCTTACACTCTCATCTCTGATGGTGTTAATATACTTGCACACACGTATCCATCTGGTGTCGGGTATCCTGTGGTCTCTCAAGGGTCACGAGTTATATTAAATTGAGCCGTGCATCTCTCTATCTCTCTTTTTTCAGAGACGTGGTGTCATTTGACGACACCCCTCCTTTCCCGGGAGCCCTTCAATTTGTCCACCGCTGTCAAAACAATGAGCATGAGTCAATGACGTTACTAAGGACCACTGAGATTGCTGCCAAGTAAGTGGCCACACACATGACACGTTTACACACTTTATTGAATAGGGAGGAAGCGATATATATTGATATATATGTTCGTAATTATTTACTCATGTTCAGGATTTTGGAGGTCGCTGTTCCTTTCTGGACTCCAGTAGAAGGCTTAGGTGCCTGCCTGATAGACAGGCGTGCCTGTATCCAACTCTTTACGACACAGGCGTCTCACCAATAAGTAAGTTGTTGACAAATAAGTAAGTTGTAGTGGTCGTAATTCAATCCTTAATCTGATAGTCTTTGACAGCCTAGTTGCATCTGAGTTTGTCTCCTTATAAGGTCGTGTGCGCCCATATTTATCTTGCTTTAATAAGCCCCAATATCACTAGCTGTCATATTACCCTCTCAGGTGGGGTGCTAATAAAAGCAAAATAAGCAACATCCTATGTAAAACATTTTTTCGCTTGCCCCGTAACACGGGCTACAGCAAGTGATTAGTCACTAATAGGAAACCTTCCCTATTTAATCATTATATTTGTTTAAAATAACATCTGAAAGTAACTATTCAAGGTGTCCTTGCAAAAACTAACAGTTTCTAAAAAAAGCAGTAATAGCCATGTGTTTAATCAGTAAAGTGAAGAAATACTCACGTGTAGTAAAGACAGAGGCCCTCATTACGAGTTCGGCGGTAACCATGCCACTATTGGCGGCATGGCTGCCGCCGAAATCGCGTCGGGGTCCGGGTCCTCGGAATGAGGACTTACCGGGCCATTCCGAGTTCGGAAGGCCCGGTAATTCCTCCCTGCAAGGACCCGAACCCGTTCCTTCCCCGTTCCCATTTCAGCCCCCAATTGGTTTTCCCAGGCGTGCTTACCGTGTCCCGCGAGGAGAACTCGTAATGCGGCGGTACGGAGTGAACGGCGCCGGCACCTTTTACGGCGCCGTTCATTCCGTACCGCCAGTGTCGTAATGAAGCCCAGAGTGTTCTTACGTTTCCCAGTTTGGACTTCATCTAAAGTGATGGTGTTTCAGTTGTCTTATGACTCTGTTTCTGATTTGTTTAAATGTTTAGAATTATTGTTGCCTCACACACTCCACTGTGATTCTAATGTCTATTTGTTGATGCCTTGAACCCATGACAATAAGAATGACTAGTCTTATATGTTTTTATATGTTTTTGTAGCAATAACCACGTTGAATACCAAGTGGGGTATAGATGTATTACCGACCATATGGAAGAAATCGTGTTCTGAAGATGGCCTAAAATAGAGAAGGAAAGACACTAGGGATAGTGTCTAAAAACCTAGAAGGCCAAAACATGTAGACAACAATCTAGGATACCCAAATAAATCCACTGAGGGAACTCTCGTAAACAAAGTGGTTATGAATGTTTACAGTTTGTCTTGTTTAAACCCCTTAATCACGTTTGTATTATGTATAATTAATTCATTTTTAAAGCCTTGGTAAACATGACATTTGTTTGTGTTATGGCATACCGTGCCTTTTAGTCAATTTTGATATGCAATAAATTCAGTTTGTTGATTAGTTTTTCTGTGTTGGGTTATATGATGTATTTGATATACAACATCAAACTGTATTTGTTTTGTTTGTAAATATCATCACTCGAACTTCTGGGAAACGGAAAGAGGGGTAATCACACTCACATTACATATATTTTTAGCTGCGCATGCTATACACACCATTGATGATGTCGACCTTGAGACGGAGGCTCTCGAGGGACATTGAGTCGACCGCATCGACGTAAAGCGCCCTCTGCCAAAAAAATAAAATAATTCCAAAGCAGCCGATGCTGGAAGAGGAAGATATCTCAATATAAAGAATACGTGGCAGGACACAATCCATTCGAAGCATTAGTTTATAATGTGTATTCATTTAATCACCCAATTAAAATTCAACAATGCTTTTAAATCACAAGCCCAACAGTGCTCCCCATGAGGAGTGTGGATGATCCATCCATTATGTAATAACAACTATAGGTTCTGGCCAAAAGGATTCGTTGCATAGAACTCCAAAGATTAACTCAATCACTGCAATCCAAACAAGAAAATAAAGGTACAGGCTTAGTAAATATTTGTATGTTGGAATTTATATACTAAAACTAGGATCAACCACTCAAAAGACATGTCTACTATCATAAGGCTGGCATTTCCTTTCAATGCATAGTCACACAAAAAGCAAAAGCTTGAAAGTTTCACAACGGTCTCTAGGTCTCTAGTCCAGTTCTGCAAAGATTAAAAACACCTATATTTACTGCATCTTCAAAGTTATAGCTGTGTTCCACTCCCAATAACTCCAGTACACAACTACTTATTTCCAATCTGTTAGGTGGTTTGGGCTCAACTTCCCAATGGGTCCTATTGCGGCGTTACGAATGTGCTTACGGCCGCAATTGTGGCAGTGCATGCTTATGTATCCATTGCGACATCACACGTAAACGGGTAAATTCATTAGCTTCATTTACATATCCTATTATCTAACCCACAAGGCGGTAAACACATGTATCCAACTGTAAAGACTAGAGGGGGTATCTGTACTTCGGCTCACTATATAGTTGGGGTAGAGCACAGGGCCCCCCAGGCAAGGCTCTCAATTGGTAACGTTGGGCGAGGAGCCTGGCTCAGACTGAAGGGAGGTGATGCAGGCTGGTTCTTTGATACAGTGTACCCCCAAGTTCTCCACAATGGAAATGTCCACACATTATTTTAGGTGATAACACAGTCCTTTTTATTACTAACATACAGGATAAAAAGTCAGGTACGTATATACAAATAAATAAGACTCACTTTGTACTAGAAATCTAAACAGGTAACTTAACTTAATATATAATATATCCCAATGGATACACAAATCCGCCACTCGGCCTACGCCTAATATACCTTGCCCTCTGAGATTAAGAAACACTAGACTTAGGTCAAGAGGCACACATAGCCCATCTACAGATAAAATTATAACAAAAGTGCATATCAGATCCACAAACCACCTAAAAATATTGCTAAAACCCATAAACGTATCAATATATCGCTTTACACCCATCCTACCAACAATGCTATTAATGCCTGTATTGACCATAATTCGCAGGCACCGAACAGCACGTTACCAGCTACTTTCCCCACTCAGATTAAAAATCATACCCCTAAAAAAGAGCCACCACCTCTCATTGGTGCTCTCATCAATGCTAGATCTATAACAGATCATGCATTAGATATTGCTGATTTGATCCTAATCAACAAACTAGATATAGTAGCCATTTTTTCGGAAACATGGCTGCATACAGCAGCAGGTCCAGCTCTGTCATTAGCAATCCCAGATGATTGCATGATACTAAGAACAGACAGAGAGAACGCAAGAGGAGAAGTAGCACTTATCGCTAGGAAACAATTGGGGATAAGGAAAACAGTAACCCATCAAACATTGTCATCAGGGGAACTTTATCTCTGAAACTCCCTCTCACACACCTCCTTTATAGACCACTGGGACCAATTGCTTCCCTTGATGAAGAAATTGCCCAACTCTTAACCCATAATGTCAAACCAGGCTCCATAATCATACTTATGGGTGACCTTAATTTAGGGCTTAATGATCGCAAAGTTAATAATGCACTAGCCTTGGCCAACACAATATCAGAACAAGGCTTCCTCAATCGTAGCACCGAACCTACCCACAACAAAAGACGCACCCTGGATTGGATAGTAGATCTCAATTGTAACACTAAGATCCTAACAAACAATCCCTGCGTATGGTCAGATCACCACGTGATCACCTTCACCATCCAAGGTCAACCAAACTTGCACCGTGAATGCACAATGGCTCCTCCAGCCCTCACTAGGAATAAACAAAGCATCACAATAGATACTTACTCAACCCTATCACCCACCACGCCATCTCAGATACTAAGACCCACAGCTATGGTGGAATTATACAACCAAACCCTCTCCCAAGCCATAGATAAGGTTGCCCCTCTCAAAATGCGGAGATCCAAACAGGCTGCTCATCTAAACAATTGGTTCATTGGCAATCTAAAAAACTCTGTGATCAAGAGAATAGCATAAACTACTTGGAAGAAGCATCCATTCCCACTAAATAAAGATACATTTGTAGCAGCTTTTAACAATTACAAAAATGCTATACTCTATACCAAAAGTGAAATCTACAACGCTAGGATCAGTAATTCCAAATCAGGAACAAAATAATGATTCTCAATTCTAAGAGAATTAGAAACTCCAGGGACCCCACAAGATCACTGTACTAAAGACTCTGAGTGGTGCACCAATATTCAAAAAGCACTACTAGACAAAATCTCGCTCCTTCAAACCAAAATTGACGGCAAAAAGAATAGCCTATCCCCTGACTCTCCACTCTTCAAACATCCAGACTCCACGATGAATCCTCCCCCCTTCCAATTTTCACCAATCTCAGTGACCAAAGTCACTAGAATTATTGAAGGCCTTAAACCCTCCAGATGTCAGGGAGACACAAGTCCTGCCACACTTATCAAAGATATCAGAGAGGACCTTGCCCCATTCATCACCACATGTATTAACGCCTCCTTCAAAAAATGGCACAGTACCCAATTATCTTAAGGATGCTTGGGCTCGCCCTCTCATTAAGAAAACTACACTATACCCAAATATACCTAGCAACTACCACCCCATAACCACAGTACTCTTTCTATTGAAAGTTTTGGATAGAGCAGCTTACCTGCAAATCCAAAATTATCCTGAATCCAACAATCTACTAGGCCTACGGCAATCAGGCTTTATACCATGTCATGCCACAGAAACCGCACTCATCGACCTCAAAAACCAAATTGATGAGTTAAAGGATAAAGGTAATCTAGCCCTCCTTCTCCTTCTGGATTTATTAGCTGCCTTTGACCTGGTCAACCACAACATACTATGTAAACATCTGACAATAGAGGCTCATTTTTCCCCTAAAGCCACAACATGGATCAAATACTTCCTCTCTAATAGACCATGAAAGTTTTCTCCCAAACAGCCATGGCAGACTGAGCACCGGTCCTTTGTGGAGTCCCACAACGATCCTGTGTCTCGCCTACTTAGTATAATATGTTTACAAATGTTTATCAAAAAGGGCACCTGGTTGATGCCTTGCTCTACCCAGGTGGGTAGTCATGTATTAAAGAGCAAAAAATGAGCAAGGTCATGGGATACCTGGCTGATGAACGAAGGGTGAACACACACCTATGGGGGTTACACTTTGGTAAGTGTGTACACGTTACTGTGAATGACTTCTGACAAAAATGTATCAGGACAGTCCGAGTGCTGCAGTCAGATTTTTAATAAAACTGCAGTTTACGTGTTTGTAGATACACTTAATTGAGAGTAACACAAGATACAACAGTATTTACACATTTTGAAGGTATAGTAACCAGTTTGTGAGTAACAAATTTCAAATATTTGTGATGTCTTTTCAATGTTTACACATCCACTGAGCGGTCCTTGGGAAGGAGACCAGTGGATTTAGTGAGGTGATAGCATGTAATAATCAGCACATAAACATCAAAACAATGCGGGGTTGAACATGGACAACGCAGACAATAAAACAGTCAACACGACAGTGTTTAGGCCAGAAAGTGAGCTTGGATGAGCTCTGATGGTGTGGCCTTCATCAGGACGAGATATTCCAAAAGTGGGAAGTATCTTGTGAGGTCTGTTGAGATAAACAGACAAGGTGTTATAGGAGTGGGCACATTCGTGGGTATCGAGCACAGGTGGAGGTATCAATACAAGAAGGACCGGTGCTTACCGGAACTTGGGAGCGCAATAGCTCAGGGAGTAGCAGTGTCAGGAGTACACTGGAGGATTTTCGAGGTCCTAGAGGTGGCCATTCCTGTGGAAGTAGGAAGGACATGGAGGCTGTGTTAAGCCATATGGAGTGGTGGAGCAACTAAGGGTAAAAAAGGGGTAAGAACAAGCTTACCTTGAGGGCCTGTTGGCATGCAAATTGTGGGTAGAACAGGCTGGCGTGATGAGTACGCAAAGTCAACCGCAAACGTGAGGGGCTGCGGAAAAAAGGACACACGGGGCTATGATTGCAGGCCTCGGAGTCTGTCAAGAGTCATGGTGCACGTGACGGTTGGTGAAGCGTGCAGGTAACAAATGGCCACGGATAAGGTGTGGCGGGTAAAATCACAAATGGATAGCATAACATGTGTGTTCCATGTGGGAATCGGTCTGAGCATGACTTATAAATGGACAGAGCGTCCGTGATGCTAAAATTACAACCTTAAAAGCCAGGCGGCGGATTAGCGGGATTGCCCGTGCAGGATGTCATGCTGGGCGAGGAAGGTATAAAATGGAGGCTGGGCTCCCGTTCTTGACTGAGACATGCAGCCGAGAAATAGGTGCAAGAGATAGAATAGGTTTGATTGTGATGGTGTGAATGGCTTTAAGTGAGGAGAGGGCCTTTCTTTCTTCTGTGGAGAGGTTATCCGGTTAGAACGTCCTTTTGGAGAGACCTTTCCGGATCGCGTTGGTTACCATTTTCTCTTAAGTATCAAATTCACAGGGGATATTGTGCGGTGGTGGCATGAATGTGGATTTAATTTTTAATCCTGTGGTGTTTTCTTTGTGTCACCCAAACATGTTGGTATGCGCACATCATCCATTCCATTTCTTTACCCCTCTTTAGCAGCTCTGGGCCATTACCACCACACCCTTGATGCTGACCAATCAGCTTCCTAGCCTGGCAGTGAGGCGTCCTCCGCCCGCCTGCATAGACATGGATTACCTACCTCAGCCACACATCTGTTTATGAGGATGCATACACACTAGTATGCTCCCCCATGGCTGAGTGTTTTGTTTTGCCTTTTGATCTTGCCTTTGGTACCTAGCGCCATTTTCGGTCAGGCATCCCTGTGGGCACCCCGGCCTCGCGCATTTCATCATGGCCGCTCACCCCATTTAATCACAGTCCGCTCCCCAGCTCACTCCGTGCGCAGCCAGGGGCCGCGACCGCTGACAGCTTGCTCTGCACCGCTCATCCTTCCTTCAACCCTAGGTGAGCACACGCGCATGCAACCACTGCAGCTCTGTGATCTCTTGCAACTATTTCTCGGCTGCATGTCTCACTCAAGAACGGGAGCCCAGCCTCCATTTTATACCTTCCTCGCCCAGCATGACATCCTGCACGGGCAATCCCGCTAATCCGCCGCCTGGCTTTTACGGTTGTAATTTTAGCATCACAGACGCTCTGTCCATTTATAAGTCATGCTCAGACTGATTCCCACATGGAACACACGTGTTATGCTATCCATTTGTGATTTTACCCGCCACACCTTATCCATGGCCATTTGTTACCTGCACGCTTCACCAACCCTCACGTGCACTATGACACTTGACAGACTGCGAGGCCTGCAGTCTTAGCCCCGTATGTCCTTTTTTCCACAGCCCCTCACGCTTGCGGTTGACTTTGCGTACTCATCACGCTAGCCTGTTCTACCCACAATTTGCGTGGCAACAGGCCCTCAAGGTAAGCTTGTTCTTACCCCTTTTTTTACCCTTAGTTGCTCCACCACTCCATATGGCTTAACACAGCCTCCATGTCCTTCCTACTTCCACAGCAACGGCCACCGCTAGGACCTCGAAAATCCTCCAGTGTACTCCTGACACTGCTACTCCCTGAGCCACTGCACTCCCAAGTTCCGGTAAGCACTGGTCCTTCATGTATTGATACTGTAACGCTCACCTGATTCCCGCAGAGGCGCCGGTCTTGACTGGGTGAATGCCGTATCTTCAAAGGTGATGTGTAACACACAGTTGGCTCTTTGGGCTGGACCTCTGTGCACTGTATGTTTGACTCGAAGAGTAAGATGTCTGCAGATAGAAAATATGGGATTAATGAACTGGGGTTATTGGGTGCCTCTCTCCTCTTCCCTTTCTCTTCTCCTGTAGAACCCCAAAGGTTAACGCCCTCACCTTAGGTAAGTGAACGCCGAGCTCTCCATCTGCCTCGAGGCAGGGTGCCGTAACCAGTTTCTTCACTGGATAAGGGTGCAGGCCTCTTGACCTCAGAGGACTGCTGTCCGTCGTTAACTGCATGAACGGTAAGTTCTGGGCACTTCAAATGTCTTAAAAGTCTTTTGTAATGATATCTCTTGTTTTGCAGGGTTCCGGCGATGGCGGATGGCGGGCTGATGAGAGTTGAGGATCGAACCCGCGTGAGGAATAGAAGCGCCTGGAAGCACGTAAGTAAGCGCTTGTAGCCTGCTTCACGATGCGCACTAACTGTCCCTTTTATCTTGCAGGTACAAGTTCGGAGCTTTAGAGAAGCTGAAGGGTGCTGGAATACCCACTGGATTCGGCATGGGAAGGAGTAATGGCACGTGAGTAATAAAGTTGCCCAATGTCTTTAAACGCACCTTCTTTTGTCTTTCAGATGCGGGATGCAGCGCCGAAGGCCTCCGGAGCGTGCGAAGAGCTGGTAAGCTTTTGTCTTTCAGATGCCGGAATGCAGTGCGAAAACCTCCGGAGCATGCGAAGAGTAGGTAAGCCTTTGTCTTTCAGATGCCGGAATGCAGCGCGAGGCGTTGGTGACAGCCGATGGACCAGGTAAGAGATGCGCTGCCACTGAAGACCGTAGTGCTAACCTGTTCTTTCTTTGTCTTTACAGGTGCTGCTGAAGACTGGATTCCAGGATGGTAAGCCTTTGTTCCCTTAGGCCCAGGATCAGAAGCAGAAGACACGATGAGCGTTCTGCTGCAGAGAATGCAGAATAAAGCAAAGCAAGATTCATCCATCGGGTGTGGTTTAAATAGCCTCCTGTAGTGCTTAGGTGTCTCCTTCCACAGCCACGCCTAGGTAAGAAAAGAGTTCCTGCTTTCCAGAAGAGTTCCAGTGTTCTGAACCTAGGGAGTGGCTCCTGCCCCACCCAACAGGAAAAGTAGTCCCAAACAGAAGAGGATCAGGGGTTCAACTGGCAGGTAAGTAAGCAGCATGGTCTGCTGCAGGTAAGTCCACCCAAGCATAATGAGCCCGGCGCTTCCAGCGCTGGGACTGGGCATCTTTATGAGCCTGGTGCCACTGGCGCCAGGACAGGGTCCAAAAGGTCCCAATTGGGACTGGCTGGCACTCGGAACCGGGGTTATGGGTCTGCTTCCAAGGGAGTCGGGCAAGTCCTGATCTTTTGGAAGCAGAGATCATGACAGCACCCCCCCTCAAGGCCCCTCCCAAAACGGGCTTCTCCGGGGGTTTGGGCTTGTTAGGAAATGTTCGATGAAATCTTTTGATTAGACGAGGCGCGTGGACATATTCTGCAGGTTCCCAGGATCTTTCTTGGGGACTGTAGCCTTTCCAGTCAATCAGGTAAAATAGTTTAGATTTGGAGATCTTGGAATCCAGGATGCTTTTGACTTCAAACTCGAGTTCTCCATCAACTAGAATAGGTTTTGGAGATGTAGTTAGTCGGGTTTGAGGTTGCACAGGTTTTAATAGAGAGACGTGGAAGACCGGATGTATCTTCATGTGAGGGGGCAAGTCCAACTTGACCGCTACTGGATTTACTATGGTAGTGATGGAATAGGGACCAACGTATCTTGGGTTGAATGTGCGTGGTCCTTTTAGAGGTAGATATTTGGTGGATAACCAGACTTGATCTCCTACTTGATATTGGGGGGCTTCCTTCCGATGTTGGTCTGCTCCTTTCTTGTATTGTTCTTTAGCCCTTTGAAGGTGAGAAACGGCTTCCTTAAAGGCTTGGGTGATTGTAGAATGCAGGTGGTCTACTGCTGGTGTTCCAAGATCTTGGAGTGGATCCAACTCCGAGGTTCGAGGGTGACTACCGTATAAAAGAAAAAACGGGGTCTTCCCAGTTCCCGAGTGGACAGAGTTATTGTAGGCATATTCGGCTATCCAAAGGATATCTTTCCAAGTTTTTTCAGTTTGTTGTAGCATGCAGCGCAAATACTGTTCCAGAGTTTGATTGGTCCTCTCGGTTTGTCCGTCGGTTTGAGGGTGGTGGCTGGTCGAAAGTCTCACATCAATTTGAGCCGACCGACAGCAACTTCGCCAAAAATGAGAAATAAATTGACTACCTCGATCCGAAATTAGAACTGAAGGAAAACCGTGCAGTCGGACGATGTTTTCGAGAAATTCTCGGGCCAGAGTTGCTGCTGTTGGTAAGCCTTTGAGTGGAATGAAATGCGCCATCTTGGAGAATAGGTCCACGATTACTAGGATCGTATTGTATCCGGAGCATGGAGGTAGATCGGTGATGAAGTCCATAGAAAGCGTATGCCAAGGGCGAGGCGGGATGTCAATAGGGAGTAAGAGGCCAGCTGGTTTTTCCTTTTGACTCTTGTTTTGGGCGCATACTCCACAGGACATTATAAAGTCTCTGATATCTTTTTTCCAAGACGGCCACCAGAAGTAGCGCTTGATCTTTTCCGAGGTCTTGGTCATACCGGGATGTCCTTCCATTAAAGAATCGTGATAACAAGAGATTACCTTTTTCTGTAAATCTGTGCTGGGCAGGTATAACCGTTCTTGGAAATATAATAGGTTGTCCTTCACCGTAAAGTCCTTTCCCTGCAGATGCCAATTCTGTATGTCTGCTGGAGTTACCAGTAGCCTGGCTTTATCCTTAACTTCCTCTATGGATTGTGTGGCGATTACACCTAGAATTCTTTGTTCGGGAATGATAGGTACAGGTTTAGGATTGATCAAATGTTCTTCCACTCCCATCCGAGAAAGGGCATCAGCTTTACCGTTTTTTGTACCAGGTCGATAGGTAATTATGAAGTCAAACTTGGCAAAGAATAGTGCCCAACTGAGTTGCCTAGAGGATTGAGCTTTTGCAGTTTTCAAATATTGCAGGTTTCGGTGATCTGTAATCACAGTAACGGTGTGTCGGGCCCCCAGAAGATAATGCCGCCAAGCCTTGAAGGCGGACTTGATAGCTAGAAGTTCCTTATCAGTAATAGTGTAATTGATTTCAGGAGGCGAGAATTTGCAGGACCAAAATGCCACGGGATGCAACTGATTGGTTACTGGGTCCTTTTGTGATAGAACTGCCCCCATGGCAAGGCTCGAAGCATCAGTTTCAACGATGTAGGGGAGTTCTGGGCGAGGATGTTTTAAGATCCGTGCAGAGATAAATCTAGTCTTCAAATTCTGGAAAGCTTGTTCCGCCTCGGTAGACCATTCAAAACGTTTGTTTTTCTTTAACAAGGCGGTGATGGGCTGGACTATTCGAGAGAATTCAGGGATAAACCTGCGGTAAAAGTTAGCGAAGCCTAACTTGCTTTGAACACCTTTTACGGAGGATGGCGATGGCCATTTGAGAATTGCATCGACCTTCTTTGAATCCATACGCACTCCGCTAGGTGATAATATGAATCCCAAGAATTCAACTTCAGTCACGTTGAAAACACATTTTTCCAATTTAGCGAAAAGTTTGTGTTGACGCAATCTCTCGAGGACCATTTTCACGTGTTTCCGATGTTCAGTTTCCAATGAAGAATAAACGAGGATGTCGTCAATGTAAACAACAACACACACATCTATGAGCTCTCTGAGGACAACGTTCATAAAATATTGAAAGGCGGCCGGGGCATTCCAAAGTCCGAAGGGCATGACCTGATATTCAAATAGCCCATACTTGGTGCGGAAGGCCGTCTTCCATTCATCGCCCTCTTTTACTCGTACCAAGTGGTAGGCTCCTCTAAGATCCAGCTTTGTATATATGCATGCTTTTCTGACTTGGTCCAGGAGTTCAGGGATCAAAGGTAACGGATATCTATTCTTAACAGTGATCTGGTTCAGGGCGCGATAATCTATACAAGTTCTAAGGTCCCCTTCTTTTTTTGGAACGAAGAACAAAGCTGAGGAAGCAGGGGACTTGGAAGGACGAATAAACCCATTCGCTAGGTATTGATCCAGGTATTGTCGGAGGTGAAGATTCTCAGGCTCGGTGAGGGCATAAATTCTACTACAAGGAGGAGTAGATCCAGGTATCAGGTCTATCTGGCAGTCATAAGACCTATGAGGAGGTAGAGAGTTAGCCTGATCCTTCCGGAAAACATCTTGGAATTCTAGGTATTCAGGAGGTAACTGGGGAGCCTCCGAGGAAATTGATGCCAGTGCAACACCAGGTCGAGGGTGACAAGTAGAGACACATTCTGGAAACTGAACCGTTCTTGCTCGCCAATCGATCTGAGGATTGTGCTTCTCTAACCAAGGAATTCCTAGAATAATCTGGAACTGAGGGGCCTTGATCACATCGAACACGATCTTCTCATGGTGTCCATCTTGACTTACTAGCGTCACTTCTTGGGTGGTATGCGTTACTGGTCCGGAGGCTATCTCCGTACCATCCACCGTAGTAATGACGTCCTTTACAGCCTTTGGACAAAGAGTCAGATTCATCCTCAAAACCATTTCATGATCCACATAATTGCCGATGGCACCGCTGTCGACGTAAGCTTCAATCGCATGTAATCGATCCGGATGTTCAGGGCTAATGAGGACCATAGGTATCACGAAATGCGAGGTCACGGAACTGGTTTTAACGCTCGGCAAGAGGACATCTATTCTTGTCGGGCGAGGTCGTTTCCCTGCTCAGAGTTTGTGACCCTGGTAACTGCAGCTCCTACTGCCTTCTTGGCTGGTTTCACCGGACAGTCTCGAAGAAAGTGCCCCGAGTTTCCGCAATAGAGGCATAATTGCAGCTGTTTTCTCCTTTCCCGCTCCTTTTGTGTTAGTGGTCCTTTCAGGCCCCCTATTTGCATGGGTTCCCCGGAGTCTACTCCTTTGGTAGGAGTTGGTGGTTTGGAAAATACTCGAGCATCAAACTTGGAATGATCGGCCTTCCTGTTCTGCAGTCTGTGGTCAATTTGAACGACTAAGTCAATATAGTCCGAACAGTCTTGCGGGGGATTCACTACTTGGGCTAACACATCTTTGAGCTCTCCACGTAGACCTCTATAAAACAGCGTAATCCTTTTGTCCTCAGGCCATCGAGTTTCCACTATCAGTGTGTTGAAAGACGCAATATAAGCCAAAAGGTCTTGATTACCCTGTCGCAATGAAAGGAGCTCATTGTCCAAGGCCTGCCCCTGTGAATGTCTTGCAAACAGTTTTTCCATACTGAGCTGAAAAGCTTGAAAATCATGGAGAACCGGATCATCTTGATTAACTAGAGGGATCGACCAGTCTGCCGCATTGCCACTAAGGTACGAAAGCACGAAAGCTACCTTAGCTTGATCAGTTGGAAAGGCTGCTGCCCGGCATAAGAAATGCAACCGGCACTGATTAATAAATACTGCAAACCTCTTTGGGTCACCAGAAAATCGTTCGGGCGGAGCCAGAGGTACATTCCCAGGTAGGTTGATCTGCACTGGGTTCGTAGAGGATGTTGAAGGAAGATTTGCCCCTGATGCGGGTAACGGAGTTTATCCGGCTTGTGACTGTAGCAATTGTCTAGCGAGATCGTCGGTTCGCTCCTTGGAAATAATCAGTTCCCTTCTTAGAGCATTCGTTTCCTGACGGGCTGCATGCACTTCTGCTCTTAGTTCCCCAAGTAACTGGGCTAGCTGGTCGGTATCCGAGGTTTCCATAGTGCCTGGGTGGGAGTTTTGCGGTGGGCTTTGCGTTCTGTAACGCTCACCTGATTCCCGCAGAGGCGCCAGTCTTGACTGGGTGAATGCCGTATCTTCAAAGGTGATGTGTAACACACAGTTGGCTCTTTGGGCTGGACCTCTGTGCACTGTATGTCTGACTCGAAGAGTAAGATGTCTGCAGATAGAAAATATGGGATTAATGAACTGAGGTTATTGGGTGCCTCTCTCCTCTTCCCTGTCTCTTCTCCTGTAGAACCCCAAAGGTTAACGCCCTCACCTTAGGTAAGTGAATGCCGAGCTCTCCATCTGCCTCGGGGCAGGGTCCCGTAACCAGTTTCTTCACTGGATAAGGGTGCAGGCCTCTTGACCTCAGAGGACTGCTGTCCGTCGTTAACTGCACGAACGGTAAGTTCTGGGCACTTCAAATGTCTTAAAAGTCTTTTGTAATGATATCTCTTGTTTTGCAGGGTTCTGGCGATGGCGGATGGCGGGCTGATGAGAGTTGAGGATCGAACCCGCGTGAGGAATAGAAGCGCCTGGAAGCACGTAAGTAAGCGCTTGTAGCCTGCTTCACGATGCGCACTAACTGTCCCTTTTATCTTGCAGGTACAAGTTCGGAGCTTTAGAGAAGCTGTAGGGTGCTGGAATACCCACTGGATTCGGCGTGGGAAGGAGTAATGGCACGTGAGTAATAAAGTTGCCCAATGTCTTTAAACGCACCTTCTTTTGTCTTTCAGATGCGGGATGCAGCGCCGAAGGTCTCCAGAGCGTGCGAAGAGCTGGTAAGCTTTTGTCTTTCAGATGCCGGAATGCAGTGCGAAGACCTCCGGAGCATGCGAAGAGTAGGTAAGCCTTTGTCTTTCAGATGCCGGAATGCAGCGCGAGGCGTTGGTGACAGCCGATGGACCAGGTAAGAGATGCGCTACCACTGAAGACCGTAGTGCTAACCTGTTCTTTCTTTGTCTTTACAGGTGCTGCTGAAGACTGGATTCCAGGATGGTAAGCCTTTGTTCCCTTAGGCCCAGGATCAGAAGCAGAAGACACGATGAGCGTTCTGCTGCAGAGAATGCAGAATAACGCAAAGCAAGATTCATCCATCGGGTGTGGTTTAAATAGCCTCCTGTAGTGCTTAGGTGTCTCCTTCCACAGCCACGCCTAGGTAAGAAAAGAGTTCCTGCTTTCCAGAAGAGTTCCCGTGTTCTGAACCTAGGGAGTGGCTCCTGCCCCACCTAACAGGAAAAGTAGTCCCAAACAGAAGAGGATCAGGGGTTCAACTGCAGGTAAGTAAGCAGCATGGTCTGCTGCAGGTAAGTCCACCCAAGCATTATGAGCCCGGCGCTTCCAGCGCTGGGACTGGGCATCTTTATGAGCCTGGTGCCACTGGCGCCAGGACAGGGTCCAAAAGGTCCCAATTGGGACTGGCTGGCACTCGGAACCGGGGTTATGGGTCTGCTTCCAAGGGAGCCGGGCAAGTCCTGATCTTTTGGAAGCAGAGATCATGACAGATACCTCCACCTGTGCTAGATACCCACGAATGTGCCCACTCCTATAACACCTCGTCTGTTTATCTCAACAGACCTCACAAGACACTTCCCGCTTTTGGAATATCTCGTCCCGATGAAGGCCACACCATCAGAGCTCATCCAAGCTCACTTTCTGGCCGAAACACTATCGTGTTGACTGTTTTATTGTCTGCGTTGTCCTTGTTCAACCCCACATTGTTTTGATGTATATGTGCTGATTATTACATGCTATCACCTCACTAAATCCACTGGTCTCCTTCCCAAGGACCGCTCAGTGGATGTGTAAGCATTGAAAAGACGTCACAAATATTTGAAATTTGTTACTCACAAACTGGTTTCTATACCTTCAAAATGTGTAAATACTGTTGTATCTTGTGTTACTCTCAATTAAGTGTATCTACAAACACGTAAACTGCAGTTTTATTAAAAATCTGACTGCAGCACTCGGAACTGTCCTGATACATTTTTGTCAGAAGTCATTCACAGTAACGTGTACACACTTACCAAGGTGTAACCCCCATAGGTGTGTGTTCACCCTTCGTTCATCAGCCATGTATCCCATGACCTTGCTCATTTTTGCTCTTTAATAATGTTTACAAAGCAATTATTTGACTACCTCAACAGTTTGGGTGTCATCTACACTAACTATGCAGATGACGCCCAAATACTCATCCCCTCACAGGATGTTATGAATCAGACTCCAAGCTCCTCAACAATATATATCAGGTCATCCAGGCCTGGATGGCCACACATGGACTTTGTTTCAATGATGGAAAAACAGAGCTACTACTAATCGGATCACAAAATCGCCTAAATAAATTGCCAGAGCAATTAAAATCCTTCCTTATTGACAACACTCTCATTAAAGTCTCTAAAGATGTCAAAACCTTGGGCATCTTCCTGGATGCAACACTCTCTCTCACTAAACAAATCAATTCCATAGCCTCATCAGTCGCGTACACAACTAAACTTATCACAGCCTGCAGGCCTTTTCTCTCCCCCACCAGTTGTATCACTCTGGCTAGAGCCTTCATACTATCAAGATTGGATTACTGCAATGCCTTATACATCGGCACAAGCTGTTTTAACCTCAACAAAATACAAGTTCTACAGAATAACAAGTCAAGAGCGGCGCTCAGAATCCCCAAAGCCAATCACATTACTAGCACTAGACATATGGTTCACTGGCTATCAATTAAAAACAGAATAGCCTTTAAAACACTATCTTTAACACACAAATGCCTGGCTGACAAAGCCCCTAAATATCTAAATTGCAAATTCACTAAGACCCAATCAGCTAGACCCACTAGAACTGCCCATGTAAATCATTTACGTGTACCTAGATACAAGCTAGAAAGAACAGGGGGAAAAAGTTTCCCAGCCTTAGCATCAAAAGAGTGGAATTCTCTTCCACCTAACATTAGAAATGAGACGTCCTACTGGACCTTCAGCAAAATACTCAAATCCTGGCTATTCAAGCACGAATAGTTCGTTATCCCAGCACTAGAGTAGCACCGCAAGTGTACAACGGTCACCCTCTGGTCTAGTCCACACCTCTGTCATGCTCTCTTGCCTAGTCTGCCTAGCTCAATACTGTAATTAAATTGTAACATTATTGTAAATGTAAATATTCTACTACTGTACATACTCTGATCAAGTTATCTTGAAACCGGCTATCCTGCAATGATAAGTATATCATATTTTGTAAACTTGTGCCCAGATACCTTTGGGTTAGGAGCGCTATATAAATAAATACAAAATAAATAAATATCATTACAATTCGGTGGTACCACTGTTACCTTAAAATTCAATTGTAATGCACCAACTGCTGATAGTTATTAAAAAGCATGTACATTTTTAGGCAAGGGTTAATTCATAAAAGATTACTGTAGAAATGTAGGTAATATTTAGAACATAGGCAATACTGTGTGAGGGCAACCTGTGAGGAAAAGTTAAGGTGGTGTACTTTATGTTCTATATTACAACCCAGTCCAAATATGTTCATTAATAGCCTGCTTCTCTTTCTACAGAACCCACTACACCAAATTACCTTGGAAGCCACAGGAGAACAAAATCCAAGATGAATCTGGGAACCCTGGATAAATCCTGAGGATGGAAGATGCTCTTCCTTATCACAGTACCTTTGGTGCCTTGGCAGGTGAAGTGGTGAAAGTTTCTTGGCTTTACTCAATGAGACCCCTGTAGGATGGAACCCCTTGGTAGAAGGAGTCACTGGGATTTTGGTGTCAAGAAGAAGAAGGGAACTAAGCAGTGTTGGAAAGGCAGCAATGCAGGACTTTCACGGTGGTCACCAATGTCAAGTTGCTACTACGACTGTGGATTTCCCACAAAGGTGAAACATGAGTGGGCCTCGACAAGGCCTGGCTGAAGAAGTTAAGACCCATGGTGGCCTTGAATGACTTTCGGTGGTGACGGGTGCAGTGTCAGAAGTAGGTGTCGGTTTTCAGGATTTTGCAGTTTACTGCATTTTGGTTCTTCGATGCTGCAGCCAGAGCACAGACCTCAGGATGGCTTCTGGTGACCTGAACACGACCATTGGACTGGACTGCGGACCCTCTCCAAGTCTGGACCCTCGGGACATTTTCGGATTTTGGTGGCAGGAAACCCACTGGCAGAAACTCCTCTGCTGACAGCAACCCTGGATCTTCTCTGGCATGGAAAAGTGGATGGATGTTGTGGCAGAGGTGCCCCTTTAAGATTTCTTCAATTGTTTTGAACTTTTGCAGCTCCGGGTGTCAGGCAGCACTATGCCAGGGTACCCCCTCGTCCAGCCGATACTCAGCAACTTGGCTTCCAGCTGTCACGAACACTCTTCCAGACCCTGAGCGAAACAAATGAACTTCTTGGCTTAAATATGTTCAGGCACTCCTCTTCGGAACTCATGAAGATCCCTTCATCGGACGGCAGGCACACAGGGCTGAATCCCATGACACTTTGCATGAAAAGCTGCCGATGCACAATGTTCCCTTGTAGCCATGGCAAGAGGTCGCCTATCCAGAGCCTCTCTGGTTCAGACCTTGAACCAGCACAGCAGCTTTTAGATTGGATGAAGAGATGCAACCACAGACTTCTTCCTTCAGCTAGATTACAGGACGCAGGCATAAAATGACTTCGACTTCAAGTTTCTTGCTTCAGCTTCTGACATGAAGGTGAGTGTGAGGCCCAGTGTTGTTCAAAACACTCCACATTCACTCAGGCTGAGCCAGGCTCAGTCAGCCAATCACACACAAGTGCATTCATGCAGGCAGCACCCAATTAGGCTCACAGGCATTCAGGCCATTCACCAAAAACCCACAACACAGGATGTGTATTGAGGGCTACTCCCCAGCCTTTCAGTGCACTACACTGGAGTCATTCCACTTTCTGCCAGGGCTGGCTCAGTCATTGTGTCACACAAGCAAAACCAGATACCCACAACACAGAATGCATATTGACTACTCACTCCATTCATGCAGGCTCCACCCCAATGGTGTACCCACAACATGCAGCCCCTTGGAAGGCTCCAGCAGGTCTGGAAGGAGACAGCCCCAGAGCCGTATAGAGCCCTCCCACCCAACAGACATTCAGGGGAAGAGAACAGAGCCAGGGCTTGTCAGGACTTTGAGAAACGAGGAAGTAAGGCAAAGGAAACCAAGAGGCCACCAGTGTCCATCTTGCCTTTGTGTAGGAATCCATGGATTCCTATGTCAGGGCCTGGGTATCCCAAAAATGAAGGATGACCAGAGCCAACATACCTTCTGGAAAGGCCATCTGCATTATCATGGCTGTTCCCTGGTCTATGCTCAATAGTGAAGTCTAGCCCTTGCAGGTTAAAGGACCACATCAGCAGTTTGGGGTTTTCACCCTTCATCTGTATAAGCCACTTTAAGGGCTTATAGTCAGTTTGGACCGTGAAGGTAGAACCTCTAAAATAAGGTCTAAAACCAAATTATGCTAAAGCACTCCTTTTCAACAGTTGTCCACCAAAGTTATCTACCCTTGAGTTGCCTACGGATGAAAATGATGGGGTGCTCTCTCCCTGTTTCATCCACTGGGACAAGACAGCTCCAATGACTGTCACTGGCATCAGTTTGTACAATAAAGGGTTTGCTGTAGTCAGGAGCACACAACACAGTGCCCTGCACATACATGCCTTTAAGCCATCAAAGGTCCTCTGATAGTCTTCAGTCCCCTTCACCTTCCTAAGTTGCTTGGGTGATATCAGAGCTGCCGAGGGGCAACTATGGTGTCATAGTCTACCATGAAGCTTCTGTAGTATCTAGTGAGGCCCAAAAAAGCTCTCACCGGGATTGAGTAGAGGGAGTTTCCCAGTCATGTACATCTTGTACCTTACCGGGGTGAGATTGCATTTGACCCCCTCCTAACTCATTACCAAGGTAAAATACCTTTCCCTGGGCTATCTGGCACATGGTTGCCTTGATAGTGAGGTTAGCCCTTTTCATGGCCTGCAACACCTTATCCAAATGAGTCAAATGCTCTTCCCAAGTGAACTGTAGGCAGCAATATCATCTAGATAGGCCACACAGAAGGTCTCTAGTCCACTTAAGGCATTATTGACTAGCCTTTGGAAGGTGGCAGGGGGGTATTCTTCAACCCAAAAGGCATGACTTTAAATTGGTAGAGCCTGTCTGGGTTGATAAAGCTGTTTTCTCCTTGTTGTGGTCAGTCAGAGCCATTTGCCAATAGCCTGATGTGAGGTTAAAGGTGCTTACATACTTGGCATCACCTATGGTGTCCATGAGCTCATCAGCCCTGGGGAATGGGTGAGCATCAGTCTTAGTGACTGCATTGACTCTTCTGTAGTCCATACAGAACCTCCAATCTGTGGTACATGCCTGGAAACTGGCCTTGGGAACAAGGACCATAGGGCTGGACCATGGATTGGTTGAGGGTTCATTTACACCCAACTCCAACATCTTGGGGACCTGTGCCTGGATGTGGTTGATTACAGTGTCTGACATCCTGCAGCATCTGCTTTTAACAGGTACACTATCACCAGTGTCAAGTTGAAGCTTGCACCATGGCGTGAGGCCTGGAGTCAGTGAAAACCCTGCATACTGCTGGAGCAAAGACCTGCAGGCCCTCTGCTGCTCTGATGTCAGATCTAGAGAGAGATGCCCCTCCACTGAGCCACCCTGAGGGTTACTATGCAGAAAATCAGGAAGGGGCTCACTCTCATCTTCCTCTTGCCCTGAAGGTAGCAGAAGGCATGATACTATCTCTCTTTAGTGGTATGGCTTGAGCCTGCTAACATGGAAGACCTGAGGGGCTACCCTAGGGGTACCCATGTCAACTAGATAGCTGACTATGCCCATCTTGAAGATTATCCTGAAGGGTCCAGTCCACTTGTCTGTCAAAGCTCGAGGCTTGGTGGGCTCCATCACAAGGATCTCCTGGCCGGGAGTCCATTCTACTTGTGATGCTTTAAGGTCATGCCAGTAGTTTAATTCATGGCTAGCCTTGAGAGTTGCTGATGCCTGTCCCATCATTGGTGCCATCTTCCTTCTCAGGCCTAACACATAGTCCCCCACTTGCTTGGCAGGACCTGGAGGTGTGGCTTCCAAGACAGTCTCTAAGGCAAGGGGCCCCCTAATTGGATGTCCAAAGAGGAACTCAAAGAGGCTAAAGCCAACACCCTCCTGATTCACCTCTCTGTAGGCAAACATCAGGCATGGTAATAGAAGGTCCCATTTCCTTCTATGGGGCTCTTCCAATATACCCAACATGCCTTTGAGAGTTTTGTTAAATCTCTCAACCAGACCACTGGTCTAGTGTGGTGGGATGTAGAGAATGTGTAAATTACACTACACTCCTTCCATATTACTTGCATGTAACTAGGCATGAAGTTGGATCTCCTGTCAGAGTCTACCTCTTTAGGGAAACCCGCTCTGGTAAAAATGCCCAGGCGAGCCCTGGCAACTACCATGGCAGTTATGGTCCAAAGGGGTATACCCTCAGGGTACCTGGTGGCTTGCACAACCAGTCCCAGGATGAACCTGTGTACACCTGATGTAGGAGAGTCTAAGGGGCCGAAAATGTCGATGCCTACTGTGAGGATCCAGGATGAGATGCAGACACAGAGAGCTCATAGTTTGGCTATAAACCTGAATTTAAAATAAAAGGGGGTTGGAAAATGCCTCGCTCTTCCAGTTCTAAAAGGTATTTCCCTATCTCAACCAAAACTAGGGGTCTGTCCGATGTCAAGATGTCCAAAGCAACATTTCCTGTGTCTGAAATGCTATTCTGACCCTCACATTCTAAAATTAACTCTAATGTGAAAAGGATAATGGGCCTCATCAGGAGTCTGGCGGTATCCCGGCAGTAATACTGCCAGCACAAATAGCGTTACCGCTACTCAGTCAGGTGCTATTAGCAACGGATCATGAGTAGTAGTTGGGCGGTTAGTGCCCATTCCCCATAGGACCAAATGGGTTTGGGGGCGCTATTACCGCCAGCTGTAATTGCGCTGGCGGTAATAGCACCGAAAACTGCCCAAAACAGGCAGTAAGTGGCCATTTTTACCTTCAGCTTTTTGCTGGCGGTAAAACTCCAACTTACCGCCGATCTTGAGATTGGGCCAGTCCTTAAATGCAGTGGTAATAGTGTTACCGCTGCATTTAAGGGCTACCACCCAACTTGTGATGAGGCCCAATGTATTTGGTCTTGTAAGTGCACAAATGTTCAAGTTTAACAGTAAAGGCATAACTCCAACAGAAAAGTTCCCAATGGATAAAGTCCACAGTTCCAGGGGATTGCTCCCTTCCCTTGGTTTTCTCTTCAAGATATTTTCAACTCCTAAGGTTATGTGTCTGATCAACAAAACCAACTTGTATACAAAACAATCTGGCTGTTAGTTCCAATTTCACACGATACATGGCGTACTCCCCTGCCAGGTTTCTTCTCCACTTTAATGTAACATTTTCTCACAGTCTTAGCTTTGCATGGTGTCTTCTCCTACCAGCACTTCCTCATGTGATTCACTTTACAAACTTGCCAACTTGACTTTGTCTTGTATACTCTACTGCCAGGGCTTTCTCATGTGCTTTACTTAACATACTTGCAAACTTGACTTTGTCTGGAATACTCTCCTGCCAGGTCCTCTATGTTCAAACGAATACTGGGTTCTGGCTCGAGAAACTGAGCAAGATGGCTGCAGGGTGATAGAGCTCTCGACTCAGGCGCCTGAATATATCCCGCTTCGCTTGGTGGAATCTTCCCTGCAATGTCAGAATAGGATTGCGGTAATGTTGGAGCATGCATAGTCCAACTACTAGCCTAGGAGCCATTCTGAGTGCCAAGATACTGGAGATGCGGATACCTGCGGCCTAAAACAGGTACACATCATTCCGCTCATCGGCCGTGGCCCCCCCATATCCAATAACGGAGGCTGGCTAGGGCCATCCGCTGCAGGGGCTTCCACCCAGTCTGGGCTGCAACGGCAGAGCCCTGGGAAACCACATGTGCTGCTGGCGGTACGTAGCAGGCGGGCAGAGTGTAGCTCATTTGCCCCACAGTGTGTCCAGCAGTTTGAGCAATGCTGTATCCATGTCAGAGTAGTGACGGGCACGCAATTCTGCCTGTGTTTTGTAGGCTGGAACTGGGAAGCGGTTCCTGCCACAACCCTGATCGCCGTCGGCAGTGGTCACTGGCAGCGGAGGGCTGATTGAGACTTTGCGGCTCACCAGCTGTTAAGACTGATTTCTGAACTCTGACCTGGTGGGCAGAGGTTCAGCAGGCCAGCCTAATTTTTTGGAACAGGGTAACCTTCTGGACAAGCCAGACCAATCAAGGTAGCATTGGCGACGGTCAAGACTAGGTCTCAGGAGGGGTGAGGGTGACTGAAAGACCACAATGAGCACACAGAGAAGAACAAGTTACTTCTTACCTTGTAACGTTCTTTCGACGGGATGTTCCTCCGACGTATTCCTCATCTTAGATATCTCCTTCCAGCTCTGCTGGCCTCGGAAAATTCTCCTCCGAGTCGATGTCCCTCGACAGCCGCCGTATCGACGTCGACGTCATCCTGCCTATAAAGGCCGCGCGCAGCGTCCGTTGCTCAGTTCCGTTTTGTAGCCCATAATAATTTTTTCTGGACTAGACTAATTACCCTGAAGGAGCGTAAGCTGCAACAACAAGGGAAGTAGAACTGCGGGGATGGATGGGAGGGTCGATGAGGAATACGTCGGAGGAACATCCCGTCGAAAGAACGTTACAAGGTAAGAAGTAACTTGTTCTTCGAAGGGATTGTGTCCTCCGACGTATTCCTCATCTTAGATAGGCTCCCATAGCAGTATTCTATTATCGGAGGAGGGAGTACTGACTTCATGCTGTCTTCTATTGATGAATAGAATGCAGTACAGCCCTTCCAAACCTAGTCTCTTGACTGGAGGAGGAATCCAAGTTGTAAAATCGTGTAAAGGTATGGACAGACGACCATGTAGCGGCCGCACAGATGTCTTTAACTGGCACACCTCTTTTGAGGGCCGATGAAGCTGCAATACCTCTGGTCGAATGAGCCCTAAGGTTTTGAGGGGGCTCTTTCCCTGCCAGTTTATAACATTCCAGAATGGCTAGAATGATCCATCTGGAAATGGTCTGCTTAGTTATTGGTAACCCCAGCTTGTGACCTGCGTAACCTACAAACAGCTGGTCTGCCTGCCTTATCCTGGCTAGTCTACTGATGTAAAAACTTAAATCCCTCCTAGGGTCTAGCCTGTGTAACCTCTCTTCCTCTTTCCCCGGGTGAGGAGGAGGATAGAAAGATGGTAGAGTAATCTTCTGAGTGATATGGAATTCAGAAACCACCTTTGCGAGGAAATTAGGCTTCACTTGCAGGACAACTTTGTCTTTGTGAAATATTGTGTGAGGGGGTTTACAAGAAAGAGCTTGTAATTCGCTCACCCTTCTAGTAGATGTAAGTGCTATTAATAAAACAGTTTTAAGGGTAAGGAATCTTAACGAACAAGAATGGAGAGGTTCGAAAGGTGTGCCCATCAGGAAAGTTAGTACTAAGTTTAAATCCCATAGGGGAACTTGGAATGGTCTTGGGGGATAAACATTGATTAACCCCTTTAGAAACTGTATTACCAAGGGTACTTTGAAATAGGATGGTTCTTCCGCAGTACGCTTAAAGATGGATAGCGCTGCGAGATAGCCCTTAATGGTGCCAACTTGAAGGCCTGAATTTGCCAAATATAGTAGGAAGGACAAAACCATTGGTGTACCACATGAAAAAGGGTCGATATTCTGTTCTCTACACCAGCTGCAAAATCTGTTCCAACAGCAGCGGTATAAAGACTTTGTTGCTGGCCTCCTTGCCGAAAGCAACACCTCCATAACATCATCAGGGAGGTCCCAATCCTTGTACCTCAGCCTTTCAGAAGCCAAGCATGAAGGTTGAGGGTTTTGATGTCTGGATGGAGAACGTGACCTCCCTTTTGTGAGAGTAGGTTCTCTCTGAGTGGAAGTCGAATTGGAGGGCAGATGGACAAGTCTAGAAGGTCCGGGTACCACGTTCTCCTGGCCCAATCAGGGGCAATTAGGATCATGGTTCTCCGGAATCTTCTCAACCTCCTGATCATTTGAGGAATGACAGGGACCGGTGGGAACGCGTACAGAAGCGGAAACTCCCAGTCCACTATGAACGCGTCTCCCAGAGCCCCTCTCGGGGGAAATTCCCTTGAGCAGAACAGGTCGCATTTCCTGTTTAGGCTGGTGGCGAACAGATCTACCTGAGGGGTTCCCCAAAGGGCGAAGGTCTCTTGAAGAACTTCCTGAGCTAGCTCCCACTCGTGGGAGACTGTGTTCTGCCTGCTCAGAGCGTCCGCTGTCAAGTTCTTCTCTCCGGCAAGGTGAACTGCCGATAGAGAGATTCCTTCTTGGATTGCCCAAAACCAGAGCTGCATCGCCTCTCTGCACAGGGGTAGTGATCCTACGCCTCCTCTTTTGTTGAGGTAATGCATGGCCACCGTGTTGTCCGTCATTATCAGGACGTTCTTCCCTTGTACAGCTGGCAGGAACACCTTCAGCGCAAGTCTGATGGCTCTCAGCTCTAACAGGTTGATATGTAGTCTGGACTCCGATGGAGACCAACGACCGCTGATGGTCAAGTCGTTGGCGTGGGCTCCCCACCCCGTGAGTGAGACATCCGTGACTACTGTTATCTCCGGCCAGGGTTGCCAAAACTGTTCTCCTTTCAGAATGTTCTCCTGACAGGCCCACCACTGAAGGTCTCGAGCCACCCTGCCGGGAACCTGAAGAAGATCTGTCATTCTCCCTGAGAATTGTGACCACTGAGTCCTCAGTGCCCACTGGAGGGATCTCATTCTCAGGCGAGCCTCTGGCACTAGGAAAATGCAGGATGCCATGAGGCCTAGCAACCTCAAAAAGTCGAAGGCTGGGAGACGTTAGGCATGTTGGAACTTGGTAACCATCTGTAGAATATCTTGAGCCCTCACCTCTGGTGGCGAGGCTTTTCCCAGGGAAGTGTCCAGGATCGCTCCTATGAACTGGAGTCTCTGGGATGGTATCATTTGTGACTTCTTTAAATTGAAGGAGAAGCCCAGTCTGTGAAGGGAGTGGCACACGTGATTTAGCTGGATCTGAGCTTGTTCCGAAGAAACAGCCCTGATCAACCAATCGTCCAGGAGAAGCCCAGTCTGTGAAGGGAGTGGCACACGTGATTTAGCTGGATCTGAGCTTGTTCCGAAGAAACAGCCCTGATCAACCAATCGTCCAGGTAGACGTGAATCCCTTCCCTCCTTAGACTTGCACCCACTACCGACATTAACTTGGTGAAGACCCTCGGGGCGGAGGTCAGCCCAAATGGCAGCACTCGAAATTGATAGTGAGAGTTGCCAATTGCGAACCTCAGGTATTTCCTGTGTTTGAGATGGATAGGCACATGGAAATAAGCGTCCTGAAGGTCCAGAGATACCAACGCGTCCTGGATCTGAAGGGCCTGGAGGATCTGAGAAAGAGTGACCATCTTGAATTTGTCTTTTCTGAGGAATTTGTTCAATTCTCGCAAGTCCAAGATGGGTCTCAGTCCTCCGTCTTTCTTTGGAATGAGAAAGTAAGGGGAGTACCAGCCCTTGTTCCTCTCCGCTACAGGTACCGGTTCTATGGCACCTTTCTCTAGCAGGTCCAAAATTTCCTGCAAGAGGAGCGGATCTGGAGCTTTCTGAGAGCTGATCCCCGGTGGATGACTCTGAGGTATACGTAGGAAAGGCAGGCAGTAACCTTGGGCAACTGTTTCCAATGCCCAAGCATCTGACGTGATAGCCTGCCATACCGGCAGATGTTGAGTCAACCTGCCTCCTACAGGTGTCCTGTGAGAGAAGCCCTCAGAGTGGTTTTGGGGCGGCTGATGCAGATGCCGATGGTAAAGAGGAACCTGCTGTTGCTGCGGCTTTTGAATATCTACCCCGTCCACCTCGGGTAGATCTTCTTTGTCCCCTTTGAGCCGGTCGTCCTCTACCTCTTCCGAATGCGGAGTAGAAGCGAAAGGACTTGCCCCTCGCAGAGGTTCCTGTGGGACGAAAAGGAGTCTGACGGATTGTAGCTCCTAGGGATTTTGCTGCTGCTTTTGAAGTTTGCAGTTTCTCTAAACTGTCATCCGCCTTTTTCCCGAACAAAGAAGAGCCATCGAATGGCATGTTCAAGAGCCTGGCTTGCACATCTGGAGCAAAACCAGACTTTCTCAACCAAGCGAATCTCCTGGTTGATGTACTTGCCGCCATTGCTTTGCTGATACTGTCAGCCGAATCAATGCCCGTCTGGAGGGATTCGCACATAGCGTCTTTACCGTCCTGTATAATATTCAGGAACGCATCCCTTTCTTCTCCCTCCGGGATGCAGTCAGCCGCTGTAGAAGCACACTCCCAAAGTGTATGGCTGAACCTAGCAAGGGTGCAAGTAGCATCAACAGATTTTAACGCCATGCTACATGCTGAAAAGACTTTCTTTGCCATAGCATCATATTTTTTATCGTCCCTGTCCTGTGGGACGGTAGGATAAGCCGTCTTGACATCGGCAGAGGATGCTGCCTGTACCACCAGACTTTCTGGGGATGGGTGTTTAGACAAAAACTCCGGGTCTGTAGAAGATACCCTGTACTTTGTAGACAGTTTTTTATTTACTGCTGGTACTACATCTGGGGTTTCCCAGTTTGTCATGACTTTCCTCTGAAGAGCTTTATGAAAAGGCACCACAGGATCCTCATGTGGGCCTTTGTCAAGAATATCCGTCAGGTCAAGGTCATCTTGTTGGAAAGATTGTGAAGGTGCAGACCATCCCATGAACTCTGTGATCCTGGCCATTAAGGCTCTATAGGGGGTTTCAGCATGCTCCCCCGGGTCTGGCCTAGCAAACTCCACCTCAGGGGAAGTGTCTAACCCACTTGCCTCATGTAAGGAATCATGAAGATCCTTTAACCTGCGTTCTTCAGAGGAAAATTCCCCTCTAATTGGGGTTACAGGTCCCTGCAACTCAAATGTGTCTTCCTGTTCAGACAATTCACCCTCTTCCAAAATTGAGGACATAGTTCTCAATTGTTCTGAACTCATAAAGGGAGTAAATCCCATTTCCAAGGCAGAGGGTGCCGAACTTGTCATTATCAGCCTCGAAAACGTCGATGTCGTCGACGCCGACGTCGAAGGCTTCGAACGTGGCGTCGAAAACAAAGGCGGAGGCCTCGAAGACCTCGACAGAATTGGAATTCTACTCGACAATCTCGAAGCCATCGACGTCGAGGACCTGGGGATAGTCACTGGGTGTGTCGTAACCGTGACTTTTCTTGGCGTCGATGCCGGTGTCGAAGCTGGCGTCGAGTCGACAGACCCGTGTGTCGAAGGTCCCTTCGACAACGGCGTCGAAGACACCGAACTCGGTGTCGATGGAACCCTCGTCGACGGCGTCGACAGAACCTTCGAGGAAGGTTTGGAGGTCATAGTCCTACTCGAGGGTTCGAGACGCGCTCGAGAGGTTTCCTTCGCCAGGTACTGCGACTCGCGGCGTTTTTGACCTTCGGTTCTTTCGACCAGAGCATCGCTCTCGGCAGTCTTCGAGGGGGTCAAGGCCGCTTTCTCGAAGACGCTCATCATATTTTTGCGGAATTCCTCCCATTCAGCCCGGGAACTATGTTTCGTGGGGCAAGGGATTCTTTTTGGGGAAACAGAGGAAGAGGAAGACGGAGAAGGGGATCTTCGACGTCTCCTCTTCGAGTGCTTCGATCTCGAGTGATGGGACCCACTCCGAGACCTGGAGCGCGAATGGTGACGAGGAGACGAGTGTCTCGACTTAGTCGACGAAGAAGAAGCTTTAAAAGTCTTACCTTTCTCCAGCTTCCCCCTACGCTCCTTCAGGGCCTTAGCTGTCATGGACATACAGTCCTCGCATTCCGAACAATGGTGTTCAGCTCCCAAACACCACAGACAAACTCTGTGAGGGTCAGTCAACGACATCTTTTTCCCACAATCTCGGCATTTTTTGAAGCCGGATCGAGGAGTTGTCGGTTCCGACGAGGAAGCCATCGAGTATGGATCGAATGACTCGAGGTAAATAGGATTAATCTGACTAAGAACTGAGCAACGGTATTCCGAGGCACTAAGCGCGGAAAAACGGAACTGAGCAACGGGCGCTGCGCGCGGCCTTTATAGGCAGGATGACGTCGACGTCGATACAGCGGCTGTCGAGGGACATCGACTCGGAGGACGTCGACGCGCAGCGCCCTCTAGAGAAAAAATTTTCCGAGGCCAGCAGAGCTGGAAGGAGATATCTAAGATGAGGAATACGTCGGAGGACACAATCCCTTCGAAAAGGACATTTACAAATCACTCACAGTCAGGTGTATATATATTAACAATACAAATACATTTATTTCAAGGCCTTTGAAACTTCACCACATAATAACAATCACAGTAATACTTTTAGAGCAATACAATCCTATCTAAATACATATATACAAGACCAATGGCATCTAAAGGGTTAATGAACGAAATGGGTGCACAACCTAAAAGGGGAAGGAAGCAGGTAGTGCAAATAGTCTTTAGTCCCTTCTGCATCAAACACAATCTTAACTGAGATGCAGTCCAATCCCTAAGAAGAGTGGAGACTATTGCTCAAATGTACTTGCAATGCTGGCTCACGCGGTAATGCAGATGGGCAAAACGGGGTCTCTTCAAGGGTCTGTAGCAGCTCAGGAAGGTGGGTGAGATGATGAAGAATAAGTTCCCACTATTCGTGGAGGATCTCCCTAACAGGTTCCAGAGTTCAGGAATAGTTCGCACTAGCAGTGTAAAGGAGAGGGGCCCTCAGGGGTCACTAATGCATAAAAATTGATGGAGGCGCTAGGGGCAACCGGTTAGGGTTGCAATTACTTACCGAACCACAGCGCACTCTGGACCAAACTTCGGCAGTTGAGTCCACTTCGGTTGCAGGTACAAGTGCGGAAATTTGACGTCTCTGGGGCTTTCAGCGACAAAGATACAGCGTTGATGCTGAAATGGGACAGTGGCGATTTCTCAGCTCCCGGTAGATGGATCAGGCCAGTTTCACTGCAGCAGGCTTCAGGGGCAAGAGGGGCACAAAAGCAGCGCACCTGCAAAGATCATCACCACGGCTGGGCAACACGGTAACCGCGTATGCTCCCGTTCGGGCACACTCACTTTACTCCTGTCAGGAAAGGAAGAAGGCGATGGATATGGCAGAGGTAATGTGCACAAAATACACAGTAAACAACCTTGAATCTAACAACGTGCATTCAATACCCAAGACTCGTGTATACCACTATATGAAAAAGGAATGTAGGGTAAGCACTTAGAACCTCCTTATGACTGAAAGGAAAGTCGGCAAACTCCTTACCCACTATGCTATTACAGATACTGACAGCGCTAAGCCCACGTAGAGGGCAAGCAGGGACAGAATCTGTGAGCTGACACTCTAGACGGTACTGAATAAAGAATTTGGAAACAGTACTCACAAGGACCGGAATGACCACATGAATGCCAGTACTCACGAAGACCGGAAAGACCACTTGGATGTCCGAATTCACGAGGACCGGAAAGACCACTCAAAAGTCAGTACTAACCCACAACCCTGTAAATCAAACAAGAACCCAGAAGGCAGTAAAGGCAAAGAGTGAGGATAACTAAATACCTAAACCCAAGTCAAGAGGCAAGAAGGAATAGTACAGTGTGGAAAACAAAAGATAATCACACAGGAGCTAGTTACAACAGCTTCCCACACCTAATAATAAAATAGGAAATAAATGTAAAAGTGTAAAGGAAAACATGGCATGGATCCCAATAGAAGGTAAGGAGCAGTGAAAACGATATCAAAAGGGAAACCTTCCCACCCATCCAAGGTGAAAAGGCAGGAAACTAAACCTGTAAAGGAAAGATTAATGCAACAAGTCTTTCAGTAGCAAAGGACAATTTCTAGGAAACAGTGAACACAGGCAATTGGGCTACAGCAAAAGGAAAGCTCAGAGAAAGGCTGCCTGCATCCAGAGAAAGGGAGAAAGGGATTTCCAAAAGGCAGAAATCAATTAGGCATACAAATACGAATTCCAGGACAAGGAACAAGAAACACTAACTAGAAACTGGGCACAAAAACTAGGAACCAGGAACAAGGGACCAGTCACGACAGGAACGCTGCAACAATGACCAGCGCTGGACTGAAGCAAACTGAGGCTTTTAAAGCTTCTTAACGAGCACACCCCTCAGGCGTGTCGCCTGCTGCACCTGCAGCCACAGGTGTTGCCTATCCTCCACCCAGCCTTGTCCTGCAAGGGAGGAGGTGAGGCAGTGAGCCAGGCATTCTGGGAAGCATAGTCATTTGATTAAAGTAGCAGTAGCATGCTGGCTGCCAAAAACCTGGAATGGATCCGGAAGGGAAGTAATTTGGGAAATAAGGTTTTAGCGCTCCCAATTCATCAGGACACTGTAGCATAAGGTTCGGAGGAAATGTCCAGTAGGGAAGAAACCCCAAAACATGCCCCCAAGTGGCGGGAACGGGAGCGAAGGGAGCGAGCCGTGACACTATACCCCCTCCCACGGCCGACTCCAGGCGGCCGTTACTCGCACAAAACATCTTCTTTCCATGACAGGAGCGCTTTGTCTTCAGAAGTGGCACTGACGGAAACGATGACCCACGGACAGAAGCAGAAGGACTGGAATGAATAGAATCAGGCCGCAGTCTATAAGAGCCATAGGCGGGTTTTCAGTGAGGAAGAGACTCATGGGTCGAAGAAAGGCATGAAGGACTTGCAGGACCTGAAGCAGGGTAGGAAGGTCCAGGAAGCTCAGTCTCTGGGAGCGAACACTCATACATCATTGCGGAGGGAGGCAGGCTGGTGCAACATGCTTTGGACAATGATTGATGCTCTGGTAGCCCCCCTGCTGAGAGTGGACACATAGGAGGTGAGAAAACAGCAGGTTTCAGGAAATGTTCATGTTCAGACAAAGAAGGTGGCGGCCGAGGTAGAGGTTCGGATCTTCTCTCATCATCCATTTGATTAAAGGCCTGTGGTTGAGGGTGACCAAGGTTCGACTGCATCTGTCCCACGCCTTGGGGGCCTGGAAGTCCAATGGGTTGTACGAGGTTGGCACTCTTGGTGTCAGTCATGTAGCTACCTTGTTGCTCATGGAATACAACCGCAGGAACGTTTGACATACCGATAGGAGTGACAGACGCAGTACTTGGTACATCAGGCACACTCGCAGCAGGAGCAATAACGGGCACATCTTGAACTGCAGCAGTCATATCCTTCGTTTGGCTACTAGCACCCGATTGGTGCAGCAGTTGGGGGGCCGTGCCCATCCCTTCCTTCAGGCTCATGTGGGATCCGGTAACAAAAAGGCTGTCAAGCGGCTGATCCAAACCGGCCCCCAAATGTGAACCGTCCAGCCCGTTATCCTGGTTGGCTACTTGTTCGATGTCTGGGCCATGGCGGATGGTATCCGTCTCCCCCTTGTAACACTCCAGGCAAGTCCAACGGCCTTGCATGTAAGGCCCTCCCGAGTCGTGATCCAGCTTTATGTTTCTGGCAGAAGTCTCAGACTCAGATGTAGCATATGCGGGAGGTGCTGATTCTACAGTCAAGCAGTTGGGAGAATTAACTTGTGTAAGAGGCAGGCCTTCTGGTGATCCTCCTGAAGCATAAGAAGGGCAGATTGGACGTTCATCCGTAATAAATGGTTGGGATTTAGGAGGTAGCTCTGAAGTAGATGAATCTGTAACACAATCAAACCGAGCAGACAGGTGCACCTCCGATATTGGCTTCGAGGCTGAGCAGGATACAGGTCTTTCATGAACTGAAGCCAAACTAGCAGTAGGCTCTGGGACCGAAGACAGGCACTCAGGATGTGCTACCGGAGGTTCCATGGCTGAAGGATAATCCGCTGGATGAGTCACTGTAGCCGAAGACAGACATGCCAGAGGAAATTCTGAGACTGAGGGCATGCAAGCTGGAGCCATCTTGTTAGCTGAAGACAAACTTGTCAAGGTCTTTGGCTCTGACTGCGTACATGGTGAAGGCTCTTGGGTGACTGGCAGACATAGCAATTTTTTATTGATCGAAGATACGTGTGCCAACAATGACTGCAGAGCTGTGGACAGGATTATTGAAGAGCCAATGGTAGTAGGAGGACAGTCTGAAGTCCCAGAATTCGACAGACACACTTGTGGTTCAGGAATGGAAAGCCCCTTTAAGGCAGTTGACCCCTTGGCACCAGTAACCAAAGTCTGAGCTGTACCCCTGCCGTCCCTCTCCTTAGTGGATGACACAGAGTCTCTTCCTTTGTAGAAGTCAAAATCAACCAGAGGAATCACCATAGTAAAGTCTCTGTTAATCAGGATTTCGTCAATTGACCATTCCTCTGTCTTAGCTTCTGAAAGTGGCTGATTAACAATCAACAGTTCAGGGATCGCCTGCCGGGTTTTTGGTTCAGTAATCTGTGGAATGAGTCCATCAAAACATGAATTCTGCACTGTCTTTGACTGCTCGTAGTGACCGAAATTGGCAGAAGGAAGAGCGAACACAGAGGTAGCATCGTTTTCCACATCAGCTTGAATGTCTACTTCAGTCTCAGCAGCTAGATCAAGGGCAGAACCTAAGCCTACAGTTGTGACTGATTCTGTGTATGCCACCATTGTGGATTGTGTTTGGAAATCAGAAGCATGTATGTGTTCAAGCTCAGAGTTATGACAAACTGCTACACAGGAAGCCTCAGGTAAAGGAGTGGCTTGTGAATCTTCAGCTAACAGCAATTCCTGACAAACGGTAGGACAGTTGTCAGAACCTGTGCCCTGAATAAGCGCTGTGCTTGAAAAAAGACTTTCACTCCCAATAGATCTTACATATTGACAAGTATCATGATTTACAAAAGTCTCCGCACTCAGGGACTGAACAGCATTCACTTCATCAACGGATAAAGTTGGAGGTGTATTCAGAAAAGACTGTAACATCTTATTCTCCTCTTTTAAGGAAATGTATTCTTGTTTTAACTCCTCAAATTCTGCTTTTAGCATGTCCCGCATTAACTGTACATCCCTATCAGTAGGCACAGGGGAAGGCATGGTGGCATCAGGGCTGGATCCTGCCCTAGCCATCTGGAAGTGCACTGATTGTATATTGTCATCTACTGCTTGCAGGTCTTGTGATCTATACTCTCTCTTACCGACGTGGTCTGTGTTTCTTTTAAGCAGACTATTGGCATCAGACCCCTTGACATTAGAGACCACAGTAAGAACCTGTGCAGAGGAGTAAGCTGTAGACTGAGGGCAGAAAACAGAAGATATGCAAGGAACCCCTCCATTCTTCATGCTTGAATCATGAAACTGTTCAATCTGAGGTAAAGCACAACCGGAGTCATGGGGTTCAATAACAGAGGTACTTGTGTGTATAAATTCTAGCAGTGTGTTGTTTTCCACTGCTAAGGCTTGTGCGGACATAGACTCTGGATCAAAATTAAAGACAGAGCTAGGATCAGGCAATGTAGGATGGGCCACCCAGTGGGTAAAATACTTTGCACGTAAATACCCATTCGTGTCAAGGAGTTCATTTAAGTCAGGAGCAGAGATTCGATTTTCACGGGTAATTGTAAGGGAAGCTTTCTGTATAAGCTTGTTAGAGGCCTTGCTGCCTTTCCTTCGTAATCTGGCCATGTTCAAACGGGAACAACGGCTGGTCATTCTGTCAGGAAAGGAAGAAGGCGATGGATATGGCAGAGGTAATGTGCACAAAATACACAGTAAACAACCTTGAATCTAACAACGTGCATTCAATACCCAAGACTCGTGTATACCACTATATGAAAAAGGAATGTAGGGTAAGCACTTAGAACCTCCTTATGACTGAAAGGAAAGTCGGCAAACTCCTTACCCACTATGCTATTACAGATACTGACAGCGCTAAGCCCACGTAGAGGGCAAGCAGGGACAGAATCTGTGAGCTGACACTCTAGACGGTACTGAATAAAGAATTTGGAAACAGTACTCACAAGGACCGGAATGACCACATGAATGCCAGTACTCACGAAGACCGGAAAGACCACTTGGATGTCCGAATTCACGAGGACCGGAAAGACCACTCAAAAGTCAGTACTAACCCACAACCCTGTAAATCAAACAAGAACCCAGAAGGCAGTAAAGGCAAAGAGTGAGGATAACTAAATACCTAAACCCAAGTCAAGAGGCAAGAAGGAATAGTACAGTGTGGAAAACAAAAGATAATCACACAGGAGCTAGTTACAACAGCTTCCCACACCTAATAATAAAATAGGAAATACATGTAAAAGTGTAAAGGAAAACATGGCATGGATCCCAATAGAAGGTAAGGATCAGGAGCAGTGAAAACGATATCAAAAGGGAAACCTTCCCACCCATCCAAGGTGAAAAGGCAGGAAACTAAACCTGTAAAGGAAAGATTAATGCAACAAGTCTTTCAGTAGCAAAGGACAATTTCTAGGAAACAGTGAACACAGGCAATTGGGCTACAGCAAAAGGAAAGCTCAGAGAAAGGCTGCCTGCAGACAGAGAAAGGGAGAAAGGGATTTCCAAAAGGCAGAAATCAATTAGGCATACAAATACGAATTCCAGGACAAGGAACAAGAAACACTAACTAGAAACTGGGCACAAAAACTAGGAACCAGGAACAAGGGACCAGTCACGACCAGCGCTGGACTGAAGCAAACTGAGGCTTTTAAAGCTGCTTAATGAGCACACCCCTCAGGCGTGTCGCCTGCTGCACCTGCAGCCACAGGTGTTGCCTATCCTCCACCAAGCCTTGTCCTGCAAGGGAGGAGGTGAGGCAGTGAGCCAGGCATTCTGGGAAGCATAGTCATTTGATTAAAGTAGCAGTAGCATGCTGGCTGCCAAAAACCTGGAATGGATCCGGAAGGGAAGTAATTTGGGAAATAAGGTTTTAGCGCTCCCAATTCATCAGGACACTGTAGCATAAGGTTCGGAGGAAATGTCCAGTAGGGAAGAAACCCCAAAACATGCCCCCAAGTGGCGGGAATGGGAGCGAAGGGAGCGAGCCGTGACAACTCCAGACCTGGGAACGCCAAGTGTATGTAATTCGGTGTGAGGGTGCTGTGAACACAGAGCTTGCGATGTACCAAGTTTCAAGGGCCTCCTTGAAACGGCGGCGGTATCAGGACAAAGGTCCTGCGTAAGCTGGTCAACCCACTGGTTGGCCCACGACACTTCCGTGAAGGCTTACTTGCAGGGTTTGATGAAGGTGCTGAGAATAGTTAGCCCCACTATTCCAATGGGTTGAAGCGTATTCACAGACCTTCTAGGATGACCAGATGCAGAGGGGTCCCACAGGAGGACAGCAGGCTCAGGGTACCAAACCTTCCAGTGGGTCAACAGCAGTTCCTCGACTTGGCTTCTTAGTTTCAGGATACTTGGATCCTATCCGTCGTTCAGTGAAAACTCCAGAGATCGACATGGTATGAGTGTTTGGAGCCTTCTCTTATCCAAAATCTCCTTCACGCCAAAACAAAGACGACCCAATGGGATATCTGCTCACATACAGGCATACCATACATGGACCAATCATGGACCACGGTGGTCCAAGGCATTCACAGCACCTCAGACTCTCTGGCACCCAGGATGTGTATTGGAAACAGACATTCCAGCCCACATCCTGGAGGCACACAAACAAGGGATGCAGATGCCTGTGAAAGCTTGGTATTTTGCAGGAGAATGCATGCCCAAATAAGGACTGACCCGGGTCGGCTCGACCTGGGGAAGGTCAAGGGGCAAGATGGCCAAAGGACAGGACAAAGAACCTCGTGGCATGGCCATTTCGGAGCCAGGCCACCTATTTGTGCCAAACGTGGTAACCGTGGTTTACCTGGCAGAAAAGGGTTACAAATACACAAAATGATAAGCTGCCACCAGCCCTGTCCAAGGCACATCTGCACTTCTCCTAAAAAAGCCTTCGAGAGTATCTAGGGCCTTTGCTATTAGACTCAAGTGCACGGTACTGTAAGGTACATTATACAATTGCTACATGTTGCACAAAAGTTGCAACATGGACAAGGACTAAGGGAAACAAAGTCTCCCAGTACTGACTGTCTTTAAGGGCATGTCAGTTTCCCCATTAGAAGTGAGCGAAAAAGCCCAGAGGAGTGCAGCAGAAGACTGGACTCCTCTGGTAAAGTCAGACTATGGTGTTCAAACAAAGCAAAAAGTTGGCAGGTACACAACTGGAGGGAAAATTACACATGTAATGGAAATCTTTCCTAACACCAGCACCCTGGTGTCACGCTGTAACACAGATCCCCCTGGACCACTAGCTGCCGGGGGCTCGATACCAGCCCAGCACGTACCCAGTCGCTGGACAGCAGCCACGTACCTTTCCGCCCCCTGATCGATCCTGCTGGGTTGCGGCGGTGTGCGCTGGAGGAGACAGCGCTGTGCCATACCGCGATCCTGGCATCGCAGTCAGTGTGCTGGCCTCCTGGGGATTTTGCAGTGTGGAGGAGCGGCGGGCCATGCTGCAGCAGCCGACGGAGACCTTGGGCTCATTGGAGCGCTGGGTGCAAGTCGAGCCGCTGTTCACAGAAGTATGCCCCTCCACGGCAACACAGACTTCCTGTATATAACTTTCACTGGGTACGATCACAGCAACTGTGTGCATCAGCGCTTAGGTGAATGCCACTGGGCCAAGCACTTGCACCTGCACAACAAGGGGCCTGCTCCAGGATCCTGAGGCCATGCTGGCACTGGTAAGGTTGTGCTCAAGTGGTAGTGTGCTCTTCACACATAGTGAGCACTGCGTAACCAGGGGATTTGGACACTATGCAGAATGCTCCCCATGGAGCTTGCTTATAAATGAAGCCAAAGAGATAGGTAGAGAGAGCTTCTTCTGCCTAACGTGAGTGAAGGAATGCACCTGCATGCACACTTTACTGTAGGGTGCCACCAGGTGCAGTCCACGCAATACACTGCACCAACACAGAACACAGAATGCTCATGCTGGCTGACTGGAAGGTCTCTGCCGGGCCCGGTGACCTATCTGAGGATCTGTGCCTATACTGCCCATGGGCAAACTTGATGTTTTCTGTTGCCAGCGAGTTGTTAACCCACAAGGGCTTGCGCTGATCCATGCACTCAACTGGCATGCTACGGGCTGTACCTGTCCATACTTCTGATAGCGCAGAAGATACTGCTGTCACTTGCAAACCAGTGCGCCGCCCATCCCGTTGGCGCCCTAAAATAGAAATGGAGATCCAGAACCAGTTCCGAGCAATATTGGCCGAGATGAGGGTTATAGCGTAGCAGACGCAGGAAACTAACAACACCGTCCAGGATATCAAGCAGGACCTGCAGGATGTTCACACTCGGCTAAATACGCAGGCGGAACGAACCACTGACAATGAGCAGCGTATCAGCTCCCTGGAAGACAACTGTGACACTGATATGGACAGCTTAATCAAGGAGGTGCAGCAATTGGGAGGCCAAATTGGAGGGTCAGGAAAATCGGTCCCGGCGTGACAACCTTGGTCTGGTGGGTCTCCTTGAACACACTGAAGGGTTTAACCTGGAATCCTATGTCTACGGCTTTCTCCAGGAGAAACTCCACATTCAGGACCCAAGGAACTTTATCATCGAAAGGGTTCACAGGGCCCCCATTCTCAAGCCTGCCACGGGCTAGCACCCACGGATCATTACTATGCGCCTGCTTAACTTCCAGCATAAAATGGCGATTCTGAAGGTTTACCGGGCAGGGTGGTCCGTGCACATGGGCAGCTCAGACATCCTGAATTTCGATGACTACTTCATCGAAGCCTTCCAATGTAGGAAGGATTTTAATCCACAATAAAAGGCACTGAAGGGCAGGAAGCACAGATTCTACTGGAAATTCTCAACCATCTGGTGCATTTAATTTGAAACCCAGTGGCACTCGTTTGAAGACCAGGAGGAAGCTTGGCGCTTTTTGAAGCAATGGGAACTGGTGACCACTGACTTTTTCCCAACAAAGAAAATGAGAGGGTACAGACAGACCGCATGTCACCTCTGCCATAGAGCCAGTCGTGGCTGAAAGAAAGATGGAAAAGAGTGGGCAAACGGTTGACGGGCCCTGATCGCAGAGAGGAAGCAAAGCGAAATGAGGATGGTAAAAACAGTTTTGGTGGACTTTCACTAGTGACTTTCAACAAATAAATGTCTCTGGTGCTGGAGGAACTACCCTGCTTGCCCCTCCGCACGTGCAGGAACCGGCGTCCTAGAGATGTTCTTCCAATGCATGTGATGCATTACGCTGCTCCGGCATAGCGGGTGCATGCTTATCCACCTTCTGAGTCACTGGCATTCATTTGTAGGGATGGCGCGAGTAGCATTGCTCGCCACCCTGGGCACATCTGAACCTCCCCCGATTTTACTGTATTATTATGAAACACAGTTTGGTAAGATGACCAGTGTGCCCTCAACTGAGGCGCTGGTATACCTGGGGAACGGGGCTGGTCCCCGGACCTACCTCGCCCGACCCAAGGCATGGGCTTTATCAGTTTTGTATTGGGTTTTCGTTCTTCCCAATGTTTTTTTGGTTGTACAGGTTGGGGTGTTTATTTTGTTGTATTTTCTTTATGTATATGCCTCTGTTATTGCTGAAGGTGTGGCTAGTGGCTAAGGAGTCTAGCACTCAAGCACATGCTGATCAGGTCCCCCACTATTTTATTTTATTTATTGGACATCTTATGGCACCTATACACAAGTGTTTCAAGGTGCCACGAGACAATGGATGTAGGGGGCAGAGGAGAAATAACAGTGAGCAACGGTCCCACTAGGCCTTGTGACATTTGGGTCATGCATGTAGAGTGCGAAATAAGTGCAGTTGGGAAGGGGCAGGTCAGGGAGGAACTTAAGGGGATGGGGAAAGGAGGGGGAGGAGAAGTGCAAGAAGGAGGGGGGACCAGGGCTGGGCAAGTGCTGAAGGTGTCCCGGGAGGGTAAGTGCCAGGGGGAAGAGTGGGAAGGGAAAATGGTAAGAGAACGGGCAGAACAAATACAGGCTAGTCAGGGAAGGGGACCTGAGGGAAAAAGCTGGTAGGGATACTGTGGAGAACTGGGTGAGGAGGGACAGGGCCTGGTAAGGGCACATAAAGCACCAGTCACAGCGGCAAGTGGATGAATTAGCAGGGGAGGAGGATAGGGAGAGAGGAGAGGGGAAGAGGGAAGGAGGAGGTGATAAAGAAAGTCTTGAGGTGTTTCCAGAACTTAAGGAGATCCTGCTCTGACAGGGACAGGGAGGTTATTCCAGAGAGAGACTCCTGCCGAAGAAAGAGATCTATCCCGTACTCTCTGCTTGCAGAAGCGTTTGATCAGCAGAGAGTTGGAGCTAGAGGACCAGAGAACTCTAGCAGGGAGGCATTTAGGAAGAGACAGTTGGATGTAGCAGGGTCCCAGGCCCCAGCAGGCATTATGGATGATGCAGAGGGTCTTGAATTTGATCCTAGCAGTAACCGGGAGCCAGTGGAGAGATGTTAGGGCAGGAGAAATGTGGTCCCTGGGCTTGAGGCCAAGGATAAGTCTTGCAGCCCTATTCTGGATAAGTTGAAGAGGGCGAAGGGAGGAAAGAGGAAGATTGAGAAAGAGGCTGTTACAATAGTCAAGCCTAGAGAGAACCAGGGCTCTGGAGACATTGAGGTGGTGAGGAAAGTTGGAATGCCTCTGAGGAGGTGGAACAGAAAGTTGGACTTCTTGGGTAGGTCCGTGATGTGTGGGGAGAAGGAGAGAGAAGAGTCGAAGATGACCCAACAGGTTTTTTGCTTTACGAGTGGATGTGGGAAGGGGGGCTAAGGAGGGTGGGAGGAAAACAGAGAGCAGGGATCCCAATGAGAAGGATCTCAGTCTTACTGGCATTAAGACAGAGATCATTTGCAGAACACCAAGCCTGAACAGCTGTCAGACAGTCAGGAATGAGAGTGGAAGAGGAGGAGGTAGCTGAGGGAAGCTTCAAGGAGAGTTGTGTGTCATCAGCATAGCATTGGAAGTGAGGAGAGATTGTGGAGATCAGGTGAACAAGAGGGGCAAGGTAAATGTTGAAGAGCCATGGAAATAGGATAGAGCCCTGAGGAATGCCGCAGGTAGAGAGTGAAGTGGAGGAGAGGAAAGGGCCCAGTTGCACTTGGGATGGGCGGTTAGAAAGAAACGAGGTCAGCCAGGACAGTGCCCGGTCCGCAATGCCAAGGGTGTCACAGAGTCGATTTACGAGGATGTCATGGTTGACCGTGTCAAAGGCAGAGCAAAGATCAAGGAGAATAAGGACAGAGTGGGAGTTAGAGTCAAGATTTGAGAGCAGGTCTCCGCGGGGGTTCAGGAGAGCAGTTTCCATGACTTTGTCAGCTCAGAAGCCATACTGTTGGTCATGTAGACAGCCAAGAGATTCAGTGCTGAGGGTCAGTTGGGGATTACCAACTTCTCCAGGATTTTGGCCAAGAAAGGGATGATGGAGATCGGGTGATGGCAGGGCAGGAAGGGTCTGCAGACTGCTTTTTTAGGAGAAGGTGCACAAGGGAGTGCTTGAGGGGTTGAGGTAAAGAGCCAGTGGCAAAGGAATGGTTGCAGAAGTCAACCAAGGCAGGGGCAAGAACAGAGATGTTGTCTTTTATAGTTCTGGATGCGCAAGGGAGCACCTGTTTGGAGGAGACTTTCATAGAGCGTACTACTCTAGAGACCTCACCCGGTGTAGTGGGTGAGAAGGAGGAGATTATGGGGGCGGGAAGGAGGCCATGGTAGATATGAAATGAGGGGGGGGAGTAGAAGAGAGGGAGGACAGGATGTCCTGAGTTTTGGAGGAGAAGTGGGAGGCCAGTGCGGTGCAGAGGGCATGGAAGGGGATAGGAGACGAGGAGACTGCAGTGGGATTGGCCAGTTCCTTGCAGATTTTGAAGAGTTCAGCCGTGTTGTTGGTGGCCCCAGAAATGTGTGCTTGGACATGGAACTTGTTCTTGGAATGGATGGAGATTCGGTGTTGCTGTTGAAACAGGCAGCAGGCCAGTTTGTCAGAGGATGTGCCTGAGGCCTGCCAGTTCAGCAACTCTATACTTGCATTTCAGAGTGGCCCAGTCGAATTCATACCAACATTTGCACTTGGAGACAGGCCTCATGCAGATCCTCATGACAGGGGCAACGATAGCCAGAGTGTTTGAGATGGAGAGATGGAGGTTAGCAAGTGTTGAGTCGATATGAGAATCGAAAGCAGGGGTGGCAAGAGGAATGAAGGAGGTGGCAAATGCAGCAACTGATAAATGCTTCATTGGTCGAATGATGGAGAAGGTGAATGGCAGTGCGGGATGAGGCAATGCCGAGGGGCAAGGGAGCTCCATATGGGAGGAGAGGAGAGAATGATCAGACCAGGAGAGAGGAGTAGTTAGAGGGTTCGAGAGGGTAATGTCTGCAGAGATAAAAGCATCAGGGGTGTGGCCAGCCGAGTGGGTCGGGCCAGAGGGAAGGATTGTAAGGGAAAGAGTGTCACAGAGGTTGCGGAAAGATACAGTGGCAGCATCCTGGGAGTCAAGATCAATATTAAAGTCCCACAGACAGAGCGGTTTGGGGGAGGAAGTCAGGAGACAGGTAGTGAAGTCGGCCCATTCAGAGAGGAAAAGGGGGTAGGTCCAGGGGGCCTATAAATAGTGGCGAAAGTGATGGAGAGGGTGAGAAAGACACCCAGCCTGCACATGAGGCATTCAAAGGAAGAGTAAGATTGGGTGGGGCTGATGGAGGCAGGGATCCAGTCAGGGTAGACAAGGGCAAATGCGCCTCCTGACCGGTGAGTACTGGGGTTGGAAAGGATCTGTACCCACCAGGAAGGAGAGTGCCAAAAGCAGTGACAGAGCAGCCCTGAACCACAGCCTGGTGAGCGCGAGGATGTCAAGGTCTTCAAGGGAGTGACAGATGTCGGAGTAGTGTCTGACAGCAGAGCGAGAGTTGAGGGTAGCTAAGTGAAGCTGGTTGACACCTTTATAGGACTTCCGAGGGGGGGTAAAGGGACGTGGTACACCCGTTGCAGGTGGGGAAGAGAGTGAAGAGGGAGGACAGAGGGCAAGGTGACAGGTGAGGGGATGAAGTTAATGAGAGATGGGAGATGCCTATCAAGAAGGAGGAGGTTGGGCCGAGAGCACTGGGCCATGATAGTGCCATTATGATAGACATTAATGATGCACCTGGAGGACGAGAAGTATGCCAAAAGAACTTCACACCTGGTTCCACCATTAATGGGCGAGGAGGAGAAAGGGGAGAGGGTAGAGACCATATGGGGAGTCCATAGGTCAGGAGAAGGGACAGTGAAGAGAATGTCAGCGATGGTCTGTCTGGACAAAGCATTGACATAGGTATCAGCAATGTGGAGGCATAGGTTGGAGGCCACGAGAGATTTCTTAAACCTCTTCCTTCCAGATTTCGAAAGAGAGTAGGAGTAGGAGACAGTAGCAGTTAGAGTAGATAGAGGAGACGGAGAGCACAATGAGAGCCGGGGGCGTGGAGAAGGGGGTTAGGGAGGAGACTGTACAGTGCACAAGGAATATCACCAGGAGGCCTAACAGCCAATAAAGGAGAGAGTGGACACAGAAGAACAGTGAAGTCAGGTTGCAGGAATAAGAGAAGTCATAACTAAGAGATTAACAATGAGGCAAAGATTAGAGAGACAGGCAATACAGTAGGGAGTGACAGTAGGATTAAGCTAAGAATTGTTCATATACAAGGGCACATGGCATGAGGGAAAAAAACATCTCGATTTAATTTTGAAATTAGACTAAGAAATGCTCTTAAACAAATGCAAATGGCCTGATGAAAAAATGATCTTGATTCAATTTGGATTGAAGTTACACTAAAAATTGCTAACATACAAGTGCAGAAGGAGTGGAAAGCAACTGAAAGTGGACCAAGGGAGACAGTGTAGGCCCAAAACAGCAGGTCAGTACAATTTTCTTACAGCACCTGGAGTGTAGAAACACAAAGGAGGTGTTGTGAGTAGATTCAGATAACTGGCAGATGGATTAGAATTAGATAAAAACAGAGTTAAGCAACCATTGAAATGCAAGCGTTAAAAGTTCAACAGAGGCAGCAGATTAAGGTTGCTTCAGACATGTAGCACCAGAAGAATACTGAGGATACTGGTAGAACAATAAAGAGTCAGTAAGCATATGGAGCGAGGCACAGAGTCAAACAGCAGAATAAGAGGCTCAGAAGCAGTAGGGGGTGAGTCAGCCTGTGAAAACTGGGACATGGGCATGGGCACGGAGGCAGTGTCTTAGCCAAAAGATGCCAAGAAAACAAAAACGAAGACAGCGGGCTCCCAGGGGGTGCTGGTGCAGTGCAGGCCACTTTGACCAGCAATGGAGGATGAAGAGGGCCCTGCGACCCCGCAGCCAGACAGGCCAGACAGGAGCCTTAGAGAGGGCCTTGGTTGCCGGGCCGGCTCTCTCACCTGCCGGCTCACCGACTGGCTTCAGATAGTAGGAATTAGCCAATCAGGGCAGCCGTACTTGTGGGGGAAAATTAGGCACTCCAGTGCCTGGTAGGACTGCATTAGCGGAGGGCAAACAAACATAACCAAACATAACCAAAACAAGGATGCATTGCAAAGGTACAGTATATCACATTTTGATGAGGGGGGTGGTGGGAGTCCCGGATCACCGCGCACCCAGGGACCAATGGGTCCAGTAGCATTGGGCATTTCTGTGCTGAGTATTCACACAGTTCCAGTCCATTTCCCCCAACCCTTCTGAAACCTCCCAGGACAACCACTGGCATTATAAATGCGTTTCCGTAGGGATGTGCATTGGTCCATTTCAGTGGTCCAGCAGCCGAGGCTCAGTCAGGCTGAAGATCCCCATGTAGAGGCCGTAAGCCTCTTTCCCAATCCCATCACCACAAGAGGAATGTCTTTTCATGCTTGATGTACTCCACTTCCCCCACAGATTCCCAGTATTATTAGCTTTGGGTCCTGCAGAACTGGGCACCCTAAAACACTAGACATCTTGCGGATACATTTGCGCTAGAAGTCCTGTATAATATCACAGTCCCACACCATGGGAAGAAGGTTCCTTCTGACCTTCGGCATCGCAGACAGTCTCCATTATCCACTACTCCCCACCTTGCCATTGTTGCACAGGAGTGGTAGGTCTCATGCAATATTTTATACTGTATCAAGCTAAGTCGGGCATCTATGCCTACCTTGCGCTAAATATTAGTTCTTCTACCCATTCTTCTGATTCCAAATGGACCACCACCCTCTCCCAGTCCTCAAGGATCAGAGATAGTTCCTGGGCCCCGAAAGCAGTAAGTACCTGGTAGAGTGTCGATGTAACCTTTGTCGGGATTCTAGCATGGAGAATGTTTGCTTCCAGGGGGGAACACTTTGGAATCTCAGCCAACCCGGGGAACTGGTCACGGATGGTATGTGTTATCCCCAACTCCTCCCACCTCCCAGTGCCCATTTTTAGGACTTCTGGGATAGCATGTTGTTCCATAGGGGTTGATCCATTGTTGGTCTCCCGCCCCAACCAATGTGATGATGGCTTTCTATCCAGATTTGGCTGACATGTCTTGTCATCCTGGGCATATCAGACATCTCCTTTTCCGTCTCATACAACACTCGGAGGGGTGAGTTTGTGCCCATATTTCTAATCTCGCCCCCTATGTGTGGGAGGCCTGGATCCCCGTGAAGTCAATCATTCACCACTCCTAGCTGTGTGGCCCAGTAGTAAGTTCCGAGGCAGGGTAGACCAATTCCCCCTTCCCAGACAGAACGCTTCAGGGTTTTGAGGACTATGCTCGGCCGTTTCCCTCCCCATACCAGTCTCCAAAGGAAACAGAGCGAGGAATTCTGGAGGTCATATAAGAATCTCGGGAGCGGGAGCATTTTGAAGAGGGCCGCTTTGCCTATTAGTGTTAGTTTGAGGGCTTGGCAGTGGGTAAGGAGGCCATGTTTTGAAAGAAAAAGGCCTTTGCAAATAGCAGCCCCACTGGACCGCCAACGGAAAAACGATGTTCAAAACACACAATTCTGTGAAAAATGCCCCATTGGACAAACTATGCTCAGAAAAGCAATCGTAGTCGTTGCGCATCAAACTTTGCAGAAATGATGTATTCTTAGCCCAACCGGGCTTACCTAGTGATTCTTTGGTGTCCTTTTTCTCGTGCCTTCTCGTGGTCTTGGTGCAGTGGAGAGCACCTGCAAGCACAGGCAGGAAAAGGTGACATGAGAGAAGAAATTAGTAATGGCCAGAAAGTGACCTATGGTGGGTCGGCTCTCTCGCCTGCTGGCACACCAATTGGCTTAACATAGTAGGAATTAGCCAATCATGGCAGCCCCACTTGTGGGGTAAAATGAGGCACTCCAGTGCCTGGTAGTACTGCAATGGTGGCGGCCATGTTTGGAAAGAAAAGGGCCTTTGCAAATAGCAGCCCCACTGGGCTGTGGTGATGGTTGGACTCAGCGCCCACAGAAAAACGATGTTCAAAACACACAATTCTGTGAAAAATGCCCCGTTGGATAAATAGGGTTCAGAAAAGCAATCATAGTCGATGCGCATCAAACTTTGTACATAATTATGCATTCATAGCCCAACCCGGCTTACCTCGTGATTCTGTGATGCCCTTTTGTTTGTGCCGCCTCGTGGTCTTCGTGCAGTAGAGAGCGCTTGCAAGCACAGGCAGGAAAAGGTGAAGTGAGAGAAGAAATTAGTAATGACCAGAACATAACGGATTTCCGCTATGTGTTCCTCCACAGTTGAGCTTTTTATCAGGACATCATCCACATAGGCCAGGTTACCCCTTTCACCCAAGTCGGGGATGGCCTTATGTAGGAAGATATTGAATTTGTTGCCGGGGTTGATGTATCCGAAGGGAGTCCGGGTCCACGTGTACTGCTGCCCCCCGAAGGTAAAGGCCAGCTTGTATTGGCCCTCCCTACTGACAGGCACGGTCCAGTACCCATTGGTCGGGTCAATGGCAGTGTATACCTTTGACCCCTGGATCTGGGCCTGACCCTGGTCAATGTAGGGGAGAGTAGAGAACAAAAAAGGGGGCTCCAACCACAAGTACATTTCTTGGCATTTCACTTAATTTAGAGTGCCTAAACTATTTTATTGTTCTTATTTCAATATATTGCTCAAAAATGAATAAGCCAAGTATCCTTGAAAACAAGAAATCCAAATTTCAAGATAAAACCAGTATCTTGAAACACTGCTTTTTTGATATTAGCAGTAACTTTATTCAATTTTTTGTTTTTTTCTCTTTATTTTTCAGATACAGTTCATCATCTGTAATTATAATTATACAGAGTAACAACAGTATGTAGCATAGTAAAAACAGGGTTAAAAGAGTATAACATCATTGGTGGGTTAGTACTATACATGTGTTGCGAAATCACAGCAAAGCATATTGAAAAAAACAAAATAGAAAAAACAACCAACCAAGGTCCTAAATCTGAAAGTGTTTGTACTAGACAGGTAGATTACAGCTATCAAACAACAATCACCAAATGTTCGGTATAGACAAAATAGGACGGTGGAAAGAGTTCAACAGTGGACCATAGCCATTGGTCCGAAACCACCTTGTGAGTAGAACAAAGCAATTTACGGAAGTGAAATGAATTCAACAGAGGACCAAAACCAATGTAGGGGAGAGGCCATCAGGACATGTGGACCCGTTTATTCAGCTCCCTCAGGTCAGCACAGAGTCTCCACTGACCGTTCGGTTTTAAAATCCCCAGCACCGGATTATTAAAGGTGCTGTGGACTGGACATTTTTTCCCACAAGACTCAAGGTTTTTGATTATTTCTGTCAAGGACTCCATGGATGCGAGAGGCAAGCGGTATTGCTTCACAAACACTGGAGTCATTCCAGGGTCCGTGGGAATTGTTGTTGTATGGATTTCGGTGCGACCACAGTCATACGAGTCCACCGCAAAGAGATTTTGAAAATCTAGGAACACCTGTTCCAAATGTTACTTTTTCTCCGGAGTCCCACAGGCATCAGCTAGGTTGACTCGCTCTTCAACCATTTGCCTGGGTGGAGAGGTCCCTGGTTAGAGTATGGACCTGGGCAGAGGGTTTCAGGTAGGAGAGGCAGTCATTGTGGACCTCGAATATCACCTCATCCTGCCTGATGTCACAGGTCACCTCTTCCTCACCATAAGGGCAGGAAGAGTACACCAGGAAATTCCCCCCTTGCCGGTGAAGATCCTGTCTGGTGGCAAGTCATTGTCACTATCACTGTCAAAACAGTCATTGGGGATTAGTCCTATCAGTTCATTACCTAGATTCATGGAAAAATCTTGGTTATCAACCGCAATTCCAATAATGGTGCCTGCGCCCAGAGTGATACTCCTAAGGTCGCTGTTATCCATCAATATTGGAATGGTGTTGTTTTCTACATTGACTAATGGTGTTGGGTTCAACCCTAACCCCTGCTGTTGGAGATGGGCGTTGAGGTGTACATATGCGTCAGGATTTTGCAGTTTCTGTCTTCTTTTAACTTTTAATTCAGGTGGGAATAGTCGTGTCCGTCCTGGGATGGTGACCTCCTCTCCAATTTGAACTTCAACTGCATATGGCAGCAATTGGGCTCATCAAAATGTTTTTTTCTGAATCATCAAAGTCCATGGGATTACCCCCAGTAGGGAGCAGGCTTTCTAATTTATCAGGTCCAAATTAATGGCGAACCGATTGAGAATGTCACTGCCTAAATAGAATGCAGCAGGGACATCATGCACAACCCAACAATTAGGTATTATGCTTTTGTTTCCTATAGAAATTTTGAGCATACACCGGCTAGGCAGGAGATGTTTGGAAGTGGGAGTTTCCAGTCCCATTTCCCACTTATCGATCAATTTAAATGTGGGAATGGCGGGATCTTTTAGGAGCTTTCGGAACATGGCTTTGCTGATGAAGCTCTTACGGTTGTTCACGCACACTCAGGTGAGAACAGATTCCTTCCCCTCATTTAACTGAATAGGGATGAATAACTCTAATTTTCTGAAAGTTAGCTAAACCTTGAGCTGGTTTCTCATCACTTTTGGCTATAGAATTGGAATTTTCAGATTGTGAATTGGTATAGAATTTCAAAGTATTTCCTTCCAGAGTAGAATGCCATTTGAAACTGGAAGGAAGGTTGATTTTCAGGAATGGAGAGGAGTTCCCATCACCAGTTTGTTGTCCTACAGCAATTACTGTCATATTTGATTCTTCTGGAAATGAAACTCAATATGATCAGGTTTTTGTTCAACCATGTGGCATGTGCCATTTAAACTAACATGGTTGACACTCTGTTTCAATTTTATTGGCCTATTAGACCAGAGGACCTTGTTCACACAGTCTATTAGGGGGGACAACCTAAGCAGGATGTCATTCCCTAGTAGACAGGGTGTGCCCTCTGGAGTCACAACTATGGCCGGGTGTTTCACTTTGTGTCGCCCAATTTTTATTTCCAAATCCACAGTCCCCTCGACAGGAATTTCATTCCCATCGAAGTTCTGGAATTCTGGAATCGAAGTTCTGGAATTGTCCAAGAAGAGGGGTGAGAGGGATCTGGTATCTCTCCCCCGTTACTGAATTGAGTTGCTCAAAGGCCCTTTTTGACAGAAGAGTGGCTTGGGATCCAGTGTCCCCCAGCGCCGAAAATGTACATTGCCCTTGCACTTGGACCGGGGCATAAATCTACCCTCTTTCTCCTACAATGGGCAAAGGTAATGTGCATTTTGGGCAAGCTGGGTGGTCAATTTCCTGATTTTTGACTCCGACACAGGGGTAGTTTGGGCATAATTCTGTGTTGGAGTTTGGGGATCTGAAAGAAAATTGTACATTCTGAGATTTAGGGAATTTCGAGCCCCCCTTTTTCTGATTCTGGGCTGCCTCCCGCCCCCTTTTGGAGGCAGTCAACAGAATTGGTTTGTGAGGTTTGGGATCCCTCTGTTACTATTGGGTTTCCTGAATGCTCATTCTGGGGTTCAAGGATGGGCGATTCTGACTCAGTCCCCACACCCACACAGTCTTCATTTAGATCTCTTGCGACCCATTTTTCTTTGGGAGGAGTCCCCCGTCCATGAAGGAGAAGATCTTTTCGCCAGAATCGTCTAAGGATTCTTCCCCTTCAAATTGGAGGACACTAACTTCCTCCACAAAATGGGCCTTTTTGAGTTCTTTATTTCTCCTACCCACCCTCTGTTCCCTGGGTTGCAGATTTTCAGGGGCAGGAGATTTTTGTTCCGGTTCCTGGGTGTCCAGGGGCTTTTCACAAGTAAGGAAGAAAGCTTCCTCCAGGGCTTTACACCTCCCTTCCCCCCGTGCCTCCTCCTCTGGAACCGGTGAGTTTTCAGGATTCTCGCCCCGTCATTGTTCTGGGGTACCAGACCCTTGGTTTGTGGGGTTCTGAGCCACCATGTTCATCTGAGGGTTCTGTTGAGCCCTCAACATGCGACCCAGATCCTGTGTTAGGTTCTGGACCCGGCACTCCAGTTGGGACACCCGTTCTGGTTGGTACCGGGGTCTCTGTTCCAATCTAGGTGGATCACGGGAAGGGTAACTATCCCTTCTCCCGTAGTACCCTGGATATTGTGAATTTTGGTAACCCTCCACCCTTGGCCTCCCCTTTCCCGGATTGGGTTGTCTGGGTTCCTGAAATCGGGGAATGAAAGGAGGGTTGTCCTGCAGGTTGGGGTTTTGTGAGTATCGGGGGAAGAAACTTAACCCAGCATTTGGGGAATTACTGTCCTCCTGGGGGAAGTTAGGAGCAGAGCTTCCCGGGGTAGTACTTACTTGACTGGATCCTCCCTTGGCTGGGGCAGTCCATACATACCCCAGGATTGGCCAGTTGCCCTTGATTACGGGGACTGATATAATCAGGGGAATTAGGGGTCCCATTAGAGAGATTACCTCCCTGACTGCCACCTGTTTGAGATTGGCCTGAAGGCCGTCTGGGTCTCTAATTTTGCTGATGCTGTGTAGGTACATTTTTAGGCCCCCCCATATCTAGGTCTAAAATGGGGGCAACCTTCACCTCGGCCACATTAGCAACAGCAGGGGTGTTGGCTGGTTTGGGGGTTTTGGCCAGATTTTTATTTTGTGCAGGTTTTTGGACCTCATAAATGTGGATCGCCTGCTCTATGACCCAGTCCAGAGACCTTTTGTCATGGAAATCCCTCACCAGCTGGGTCATAATATACTTTGGGAGTGCATGAAAGAAGGTGGTTACAAACTCACTGCTATGTGTGCGCACCCTCCTAGTAGTTTGTGCAAAGGCGTGTTTGAGCTCCTGCATAAATTCTCGTGGAGCCTGATCTTCCCCGCACTGCAGATTGTAGGCCGCTTTGTGAGTCTTTTGGGGGTTTCTGTGGGCGGAAAAGTGTTTCAAGATGGACACCCTATATGTGGACCATCTTGAATGGTTCTGGTCGTCCAGTCCAGCAAAGAAGCTGGAGTACTCAGGGGAGAAGGTCCATTTTACATACTCTTATGCAATTCTGGTTGTCTTTCAGATGAAAAGTGTCCATCCTCTGCTCATAGAATTCCAAGTGTTCCCAAACAGAATATTTTGCGTTTTTATGGTATGGGGTTATGAAACTCCTAATGGCCTTAATCTGCTTAATGGGGTCTTTTGTCATAACTCTCTTGAGTATGTTTGCCTTCTTTGACTTAGTCACCCGAGTTCACTCGCCCTCAGATTCAGAGGCGCTGCTACTTGAGATCCGCTCATGATCATCTAGGCACTCCCTGATTCTGTGAGCTTGAGAGGGGCTCGCAGAATGGTGGGGCCTAGTTTCTCCACTCCTGTGGTGCTCAGGAGAGTAGTCTTCTGACTCTTCCCTGCTCCCAGGGTTGGCAGAGTAGCCCCCGCACAGCCCTAGTTGGGTAGAGGTTTTCAGGGTGCTCTTTTTGGGCCTCATTTCATTTGGTTTTTCATCAAATTAAACCAACAGGTCCCTTGGAAGGTAGTGTTTGTGTGGATCTAATCCCCTGACTCTCCCCTCATAGGAGTCTTCCTTGTCAGAGACATCAGCCTTAATGTTTGGGAATCTATACACGGATGCCCGTCCATCCATTTCTGGGGGGCAATGACCTGTCAGTTCCATCATGCTTGGTCTATTAAATTCTGATGGCCTCATGGTTTCCGGCTCAAGTGAACCGGCAGCCATGAAGTCAGCAGTGCACAAAGTGTTAAATGGGTTTGAGTCCCTTAGTACAGAGGTCCTTATGCCTTGATCAGTGGTTGCCCTTTCCCTCTCTACCTGTTCAGGGTCCCTCCAGTTAGAATTAAACCTAGCACCCTCTTTCTCCAACCTCGCTATTTTCTCCTTCTCAGGCCCTACTTCTTGATAAAAGAAAAGATCTTAGCCTTTTGCTCAGCTATCAAGGCTTTACTGGCCTCTATGACCCGCTCCTGCGCTGCCACTTATTTGTGGAGCCCATCATTATTTTCACAGAGGGCCTCATTGTCTGTCAGAGCTTCCTGTATGGTTTGAGAATAATGAGACAATTTCTGTTGCAAGAGACTCACCTGCTGACTTTGTGCATCTTTGGTTTGAGTGTTGTTAGGCTCACCTGGTATCCACAGAGACGCCACCCAGCCGGTTTACTGGCTTGTATGCTTCTCAGCTTTGCCCTGATGTGGTCTGCGGGGAAGGTTCTGCCTGAAAATACAGGTGGACTGTGTTCAAGACTGACCGACTGGGGTAAGTATCCTCCCTCCACCCCCGTATGATTTCAGTCCCTCTGGCGCCCTCTCCTCACATTGTGGTAGAATTAGGCGTGCTCTCCGTCCTGCCTTCTTTGCAGGGGCCCGTTGTCTTTCATGGGCGAGTGCGGTCCAGTTACTTCACTGACGCCGGCCCGTTTGATATTGTTCAGGTAGGTCTTATTGCTGTTCTATAGTTTTGCTGCTATCCTGCATGCCTTTCTTTGTTTAAAATGTCTCTTTTTTTCTCCCTTAGGTATGCAGAGCTTCAACACGGCGAACTGGCTTGGTTGAGCCCCGCTGGTAAATGATGGGGCATTAAGAGAGCTATGATGCGGTAAGTAAGCGCTATGCGCAGCGCTGCAAAGTCTTGCCTTTGCTAACCTGTGTTTTCCTTCCTTGTAGGTCGCGGTGTTCTTCAGCGTGAGTGGAATGTCCGGAGTGGAGCCAGCCGAGAGGCGACCAGCCAGGTAAGCCTTTTGAGCAGTTCGTAATTTGTAAATGTCTCTACTGCTTTCTTTAATGTTGCCTCTATCTTCCTCTTTCAGGTTGTTCTGTCCGGGAGGCGTGCAGATTCGAGGAAGCTGTTCTCAGTAGCTGCGAGTGTTTAAAGATGAAGACTGCAGGTAAGATGCTGCTGCTAATGATGTTCCTTTTGTCTCCTTGCAGGCTCTGCTTCTCCGAGGTTCGAGGGAATAGCTGGACATGGTGAGCGTCACGTTGCAAGCTGCAAAGTAACGCGAAGCGTGTTGTCTTGCTCGGGTGAGGTTTAAATGGCCCCAACAAAATAGTCCAGGTAAAGTAGTCCCTAGGCTACCACACCCAAAACACTAGACCGCATAGCTTGGTTCTTAGGAACCAAGCTATGTGAATGCCTCCATGTTGGCTGACAATACAATAAAGAAGTTCCCAAGCACATTGTTTTTCATGGTGTATGAGCCTGGCGCCATAGGCGCCAGGACTGTCCCCATGAGAGCTTTTGAAGAGGATGCTACGCTCTAGAGGCCCGAGTCCTGACTCCACCTGGCAAATGGGTTTGCCAGAGGGGGTTTTGGCCGAGAGTCGTGACAGCACTCCCCCCTAAGGCCCCTCCCATGGTGTTACTTCTGTCTGGCCCAGGTTTGGTTGGGAAGTTCCGATGGAATTTCCTGATTAGACGTGGTGCGTGGATATTCTCACTAGGCTCCCAGGATCTATCTTGTGGTCCAAATCCTTTCCAATCGACGAGATAATATAGCTTGGTCCTAGAGTATTTAGAGTCTAAGATATCTTTGACTTCGAATTCTGGTTCTCCGTCAACAAGTATGGGCTTAGGTGGTGTCCCAATCCGTGTGCCGGGTTGCACTGGTTTCAGGAGGGACACATGGAATACTGGGTGGATGTGTAGATTAGGTGGTAAATCCAGTTTCACGGCTGCTGGGTTGATAATTGCCTTAATGGTATAGGGTCCTAAGAATCTGGGATGAAAGGTCCGGGTTCCCTTGATGGGTACGAATTTAGCGGCTAACCAAACTTTGTCTCCTACTTGATAATCAGGGGCCTTTTTGCGGTGTTGGTCGGCGAATCTCTTGTTTTTCTTCGGCATGAATAAGGTGTTCCTTTGCCTTTTTGAAAGCCTGAGTAATGGTTGTGTGTAGAGCCTTTGCCGCTGGCATTTCCAAGCTGGCTGGAAGGTCTAGTTCAGAGGTACGTGGATGTCTGCCATTAAGGATATAGAAGGGCGTTTGTCCCGTGCTTGAATGCAAAGAATTGTTATATGCATATTCGGCTATCCATAGTAGGTCTTTCCAATTCCTTTGTTCGTGGTGCAGCATGCACCGTAAATATTGCCCGAGTGTCTGATTGGTTCTCTCGGTTTGGCCGTCTGTTTGGGGATGGTGACTGGTAGATAGCCGAACGTCGATCTGCGCCATTGCACAACATTTTTTCCAGAAGTTTGAAACAAACTGGCTGCCTCGATCAAAGACCAGAACCAAAGGGAAGCCATGTAGCTTAACTACGCCCTCTACAAACACTTTTGCTAAAGTGGCTGTGTCTGGGAGGCCTTTGAGAGGAATAAAATGGACCATCTTCGAGAATAAGTCCACAACTACAAGGATGGTGTTGAACCCTTGGCTTGGAGGTAGATCAGTGATGAAGTCAAGGGAAAGAGTGTGCCATGGAACTGGAGGAATGTCCAATGGTTGTAGGAGACCAGATGGTTTTTGTTTCTGTGATTTATTTTGTGCACAGACACCGCAGGGCTGAATATACTGAATGATTTCCTTACTCCAGGCAGGCCACCAAAAGTTCTCTTTCACCTTAGCTAGGGTTTTGGCGATCCCAGGATGCCCTTCGATCAGTGAATCGTGATAGTTTGAAATAATATGCTGTTGTAATTCCTTCTTGGGTACATATAGGCGATCCCTAAAAAAGGGTAGATGGTCCTTGATGGTATATTGTTCTCCTTGAGTTTGCCATGCGAGGTAGGCATCAGGATTCACTGTCCGTTGGATTTCTTTTCGTAGTTCTGCTTGTGTTAAGGCTGTCGTGATACCCAAGATTTTGTCTTCAGGTATAATAGGTACTGGGTCTGGAGTTGTATATACTATTTCATCTATGCCCATTCGAGATAAGGCATCCGCCTTTCCGTTTCTGACTCCTGGTCGAAATGTGATTACATAATCATATTCGGCGAAGAAAAGGGCCCACCTTAATTGGCGTGAGGACTGGGCCTTGGCTGTTTTGAGATATTGCAGGTTTCGGTGGTCTGTGATGACTGTAATGGTGTGTCTGGCCCCCAGAAGGTAGTGCCTCCAGGCTTTAAAGGCAGATTTTTTTTTATTTTTTTTTTTTTTATTTGATTTAATTGTATAGAACAATTTTTACAAAATTGAAGAGGTGTAGAACGAAGAAAAGAAAGAAAAGTTTCCACATTTCCACGTTAACTGTTCCAGGTTTCCCTCCGTCATTCTTTGACCTGCGCCCCAAACGTCACGCCCGCGAGGCTCCGTCAGATCAATTCTTTTTCAGTTCAAGTTCAGGTTCGGAGTCAGGGTCAGATTTTTCTTTTTCAGCTTCCCCCCCGGAGGAGATGAAATAGGGACGCCCGGCTGGTAAACCAGCCCCCTCATTAACTGCCGTCAGTTGAGCAGTTTTAACTCTCGGAAGAAGCCCACCACCGCAATCACCCAAGTAGTCTTTTCCCCACTTAGAAGCCGACACCACCATTCCTCTTCATCGTAGATATATAGATTTTTGAACAAGTGACCCAGATGTCTCTGGCGGGGGCCCGTGACTCCTAAGCAGTTTAGCAGTAGGTGTTTTATGGTTTCTGTCATCTCTGACTTTCTACAGAATCTGCAGGTTTTGTCCGAAGCCAGTTTTCTTCGGAATAGAACTTCTCTTGTGTGTAGAATATTCAGGCGGATTCTTAAGAAGTTCGCCCTAAGATTCGCATCTGGCATTTTCACCAAGTAAGACTTAAGTTCGTTCACTTTAGTCAGATGTAAAGGTAGATCAGTGAACAACTTCGAAGCGGCTGCTTTTTCCAGTGTATCAATCCAATCTTGGTGTAGTAGACGCAATTTGACCTTAGAAGGGTTGTAAATTAATTCGTCTTTAGAACTTCCAACCCCCTTCAGAATTGCGTCGATCTTTGCCGCCCATTTTGTTAGCATTTTGCATGCTCCCGACTGAATTTCTTGGTGGATTTCTTGCATAATCAAAGGGGCGCTTGGGAGTAGAGACTTTCGGAATAGCATGGCTTCGTTGCGAGTCACAATGGAGGTCAGCGATTGTAGAGAAAGTTCCCTTCTTATTAACACCATTGGAAGCGAGTCAGGGAGATTAAGGACCTTTCTCCAATAGAATCCTTCCAGTTTTAACCAAAAGGATGTTGGGAGGTTTGGTAGAGCTTCTGCCCCGTAGGTGAGTGTAGGGATCACTTTAGACTTATAGAACGTCACCACTGGCGCCATCGTGAATTTTCCATATTTTTTCAATACTGCTCGGGATTGTGAAATGAGTAGTCTCGCTTTAGACATGATGCTCTCCTGCATCATTGTTTCCTTGCTGTTCTTGTTGATGGTAACGCCCAGGTATTTGAAGCTGTCCACCAGTTCGAGTTTGATGTTGTTTACCGCCCATGTGAATTTCTCCAACTTCCTTTCGTTTCCGCCCAGGGTCATGATCTTAGTCTTTTCCAAGTTCATCAAGAGGTTGTTTTCCTTCAGATAGGAGTCAAGGTTGTTTATCTGCCTCTGGAGGCCGATCGGAGTAACATCCAAGAGGATTATATCGTCCGCATATAATAGGCGTGAGATTTTGCTGGATCCCAGTGTTGGAGGGAACATCCGGACTCTTGTTTCGTGCTCTTTAAAATCGGCCGTGTATGCGTTGTACAGGGCGGGAGCTAAGGGACATCCCTGCTTTACCCCTCTTTCCGTCTTCATCCAGGAAGATAGCAGGCCTTGATTGTTTAACCGAACACATATTGTAGTTTCCGTGTACAAGGCCTTTATGGGCTCCAGTATCCTTGGGGGACAGGCATGAAGTTGTAATTTTTCCCAAAGACGTTGCCTGTCTACCCGATCAAAGGCCTGTACCAGATCAATGAATGCCATGTAGATATTCGGGCTGCCCTCGAACACTTTAGCTTTAAGTGTGCTCACCGCCAAGATGTTAACCGTTGTTCCGACATTTTTCACGAAGCCCGCCTGGAAAGGATCCGACAGGCCGGTCACGGAAATCCAGTTACTGAAATTATCCAGGATTAGGGCACCAAAGAGCTTTCCTATGGAATCAAGTAGGGCGATCGGGCGGTAATGTGATGGGTTATCCTTAGCTCCCTTTTTGAAAATGGGGACCAGGATCGCTTTTTTCCATGTCGAAGGAATGGTCGAGAATCTGACGCAATTTGAGAAGACCTCCTTGATGAAAAGTGCCCAAAATTCCAATTTGTTTTTTATATCGAAATTGGTTATTCCGTCGGGGCCTGCCGCTCTGGATCCATTGAGATGTATTATTTTCCCTTTGATTGTGTTCAGGTCCAGAGGGATTTCCCACCGGTCCCCAGAGCTGGAGGCCTTGCTCTCTTTTTTTTTCTCTTTGACTCCATACAGCTTTTCAAAGTGGGATAGCCATGTTTTTTCACCAATTGAATTTTGCAGTGCCTGGTTCACTACTTTAGAATTACCCTTAATCAGTGACCAGAAGTCACGTGCCTTATGGCCAGTGATGGCACGCAGCATATTCTCCGCGTCAGTTTGAAACCTGTTTGCTTTTGTTAACTTCAACCAGGTTTTGTAGGTTTTTGCTGCCTTAATAGCTTCAGCCTTCTTACTTAGCGATGTTGTTTTTGCGGCCTCCCGTTGCAATTTTCTGACCCCCTTTCTTCGTGCAACTAGTTGTTCATTGTAAGTATGGAGTGGGACCTTGTTTTCTTGCTTCAACGCACCTTTTTTTCGATGGTACACTGTCAGGAGGGGCGAGTATTCGATCCGTCTTTCCGGGCATAAATTGGCCACCAGCGATCGTGCCTTGTATTGGGTGGTTATGTTGGCAATGGCTACTTCTGACAGTCTCAGCCTTATCCCGCTCTGATGTACTTCTAGGTTCTGAGCCTCGTAAACCGCCTCTCTTTTCCGTGAATACCACGAGAAGGCGAGCAAGTTATGGTCGCTATGTCGCGTCCTGGTAATTGTAAAGGTTCTGAGCAATGGCAATAGGCTTCTCGAAACCTGTATGTAGTCTATAGTTGCCGCTTGATCCTTTCTCTCCCAAGTTGGGATGGCTTTGAGCTTCTTCACAACCTTTTCCTTAAGGATGTGCATCTCTCTTGCATTTAGAAGGTTGTGCCACATGTTATTTCTACTTTGGGGCCCTTTGGAGTGGAAAGTTAGATCAGTATTCAGGTCTCCGGTGATGATCACGTCGCTGGAAGTAGATGTTATCAGGAAGTCGTCTATTAGAGTCTCGATTTGAGCGAGGAAATAGTCGTTGGTCACTCGCTTTGGGTTCCAGTAGACGTTGATCAGTAGAATCTCTGCATTTTGATTCAGCTCCGAAGGACCTTCCTTCTTTTCCCACTCCAAGAGCGTCGCCAGAATGAATTCTGAGGCCAATAGTATCTTTGACAATGATAAGCCAGAGCCTACTCTTATGGCAGTGATTAGGCCAGATCTCGGTCTGCCCCTCTCGCTTCTTTGAGCCGGCGAATGTGCCATTTGGAAACCGTCTAAAGTGGGTGGCTCAATTAGCCAAGTTTCCTGCAGGCATAAGGCGTCAAAACTCCCAAAGTTAACGTCTGATGTGACAGTTAAGTGAGCAAAACCTCTGGTATTCCACGATCCTAGTTTCAACGATGCTTCTGGGGGTTCCATAGGAGCCCATGCCTTCCTGGGGGAATCGCTGGAAGGCCCCTCTGGTGGCTACTGCCTTCTGATTTGGGATTTCTGGGAGTGCCTGCTATAGATTGTTCCCTCTGCAGCAGGGTCAATTTTTCCCGATAAGCTTCTGCCATGCTTCGTTGTCTCATCTGTTTTGTCAATGCGTTGGAAGATTCTATGAGTTACATTACAAGTCGGGTGTGCTGCCGGTAAAGGCAGATTTTATAGCCAGGAGTTCCTTGTCCGTGATGGCATAATTAATCTCTGGAGGTGAGAACGTTTTCGACCAGAAGGCCACAGGATGTAGCTGGCCGGTTTCCGGGTCTCTCTGTGAAAGGACAGCCCCCATTGCGAGACTGGACACATCAGTTTCAACGACATAAGGGAGGTCTGGATGAGGATGTCACAGGATTGGAGCGGAGGCAAACCTTCGTTTAAGTTCCTCAAAGGCTTCTTCTGCTTCTTTGTTTCAAGCAAACTTTTTATTGTTTTTTCGTAATAGTACTGTGATTGGGTGCACAACCTGAGAGAAGACTGGGATGAACCGGCGGTAGAAGTTCGCAAAGCCCAGCATGCTTTGTACCCCTTTTAGAGACGTTGGTGAAGGCCATTTCAGAATGGCATCTACCTTGTGCACGTCCATTCTGATGCCTCCTGGAGTAAGGACAAAACCAAGAAATTCTACTTCGCTGACGTGAAAAAAGCATTTTTCAAGCTTTGCAAACAAGCGATGTTGACGGAGCTTGGTGAGGACTCAACAAACGTGCCTGACATGATCTTGTTCTGAGGCTGAGTATACTAAGATGTCGTCTAGGTACACTAAGGTGCACACATCAATTAACTCCCTTAAGGCGTCATTCATGAAATATTGGAATGCTGCAGGAGCGTTGCATAACCCGAAGGGCATGACTTGATATTCAAACAAGCCGTACTTAGTACGGAAGGCGGTTTTCCATTCATCTCCTTTTCTGACTCGGACCAGGTGGTATGCTCCTTGAAGGTCCAATTTGGTATAAATCTGGGCATCTTTAACTTGGTCTAGCATCTCAGGGATAGGTGGCAAGGGGTAGCAGTTCTTCACAGTGATCTGGTTCAATGCGCGGTAGTCAATACAGGTTCTCAAGTCTCCTTCCTTTTTCGGTACGAAGAACAAAGGACTGGCTGCGGGGGACTTCAAAGGACAAATAAATCCGTTTGAAAGGTACTGGTCTAAATAGGATTTCAAATGAAGGTTTTCTGGTTCTGTGAGAGTGTAGATCCTGCCGCAAGGGATTTGTGCACCAGGAATAAGGTCGATCTGACAGTCATAGGGCCTGTGCAGCGGCAATGCATTGGCTTGGTCCTTTTGGAAAACATCCTAGAAATCATGGTATTCACTTGGCAAGGTATTAGTTGCTCCCAGGGTTGATACTGTCGCTCCAGGAGTCATGGGGATACAGACATCGGGTTTCTCCTCTTGGTAATAGCAGGCAGGGGAGCAGTCACCGGTGAAGGTTAATTTTCGTGCCCGCCAGTCTATCAAAGGGTTGTGAGCAACCAACCATGGCATTCCTAGTATAAGCCTGAACTGAGGTGTCTTGATGTGATCGAATGAAATAGACTCCCGATGTCCATCCTGGCACAGCAAGGTTACCCTGGCGGTGCACTGGGTTACTGGTCCGGAAGCAATTTCTGTCCCATCCACGGTGGTTACCTTGTCCATAGTTGGCTTAGAACACAAAGGAATCCCCATCTCTGCTGCCAGTCCTTGATCAATATAATTACGAACTGCTCCGCTATCGATGTATGCTTCAACGGCATGCATTCTTGACGACTGTTGGTGGTTAATTAAGATCAATGGTATTGCAAAGTGCGAGGTCAGCAACTCTTTCTTCTCACTCGACAAAATGACCTCTACGTTTGTCTAGCTTGGTAGTTTTCCAATTCCTTAGCTTCATCCTTCTCTGTGGCCCCGACTGTTCTTCTTGCGGGTTTTACTGGACAGTCCTTCAGGAAATGTCCTGGTTTTCCACAATACAAACAAAGCTGTTGTTGTCTTCTTTTGTCCCACTCTTGTTTTGTTAATGGAGGCCGTGTCCCTCCAATCTGCATGTGTTCTACAGCATTTTCAGGTACACAGGGTGTGTTTTCCCTTGGTCGAACATACACGGTCCGAAGGTCCGTCTTAGACCGGTCTGCCTTTCGGTCCTGCAACCGGTGATCTAGCTGCACGACCAGATTTATGAATTCTGCACAGTCTCTGGGTGGATCAACCACCTGGGCTAAGACGTCCTTTAATTCGCCTCGTAAGCCTCGATGGAATAACGTGGTTCTTTTGTTTTCTGGCCAACTAGCTTCGGCAACCAGTCTGTTGAAGGTAGCAATTTACATTAACAAGTCCTGATTCCCCTGTCGGAGGGACAAGAGTTCATTGTCCACTGCTTGTTCCTGGGTATGGTGAGCAAAAAGCTTTTCCATTTCTCTCTGGAACCCCCCAAAGTCATATAATAGAGGATCGTCATGGGTTACCAACGGCACCGACCAATCTGCTGCACTACAACTCAGGTATGATAAGACAAAAGCTACCCGAACTTGGTCGTTTGGAAATGCTCCAGGCCTACAAAGAAAATGAAGGCGGCACTGATTGATGAATGCCGCATACTTCCGTGGGTCGCCTGAGAACCTTTCTGGTGGTGCTAGAGGCACTGTTCCAGGTAACGTGATCTGTACCGGAGTGGGTAGTATGGCGGGGTTTTGCATCATTGGATTGCTTCCAGGTAGAGGCGTCTGTCCTGCCTGTGATTGCAAGTATTGCCTGCTTATCTCTTCAGTGCGTTCTTTGGTCACTATTAGGTCTCTCGGGAGGGCATTAGTCTCTTGTCGGGCAGAATGAACCTCAGCACGAAGCTCTCCTAGTAATTGGGCCAATAGGTCAATTTCTGATGTCTCTATGGCGCCCAGGTGGATTTGTTATGGTAGGCTTTGTGTTCTGTTACGCTCACCTGGTATCCACAGGGACGCCACCCAGCCGGGTTACTCGCTGGTATGCTTCTCAGCTTTGCCCTGATGTGGTCTGCGGGGAAGGTTCTGCCTGAAAATACAGGTGGACTGTGTTCAAGACTGACCGACTGGGGTAAGTATCCTCCCTCCACCCCGTATGATTTCAGTCCCTCTGGCGCCCTCTCCTCACCTTGTGGTAGAAGTAGGCGTGCTCTCCGTCCTGCCTTCTTTGCAGGGATGCTTTGTCTTTCATGGGTGAGTGCGGTCCAGTCACTTCACTGACGCCGGCCCGTTTGATATTGTTCAGGTAGGTCTTCTTGCTGTTCTTTAGTTTTGCTACTATCCTGCATGCCTTTCTTTGTTTAAAATGTCTCTTTTTTCTCCCTTAGGTATGCAGAGCTTAAGCGCAACAAACTGGCTTGGTTGAGCCCTGCTGGTAAATGATGGCACATTAAGAGCGCTATGATGCGGTAAGTAAGCGCTATGCACAGCGCTGCAAAGTCTTGCCTTTGCTAACCTGTGTTTTCCTTCCTTGTAGGTTGCTGTGTTCTTCAGCGCAAGTGGAATGTCCGGAGTGGAGCCAGCCGAGAGGCGACCAGCCAGGTAAGCCTTTTGAGCAGTTCGTAATTTGTAAATGTCTCTACTGCTTTCTTTAATGTTGCCTCTATCTTCCTCTTTCAGGTCGTTCTGTCCGGGAGGCGTGCAGATTCGAGGAAGCTGTTCTCAGTAGCTGCGAGTGTTTAAAGATGAAGACTGTAGGTAAGATGCAACAAAATAGTCCAGGTAAAGTAGTCCCTAGGCTACCACACCTAAAAAACTAGACCCCATAGCTTGGTTCATAGGAACCAAGCTATGGGGATGCCTCCATGTTGGCTGACAATACAATAAAGTAGTTCCCAAGCACATTGTTTTTCATGGTGTATGAGCCTGGCGCCATAGGTGCCAGACTGGCCCCATGAGGGCTTTTGAAGAGGATACCAGGCTCTGGAGCCCCGAGTCCTGACTCCACCTGGCCAATGGGTTTGCCAGAGGGGGATTTGGGCGAGGGTCGTGACAGGTGTTCTCTTCCAGAGCACCTTCTACCCGTCTGGCGTGCTCCAGTAGATTCCCATACTTTGTTCTGAGTTCATTTAGTTTTTGGAGGGCTAACTCACTTCCCTGTAACTCTGTTGTTAACTTGCTTATTTCCTGGCCTAGGACGTCTTTCTCCTGACTTAGAGTGACCATCTGTTCAGCCAGGTCATCCCTTTGTTTCTTGATGGTATTGGATTTCTGGCGCCCTTGATCAAATTCTGCTTGAGAGTGGAGGTATTTCATAAGTAATTTATTATTTTCCACTTTCAATGTCTCTATCTGATCTTGTAGGGTAACTATCTGCTCTGCGCAGACTCTATTATAATGTATTTGTTGATTTAACTTCTGTTCCTCTTCCCTATACTCCTCTTTCAATGCCTCTAATTGGGTCTCTTGATGGTCTGCATTATTTTGCTGTTGGAGAGCCACATGTTCTTTTAATTTTATGACATAATTTCCAGATTCTACCTCCAGCTCTTGGCTCTTCTGTAATTTTTGTTCTGCTAAATTCAGATCAGTCTGGATTTTATTTAATAGTTCAACTTGATTCTGCACAAGAGTGGTGTTTTCCTCATGCCTTCCCCGCATCACTCCCATGTGGAGATACATGTAGGGCGTGATTCTGGCAATTTTGATTTGCTCCTCTTTAATTTTTGGGGTCATATATAATTCACTCAACACCTGGTGTAATAGGCCACCACCCTGCCACGTGTCCAGGTTCATGGTGGTGGCCTGTTGTGTTATTTCTTGTAGCCAGACTTTTTCATCCTGTTCTGGCCACTCACCTCTGACAAACAGCTTGTGCAGAAAGTGCTCCCTAGCCATATTGATTTCTACTACAGTCATTTTGGACATGTTCTTTCTTTATTAATTTATTTATTTATGTAAGGGTAACCTGTATTCTATTGCTTTTCTGTCTCTTTTGGGGTTGATTTTAGTTTTACTTTCAGAAACAGGCCTGGTACTTAGAGTATTTGTTTTTGGGAGGCTCTTGTACAGTGTAACACAGTATTCCAACCACAAAGTATAACTACCTTGCAGGTTAGTCTGCTGTGTTAGTGTTTCTCACTAAAGCAACAATGCATAGATACTAACCATCCCCAGCAATGGATTACCAAGAGCATACAATTGAAAACTGAGTGGAATGTTTAAAACCTGTTGCAGCAAAATGACACGTGTAAAAGTTGCATTTCCTTTAAATTCCCGTTTAAATTCACCCAAACGGTTTTTAATAAAAACGGGTGAAATACTCTGATTTGGAGTACAGCTTTTAGGCAGGGGGATATATATATATATCACAGGTAAACATAGAGGAATTGAGAGAGATTTGGAAAGTAGAGCGAGGTTTGTTTTTTAGGAAAATATAGCAGTGAAAAAGAGAAATTGTTTTTTAAAAGTGAAAGGCAAATTTTACTTAAACTAGATTTAATGGCTAAGAAAAGAGGTACGCCACCCGTGAATATCAAAGTTATGTTGCAGTTGTAACCCTTCACGCAGTGTACCCCTTTTCTTGAGGGAAAATTAATTAATTAAATCAAAATATCGCTAATGATTTATGATCTATGCAAGACAGGAATGAAGAGAAAAGTGGCGCTAACGCTTGGAAATCAAGGGCAATAACACAGAGAATTCTGACAGTTTTAACAAGTTACCAGGATAAGGATAGGATGGCTTAGAGAGTGGGATAAGGACAAATGCAAGGCAAAGTAGACTATGGATTTCTATGGAGTAGGGATTATACTTACAGTCCACTTTTAGTTTGGGATTTTGGACCGTCAATGGTTCTGGTCACTACACAGCAGCGCGTCTGGCAAAGGACATCTGGGCAAAGACAGCTGGGCAGGTCGGGCCACCGGATGGTAATTCTGGTCACTGGATGGCACAGGTACCTCTGGATGCAGTTAGTGGGCAAGCAGTTAGTGGGCAGCAAGCCAGGCTGGTTCAGGATGCTTCCCAAGGAATACCACAGCTTTCCCCTTTTTTAATGGGAGATTAGTGGGTTGATTCTGGATCAATGGCCTTGCTGGGAATAGGATCAGCACTGCTTGGGTTTTGGAGTGGGCCCTGGAGTAGGGTCAGCAATGCTTTGGCCTTGCAGTTGGGACCTGGACTCAGCAGGATGAATGAAACAGGAATGGAACGCCGGCGCAGGAAAATCAGGAAGAGTGTGTGTCTGTGTCTTGTCAGGGACTCTTCTTTATAATGCACAGTGACATCATCCAAGTATATGGCTGGGCAGGCTTAGCTAAGCACACCTCTAACTGATGGGATTGGTCAGGGGTGCTAGTCTTCGCCTCGCTCTCAACTGGTTGGATTTCAATGCAGGAGGGCAGATTTATGGTGTGAGTTTACAATGTTCAAAAAAACCTCCCACAGTTCTTTTAGCCAAAATCCGATTTTGCCACAAACACTACATTTATACATTTGAAATCTCTTAGCAAATTATATACACAGGTTACATATTGTGTGTAGAGCATAGCACTCCAACTCTGCAATCCGTGAGACATTGTTTTGCCCTTCTAAGACTTTTTGGTAATTTTGAGTATGAACGCTTCGGCCTAAAATTCCATAACTTTATACACGTGTGGATTAACATAAGGGATGTAAGTATTAAAATGTGCATTGGCATCATGGATACTTTCTTTGTAATCCCCGATTCTTTGCCATTTCCATTCCCGAAGGGTCAGTGAATTCTACCATGTCTTAAATGAAAGCCTAAAAAATTCACATTTTAAACTGCGAACTTTTTACTTTTTTACAAAATCTTGCTGCATAGATAAAAGTCTTTACATTTTTATTCACAAATAGTCTTTGGAAGCAAATGGCAGTCCTTTGTCTGTCACTGGGCCATGTATTTCTTTCTTCAGCTGCCACCCACCAACTGTAATTTCCTCCAGAGCAAGGTGGAGGTTTCCCATCTGGATTGAAGGTTTACTGCCTCTACCTCACTTCACACTTCCTTTTCCTGGAGGTCCCATTGTCAGTGGGTTCAGCCTAGACTAGATTCTGTTTAACCTAACAATTATCACTGAGTTGTTAGTATCTGCCGAGAGAGGCCCTTCTGTTTGGTAGCATGCCCCAAGCAGAAACCTATTTTTCTTTTGGAACTTGCAAAATACAGCCAATATGGTTTAACAGTTTTACTTTCTTATATTTGGTCCTGAATTAAACAAGCCAGTTGAATAAAATAACCCATGTGTGTATTTTTTCCCAGCAACAAACCCCTTCACATTGCTAAACAATGGCAGGCTTTTATTCAACAGTTTACTTTTAAAACGGGCCTTTCTCTCCTTGAGTTTTAAAAGCCCATTTTACATGTGTGGTGAAAAGCAGGCATTTCTTTTTTGTAAATTCGGTTTTGCATCTCCCTGTGGATTCTAACACTGTCTTGCAGCTTTAGTGGTTTCCTTGTATGCAGGAGTTTTGTTTGAAGCACAGATGTATTGAAATTGACATGGCTCAGATAGCTGAAGTTTCTTTGAACTACTGAGCTTTGATACATTGTAAAGAAAATGAACGTGTTTCCCCATGCGGGAAAAGTGAAGCTCTTTGTTGATTTTCCTCAGAGTTGATATGACAGGGCACAATGAGATATAATGGGCATGGCAGGGCCTTATTACCCACAGTGGTTTAAGGAAAAACAGATGGAAATAGCGTCAGAGCAGCATTTTTGAAGGTGAAAAAGTTTCCTTTTGAATGGGGATTTTGAGCTTGCAGCAAAGCAGTGCTGCCTTTTCACTTTATTCCATCTGTACATGTCAGAACACATTGGCACGCTCCCTCAGTGTGTCCCCTTGTTCCATCCTGCCAATGTATGCTTGGCACGACGTAACACGCATCTTTTTGTTGCTGCAAAACGCAGTTTTAAGGCCATGGTGCTCACAGGAGCCACCACAACCATTTTGCTGTTTCTCAAATGCAGCTTGATTTTGTCAAAATTCTGTTCAGTGGGTCAATGTAGCCCACAAAACCAGGTTTAGTCCTGGTGTTTCTATGCCTTTGGTGGGCTTCAGAACTGAAGACCGCCTCTGGCGTCTGAGTGTCTGGGGTGGGCAGGAAGTGAGAGAGGTACCCGAACTCCCTGTGCTTAGTCTCCTAGAAGATCCAAATGCACTCTGGCATGATTGGCTGGCTGACTGTCAGGCAAAGACAGCCACCCTGCTGGGTGAGTGGCAGCTAGGCTGGAATGAATGGGAGAAAACTGTTTAAAAGGCGAGTCTCTTGGACTGTAAAGCAGAGTCGACCACTGGAACGAAAAGAACCAAAGACGAGCTGGAAGAAGACGGCTGCTGCAACTCCTGTACCGTTGCTTTGCCCGGTGAAGCCCTGATGCAGGTCCGAATTGCTAAGTTCACCTCGACAGAGAAGCCCCTTCAAGGACGACTTCTCCCTTTGAGTTGGTGGGACCTATCAACTCGTAAGCCACCTGGATACCATTCTCGGAGCTGGTTAGGATTAACCAGGGGGAAGGACACCAGCTTGTGTGCTTGATGAACAGCTACTCGAACTGAAGTGACTCCATTTTGTCTGCGTTTTCTGATGATCCAGTGCAGTGTATGAGTCCCCTGACGTCTGCCCTCTTGTCCCCACGACTGAGGCTCAGGAACAGTGAGATCTGCAGGAACTGCCAGGGACCAACGTCTTCATCTGCATCTTTTGCTTCATACTAAGGTACTGTGCCAACCCGATTGAGAGAGCGTTTCTCTCGCGCAGTGAAAGTTTGTGGAACTTTCCCAACTTGCAAGCCTAATCAGCTTGTGACCCAACATATGATTCTTTTTTGTACAAACTACTTCTGAGAACTTTGGCAAAGACTTTAACGTTTACTTCAAGATCTGCTCTTTCCTATCCAAGACACTAGTCCATTGACCTTGGCCTAGGCCTATTGAACTGAATCGAGTCCTTTAGTGTACTATAACTATTTGCACTGCCTAAGAAAGTATTTGTGATCTATTCTGCTAACTTGTGCCTTTTTACTCCCATTTAAAGTAACTGAAATGCCATTTGTCTCCTATTTCAGGGGAGTCTAATTTGTTCAGAAACGTATTGGTTTGCTATTGAAGTGTGTTTCTGTATAATATTAAGTTGCCTCCTTCTAGTGAATGTTTTCTAAATGATTGTGTAATAAATTAATAAGTGTTTTACCAAGAAGCCTTGAGCGTAAGTGTCTACTTGAACCACTGTGATTGTAAGGCCTCTGTGTAACCTCTTGTACTGCTCACATTCCCTCTTGAGATAGGCCTGGCTGCTCAGCTCGCTAACTCAAACTGTGTAGTACAGACTTACACCAAAGGTTGGTTTTGCTTACACTTGTAGTCCTAATTGTATGTGGTGGTCCCAGAGGGTACTGCATGCAATTCTGCCTAACAAAGAGTCCAAAGTTTTGTCTGTTGGCTCTGATGCTGAAGCCATGCTTGAATTCAAGAAAAAAGAGCTGCTGTTTAAGCAGACGGAGCTTGAGTTCAACATGGCAAATCTGAGAGTTGAGCAAGCAGGAAAACAAAAGGATAGGGTTCACCAGTTGGAACAGGCCAAGATTCAGCTACAACTGGCTCATCTAAGGGATCTGGAAATGGGTCTGGGTCCTCCTCTCATCCACGGTTTCCTAAAGATCTGCTCAGTATGTATGATGAAAAGAATGACATAATGGACTAGTTAACTACATTTGAGTATGCATGTGAAGTACAAGAGGTTGTGGATGCTGACAAGATTGCATGGCTGTTCAGTCGACTACCCCATTCTGGATGAAGTGCCATTATGGAAATGTCAAAGGCTGACAGAAAGGACTTTGTAAGATTGAAGCTCTCATCTTAAAGTTTGGGAAAACTCCTGTTCAATACTTGAAGGGATTTAGAGAGTACAAAAAAAAAGAAGGCAACATTTGGGTGACCAATGTTACTGATTCCTTGAAAAACTTGATTGGCTGGGTTGAAGGCTATAAGATCACCACCTTTGAGGGTCTGATAAGTTTGGTCATGTTTGTACATATTTTTGCATCTTGTTCCCCTGAGCTTAAGCAGCACTTGGATGATTCTAAGGAGAAAGATCCTAAGAAGCTAGCCAGTGCAACAGATTTGTGGGTGTCACACAGAGTGTCCCATAAGGACAAGACTACTCCTGGTAAATAGGAGGAGGGGGAAAAGAACATAGATAAGGAGGGTGGGGGATCTGATAAAACGTCCTCCCAAATGGGCCACAAAAACAAAAACAAGGGTAAGTCCCAAAATAATGTACAGAGTAGTGTGAGTTATCCTCCCAGACAGAAGAACAAGTTACTTACCAACTGGAAACGTTCTTACAATTGGATGTTCCTCCAACGTATTCCTCATATTTGATATATTCCATCCAGCTTCAGCTGCTTCGGAATTTTTTTTTCGGCAGAGGGCCCCGTGCGTCGATGTCGTCGAGACGATGGACCCTCGAAGGCCTCCGTCGAGGGCGACATCATTGGGTGTATAAGTAGCATGCGCAGCGCCCGTTGGCCTCATTTCTGTTTTCCCCCTTCATTATTGATTTTTCACTGTGTAGACTGTGCCGGTAGACAGGTATTTGCCTTGCAAAAGTTGGAGTGGCAACAGCCCGGGAAAAATCTACAGAGGGGTAGGTTAGGAGGGCGATGAGGAATATGTTGGAGGAACATCCAATCGAAAGAACGTTACCAGTTGGTAAGTAACTTGTTCCTCGAGTGGATTGTGTCCTCCAACGTATTCCTCATCTTTGATAGACTCCCAAAGCAGTAAGGATAATTTTTATGGAGGAGGGATTAGATTTTTTCGATATCTTTAGATGGCTGAGTATAGGACTGCTCTTCCAAAATTCAGCTCCTTAGATTGGGAAGCATCTAGGCTGTAGAACTTTGAAAAAGTATGCAGCGATGACCAAGTCGCTGCTTCACAAATGGACCTTATAGGAACACCTCTTTGTAGGGCTGTAGACGAAGCGATGCCCCTGGTGGAATGAGCCCTTAGACCTTTTGGTGGGTCTTTTCCCGCCAGTCTGTAGCATTCTGAAATGCAAAGCACAATCCAATGTGATATTGTTTGTTTTGTTACTGACTGACCCAATCTTTTTCCTGTGTAGCTAATAAACAGTTGGCTGTCCACTCTAAGCCTAGAAAGCCTAGAGATATAAAAGCTTAAAGCTCTTTTTGGATCCAATCTGTGTAATCTTTCCTCCTCCTTACTAGGATGAGGTGGAGGATAGAATGCGTGTAACACAATTTTTTGATTTAAATGAAACTCAGATACCACTTTTGGTAAAAATGAGGGTTTAACCCTCAACACAACTCTGTCCTTATGGAACACAGTATGGGGTGGCCCAGAAGACAGTGCCTGCAATTCGCTCATTCTTCTTGCAGATGTTAAAGCAACTAGGAAAGCAGTTTTCCATGTCAGTAATTGTTAGGCAGAAACCTGTGCAGTTCCCTTAGGGACCACTGCAAAAGATTTAAGACTACAGGTGTTTGGCAGTAAACCCACTTGGTAGCAGTCTGTACCACACCGATTCACTTGGTAGCTGTGGCTGAGCAGTCAGACTTCCCTCAAGAAGAGTTAGGCAGTATATAGAGAATACACAATAGGTACAGAGATACAGTAGCACAAGCAAACACTGACCAGAGGTTTGGTGTAAAAGTATATAATTATACTTGAGCGCTTAACATAAGATGGCACTCTAATAAGTTATTAAAAAGGGAGGGAAAAAGGCAGAGTTATGGAAGCAGACACATTTCAATTCTTTTTAAAGAACCACAGTCAGGCAGGATAGGCGAGTTATACTGGAGAGCAAGGAAGTCAATTGCAAGGCCCACTCTTGGAGAGAGCAAGCAGAAGGGGTCCAGGTTCACACAGTGGGGTTATGCCCAAAGAGTCTTGTAGATAGTTCGCACACAAAGAATGAAATTAAAGTCAGGAAAAGTTAGCTAGGTTGTCCCAGGCCAGCCCAGGTTAGAAAGTCAAGGCTTTACTGTCACCCCGAACGATCTGTCGCAAGGGAAGCCAGGCGGGACACAGTACCTTAAGAGGGAAGGAAGCTCCAGCGGGGGCTGTTGTTCCTGGCAGCGGGAGCAAGTCAGTGTTTCGTCCAGAGGAAGAGGAGGTCTCGTCGTGGTGGAAAGATGAAGGTCGTTGCACTGCCAGGGAAGAAACCAGCCGTGGAGTTCTTCGGTTAAAAGGTACTACCCTTCTATTCGCGGTAGTGGTAAACCGTGATATTCCGGTTGCCTGGGTGCTTGGCACGGGCAAGGCGGCCACGGGGTGCTCCAGGAAGGCGACAATAAGGCAAAACTGGTTATCCCCACCAGTCAAAGGAAGAAGACTCTCCGGACTGGAGATCTCCTCTGTCGTTGGGAAAAGTGGTGAGACGGTTCAGCAGGGCTCCACCGGTGGTGTCGTCGTTGCAGGTCGGCTCAGCTTCTCCCTCCTCGGATTCTTAGGTCCTGTGGTGACTTCTGAAGTTCCAGTACCCAAAGCCCTGCTTTTATGCAGCAGCAGCAAACCCCCATACATTCAGCCTAGCTGTCAATCAAACATGCTAAGCGGTGAGCCGGCCGGCTCACCACTTGGGCCAATCACCCAAGAGTGCGACTTGAGTTGCCAAGGCAACTCAGTCCAGGGGGCCTAAACCCCCTCCCACACCCCCTGTGGTACCCAGACAGAGTGGCACCACTTTTGGAGGCTTCTGTGGAGAAGCCTCCCAAAAAGTGGAACAAAGGGCTCGACTTGGGTTGGAGCCACAGAAGAGAACACAAACGCTATTTTAGAATCGAGTTCTGGCAAAAAATACCAACCGGTGAATTAATATTAAATAAATAAACCGGCGGTATGTTCGAGGCTATAGGAATTAAATAATTAAAGTTGGTAGCCTCAAACAATGGGAAAATCCCATAGAGATATATTTGCGGTCGAATATAAAAAGTAGTATCCACTGCCACCAGTCAAAACTCGACCAGGGGGGACAGAGACGTGCCCCCTCGAACAACAGACCCCGAGGCAATCGAATTGCCCCGACCAGTACGTCCACAATATGATGGTTTGTACTGGTTTCTGTTCATAATTTGGGACTAGTAAAGCCAATGGTGACTTTACATGCCCTGGGAGACAGTAGTCAGTCCCAGGGTATGGAGTCTATGTTTGGGGGTCGCTACGACACCCCTGGGTTACGGCACGGAGGGTGCTGTGTAACCCACATCAACAAAACACATGAAACCCTATGGGGTAAAAGACCCCATAGCCCATAAAACACATGGCAAGACAAAGGAACACCTCAAATCATGTCTAAAAGTAGGAGTAAAAGAGTCTCACTCTTAGCAGGAGAAAAAAATTAACCCCAAAAATCCAGCAAAGCTGCTGGGGGACTCACTAGGTTTGGGAAATTAGCCTTTACAGAGAAAGCTCCCTAACAGTAATCTTAATGGACAAGTGTGCAAAGGCTCAAAAGGAGCACACATTAAGAATTGTAGGACCAAATTGAGATCCCAAATTGGCAATTGAAATGGGTGAGGAGGAAACACATTAGTGAGTCCTTTTAAGAACTGTACTATCAAAGGAATTTTGAAGTAGGAGCATTCTTCCAACGAGTGCTTGAAGATGGAAAGCGCCGCAAGATAACCTTTAATGGTTCCAACATTCAGACCTCTATGTGCTAGGGTCAGAAGGAACGACAGTACTTCCGGAATAGTACATAGAAAAGGATCGACATTCTTTTCTCTGCACCAGTTGCAAAACTTTTTCCAACGGCAACGGTATAGAGACTTTGTTTCTGGCCTTCTTGCTGAAAGCAACACCTCCATGACGTCATCTGGAAGGTTCCAATCCTTGTATCTCAGCCTTTCAGATACCAAGCGTGAAGGTTGAGCGTTTTGACCTCTGGATGGAGAACCTGACCCTCCATTTGAGAGAGAAGGTTCTCTCTCTGAGGAAGACGTACAGAAGGGGACAGATGGACATGTTTAGAAGGTCCAGGTACCACCTTCTCCTGGCCCAATCCAGGGCAATTAGGATCATGCGTCTCCCGAAGCGTCTCAGTCTCCTGATGACATGAGGAATGACGGGAATCAGAGGGAACGCATACAATAGTGGGAAATTCCACTCCACCACGAACGCGTCCCCCAGGGCTCCTCTCAGGGGAAATTCCCTTGAGCAATACCTTTCGCACGTCCGGGTGTTTCCGGTCGCAAATAGGTCCACTTGAGGGGTTCCCGAAAGGGCGAAGATCTCTTGAATGACTTCCTGAGCCAGTTCCCATTCGTGGGACACCGTGCTCTGCCTGCTCAGACCATCTGCTGTCATATTCTCTTCCCCGGCTAGGTGAACTGCCGTTAAAGAGATTCCTTCTTGAATTGCCCAATACCAGAGTTGCATTGCCTCTCTGCACAGAGGTAGTGACCCTACACCTCCTCTTTTGTTTAGATAATGCATGGCCACTGTGTTGTCCATCATTATCAGGACATTCTTCCCTCTGACAGATGGCAGGAAAGCCTTCAGCGCTAGTCTGATTGCTCTCAGCTCCAGAAGGTTGATGTGTAGTTTGGACTCCGATGGAGAACAACGACCGCTGATTGTCAGATCGTTGGCATGAGCTCCCCACCCCTTGAGTGAGGCATCCGTCACTACTGTGATCTCCGGCCATGGTTGCCAAAAAGTTTCTCCTTTCAGGATATTCTCTGAACAAGTCCACCATAGAAGATCTTGACGAACCTTGTTCGGAATCTGGAGAAGATCCGTCATTCGACCTGAGAACTGGGAGCATTGAGTCTTTAGGGCCCATTGAAGGGATCTCATTCTCAGACGTGCCTCTGGCACCAGAAAAATGCAGGATGCCATGAGGCCGAGTAACCTTAAGAAGTCGTAGGCCTGAACATTTTGGGCGTTTTGGAATTTGGAAACCATCTGAAGAATGTCTTGAGCCCTCGACCTGGGAGACGTAGCTCTTTCCCAGGGATGTGTCTAATACAGTTCCTATATATTGGAGCCATTGAGAAGGTGTCATTTGTGACTTCTTGAAATTGAGGGAGAAGCCCAGACTGGAGGAAGTGGCAGGTGACTTTCAGGTGATCCAGTGCCTGTTCGGCAGAGCGTGCTCTGATCAGCCAATCGTCCAGATAGGGGTAGACATAAATCCCCCCTCTCCTGAGGTGCGCTTCCACTACTACCATCAATTTGGTGAAGACCCTAGGGCGGAGGTCAATCTGAATGGTAGGACTCAAAACTGATAATGTGAGTCGCCAACCACGAACCTCAGGTATTTTCTGTGCTTGAGATGAATCGGCACATGAAAATAAGCATCCTGGAGGTCCAATGACACCAACCAGTCCTGAAGTTGAAGGGCCTGAAGGATCTGAGAAAGGGTAACCATCTTGAACTTGTCCTTCCTGAGGAACTTGTTCAAGTTTCTTAACTCTAGGATGGGTCTCAGTCCTCCGTCCTTTTTGGGGATAAAAAAATACAGGGAGTACCATCCCATGTTCCTCTCCGCTGTAGGTACCGGTTCTATAGCACCTTTCTCCAGCAGGGTTAGAACTTCCTGCTGTAGGAGCGGGTCCGAAAACTTCAAAGGGTGTCTCCTTGGTGGACTGCTTTGAGGTTGCATTAGAAAAGGCAGGCAGTAACCTTGGGCTATTATTTCTAGAGCCCAAACATCTGAAGTAATGGCTCGCCATTCTTGCAGATGCTGTGACAGCTTGCCTCCTACATGTGTTTTGTGATGCAAGTTCTCAAAGTGGTTTTGTGGCGGTTGCTGCAGCCGCTGATGGCAAAGTGGCTGTAGCTGGAGCTGGCTTTGCACATTTTGCTCGTCCATCGCGAGTGGCCTTTCTTTGGCCCCTTTGATTGGCTATTAAACTCGTTCTTCCATATGAGGAGTAGTAACGATAAGATCATCCCCTCCAAGATTGACTTGTCGCACGAAAAGGCTGAGGTTGCCTGATAGCAGCTCCCAACGACTTGGCAGCTGCCTTTGAGGTCTGCAACCTCTCAAGGCTCTCGTTAGCGTTGCTGCCAAAAAGGTGAGACACGTCAAAGGACATGTTCAGAAGAAGGTTCTGTACGTCTGGCGCAAAACCCGACTTCCGTAACCATGCAAATCTACGCATTACCGTGCTAGTGGCCATGGACCTGCTCACACTATAAACAGTGTCCAAACCAGATTCAAGGGATTCCTGCATAGCTTCCTTTCCATCTCTAACAATGGCTAGGAATCCTTCCTTTTCTTCCCCTTCTGGTATGTGCTCCGCCGCTATTGCAATGCACTCCCACAGAGTGTACAAAAACTTTGCCAAGGCACATGTGGAGTTGGCTGATTTTAATGACATGCTCCCAGCTGAAAATACCTTCCGTGCCCAGCCATCCACACGCTTATCGTCCCTCTCTGGAGGGATAGACGGGTACGCAAGTTTGTTAGAAGCTGTGGCTGCCTGTATGACCAAACTTTCGGGAGTGGGATGTTTAGACAGAAAGCCGGGGTCGCTACTGGCAGGGCGGTATTTTGAAGCAAGGGATTTATTCACTGGAGGAATAGAATCCGGAGTCTCCCAATTTTTGGCCACCCTATTTTGTAAGGCCACATGGAAAGGTAGAATTGGGTCTTCAGTAGGACCATGGTCCAGTATGTCTGTAAAATCATCTTGGACAAATTGGGCTGTAGGTCTGGCCCAACACAAATAATCTACTACCTTAGTCATTAACTGACGGTATGATGGATTGGCATGTTCACCTGGCTTTGGTCTACTAAATTCTTTTTCTGGGGACGTATCAATACCATTTGCATTGTGCAATGATTCAACCAGATCTTTCATCCTGCTTTCCTCTGAAATCAGGCATTCAGGAACATATGGAGTACCAAATTCAGGCCCAAAAGGTACATTCTCCTCATCAGATCTTTCTTGTTCCTCAAAAATTGAGGTCAAGGATTTGAAAAACTCCTTCCTAGGTAGAAGTTTGAAAATCTTCTCTGGAGGAGGTGGAGGAGGAGTGCTAATGGGTCCTGAATGCAACATGGGTGTTTTAGCCTTTTCTTTCTCTCTTTCTAGCTGATCTTGTCGAGCTGGAAGTTTCGGCGTCGAGGGCTTCGGCGTCGACGTCGACAAATGCGTCGATAACATCGACGTAGTACCCGACTTCGACGGCATCAGCTTTGAGGGCGTCGAGGCACTCTTTGAAGACTTGTCCTTTGAGGTATGTTCGGTCTCGGACGGCGTCGGTGACCTCGAGCGGTCGACTCAAGCGATCTTTTTCGCTCGGCGTCCTAGAAGGTTCTCTATCCTTCCTCCTTCGATCACCCGGGCTCGAGGGTGCGCGAGTGTCGGAGCGATAACGCTCCCGGCAGGCTTCCGAGGAAGGCGCGGACCGAGGCTTCGCTTTCTCGTACACCTCCATCATTTTTACTCTAAATGCTTCCCACTCTTCCGATGATGAATGTTTTGTGGGACATTTCATCCTTTTTGGGGATTCGCCCGAAGACGAAGTGGAGGGGGACCTGTGGCGTCATTTCTTCGATTTTTTTCGTCGAAGACGACGAGCGATGGGAATCGCTTCGGGATCTGGACCGATGTCTCTCGCGTCGAGGAGATTTCTCCTCACGGGACTTCGACTCGACGCTAGAAGCTTTTCAGTCAGACTTACGACCTGCCTGCAGTTTTCCCCTCCTCTCTCGCAAGGCTTTCCCCGTCATCACCTGACACTTCATACAGGCCTCCATGTCGTGGCCTTCTCCAACGCACCATAAACACTCTCGTGCGGATCGGTGATCGACATTTTTGAGCCGGACGACTTGCACTTTTTGAAACCCGATTTCAGGGTCGTGGTTGGCGTCGATGACAAAGACATATTTCGTATTTATTCTTTCTTCACAGAACTCGAGGCGCGCCGAATCTCCGAAGCAACGTACACAGCGGAAAAACGGAACTGAGGCCAACGGGTGCCGCGTGCTACTTATAAACCCGATGACGTCACCCTCGATGGAGGCCTTCGAGGGACCATCGACTCAACGACATCGACGCACAGCGCCCTCTGCTGACATTTTTTTTCCAAAGCAGCTGAAGCTGGATGAAATACATCAAAGATGAGCAATACGTTGGAGGACACAATCCACTCGAACTCTGGTTACAATAAGCCTCTCTATGTTCCAAGACCCAGTGGCTCTTGTGTGGCTTGTGGAGCAAGTGACCATGTGAAGGAGAACCCCAGATGTAAGGTCAAAACCTTGGGGTCCACTCAGTGAGTCTGGCCTTCCCCTCCTATGAGGAGGAAGAAATCACAGGGGCATCCTTCTCCTCAGACTCCTTCCACTGTGGGACAGAATCGGAGGTAGTCCTTGTTTCCCTGGGTTCCAGGGGGCCTAAAGTCTCAGAGGCTTATGCTAGCATTCCATATAACATCAAGCACTACTTGAAGGACAGTCTGCTAGTCAATGGAGTAGATACTCCTGCCCTTAGGGATAGTGGGGCCAGCGGAACTGTTGTGGATTCCACTTTGGTGAACTCAGAGGAGCAATTTCAGAGCTCCCTGATGCCCACCAAGTTAAATGAAGGTCCTCCTCTCAAGTTCCCAGTAATGCCTGCAAATTTTACTATCAATGGAACAATGTCAGGATTCCAGTGAGTATACAGAGGCAAGTCCCAGGAAAGGTCCTGCTTGGAAATTATCTCAGAGACTTAGGTCTTCTGGGAGACACAGCAGAGAGAACATGCACAAAGTCACAAACCAGGGTTGCCTTAGCCAAGACCAAGGCAAAGCCCAAGCCAAAGGGGAAACTCAAGGCTAAAGGACTCAAGAAAGACAAGAGGGAAAGAAAACATTCCCTCTAACACACCTACCACTGAGGTGTAGGTAGTTGGCCAAACACCTCAACCTGACGAGGAAGAGTTGTTGCTTGAAATTCTCAATCACCATGACCATCCTGAACTCCAAAGTTTGTTGGTTGAAGGTGGTCCTGATAGGGCTGAATTTAGAAAGGGCCAACATGAGTGCCAATCTTTGGAAGGCCTACGGAGACAGGCCTGCTCCGAGCTTGAGTGTGACCCTCCTGGGAAGCATCAAATCTATTGGGAAGGTGGGCTCCTGTACAGTGAGCCCACAGTGTCTACAGAAGGAGACCATAGGAGGTTGGTGGTTCCCCTTCATGTAAGACCCTTCCTCTTGCAGCTGGCGAATAAAGTCGACCTTGCTGGTCACCAAGAGAACCAAGCAAAGGTTAGCCATTGTTAGGCAGAATTGCATGCAGTACCCTCTGGGACCACCACATACAATTAGGACTTCAGGTGTAAGCAAAACCAACCTTTGGTATAAGTCTGTACTACACAGTTTTTGGTAGTGAGCTGAGCAGCCAGGCTTATCTCAAGAGGGAATGTGAGCAGTACAAGGATATTTCACAGAGGTCTTACAATCACAGTGGTTCAAGTAGATACTTACACTCAAGGTTTCTTGGTAAAACACTTATTATTTATTACACAATCATTTAGAAAACATTCACTAGAAGGAGGAAACTTAATATTAGACACAAATATAATTCAAAACCAAACCATTAAGTTTCTGAGTAAATTAGGCTCCCCTGAAATAGGAGACAAATGGCATTTCAGTTACTTTGAATGGGAGTAAAAGGCACAAGTTAGTAGAATAGATCACATATACTTTCTTAGGCAGTGCAAATAGTTTCAGTTCACTAGAGGACTCGATTCAGTTCAATAGGCCTAGGCCAAAGTCAATGGGCTTGGATAGGAAAGAGCAGTTCTTGAAGTAAACAGTAAAGACTTTGCCAATGTTCTCAGAAGTAGTTTGTACGAAAAAGAATCATATGTTGGGTCACAAGCTGATTAGGCCTGCAAGTTGGGAAAGTTTCACGAACTTTCACAGCGAGAGGTAAGTTCTCTCAATTGGGTTGGCACCGTACCTTGGTATGAAGAAAAAGATGCAGTTTAAGTCATTGGTTCCTGGCAGTTCCTGCAGATCTCACTGTTCCTGAGCCTCAGTCGTGGGGACAAGAGGGAGGATGTCGGTGGACTGGTCAAACAAGCTGGCAAATGGAAGATCTTCGGTTCGAGTAGCTGTCTTGAAACATACAAGCTGGTGTCCTTCCCCCTGGTTAAACCTAACCAGCTCTGAGAATGGTATCTAGGTGGCTTACGAGTTGATTGGTAAAACCAACTCAAAGGAAGAAGTCGTCCTTGAAGAGGCTTCTCTGTCGAGATGAACTTTGCGATTCAGACCTGCTACAGGGCTTCACTGGGCAAACCAACGGTCCATGAGTTGCAGCAGCCGTCCTCTTCCAGCTCGTCTTCGGTTCTTTCGTTCCAGTGGTTGACTCTGCTTTCCAGTCCAAGAGACTCGCCTTTTAAACAGTTTTCTTCCTTTCATTTCAGCCTAGCTGTCACTCACCCAGCAGGGTGGCTGTCCTTGCCAGACAGTCAACCAGCCAATCACGCCAGAGTGCATTCGGGTCTCCTAGGAGACTAAGCACAGGGAGTTTCAGGCACCTCCCTCACTTCCTGCCCAAACCAGACACTCAAGCACCAGAGGCGGTCTTCAGTCCTGAAGCCCGCCAAAGGCGTACGTACAAAGGGACCAAAGCTGGTTTGGCGCGCAGAGTCAAACCCTAGAAGGACCTTTCCAAAAAGAAACATCGAAAAAAGAAGTCTGGGACCTGTTTAAACAAAAGGGCTCAAGGCGTCATCTTGAAAAACATGGCTCCCACGATTTAGCTACCAGTGTTCGCGGTCGGGAAAAATCATGGTAGTTCGTTGTAAAACCACTGCCACCAGCCATTTCGATAGGAAAGGGTAGCATAAAACTCCATAATCAAAGAACACAAGAGTAAAACATACATCAAAATACATGAAAGAATGGGAAAAAGGCTCATACTCTTTCCAGGTAAAAAAATCAAGTCCTCAAAATCCAGAAAAGTTGCTGAGGAAAGGTGAAGGGAATTAGCACATTTATGAGAATTCTCCCTAGCAGCCATGCACTTCTACTGGCCCAAGATGGGGGTCCAGGTAGAAACCCCTGCAGGAGTTGTGTCACATGTCAGTTATCTGGGAAAAGTGGCACAACAATCATGGCTCCATTTGTTCCACTCCCAGTTGTGGGGTACCATTTGAGAGGGTAGGGATTGACATTGTTGGTCCCCTTGACCCTCAGTCATCCTCAGGCAATAGGCTTATCTTGGTGCTGGTCGATCATGCACCGGATATCCTGAGGCTATCCCATTAAATACAGTAACTGCCAAGTCAGTTGCTAAAGCTTTGCTTGGCATAATCACTAGAGTTGGCTTCCCTAAGAAGTTGTATCTGATACGGGTAGCAACTTTATGTCCAAGTATATGCAAGCCATGTGGAAGGAGTGTGGGGTCACGTATACGTTTTCCTCAGCATATATTCCACAAACTAATGGCTTAGTTGAGAGGCTCAATAGAACCCTCAAACGCATGATTGGGGCTCTGGAAGAACCCCAGAGGAAGAAAATGGGATCTCCTTCTTCCATGCTTACATTTTGCTTACAGAGAGGTACCTCAAGAGGGGACCCTTGGCTATAGTCAAGGAAGGGTGGGAGATGCCTACTCCCCTTATCATTACCAATGTGGTGGACTATGTGCTAAAACTAAAGAAGAGAATGGTCCTCCTGATGGCTCAGGCCAGTGATAAATTGAAGGCTGGGCAAGCTCTGGTGAAACACTGGTATGACCAGAAGGCTTCCCTTGTCAACTTTACACCAGGCCAACAAGTCCTGATCATGAACCCTATAAGGCGTAGAGCTTTACAGGATAAATGGTCAGGCCATTACTCAATAGTGGAGCCACTGGGTGAGGTGAACTATTTAGTGGATCTTGGAAGGGCTGGGCAGGCTCCAAAGGTGTCCCATGCGAATAGATTGATGTGATGGGCTTCATCCCTAGGGTTAACATTGCTGCACTGCCTTTGGATCAAATATAGAAGAGAAGGAATCAGAACCTCTTCCTGACCTATTCCAAGGCAGTCCTTCAGACAGCTCAATTGAGGGTGTGAAGGTGGCCCCTCATCTGACTTCTGTTCAACAAGATGAGGTAAGAACTTGCTAAGGCAGTTCTCCCCCTTGTTTTACCTAGCACCTGGTTTGACACCTTGGTGCAAACATGACATTGACACAGGAGATAGTGTACCTACCAAATGCAGAGGGTACATAATGTCAGATAAGGTGAGATCCTACCTCAAGACAGAGGTCAACAAGATGTTAGTTCTTGGGGTGATTGAGCACTCCAGTAGTCCTTTGTCCAGTCCTGTGTTTCTGGTACCAAAAGCAGGTTCCTCTGAGCTGAGGTTCTATGTGGACTACAGGGCTCTGCATGCTGTCACCAAGACAGATGCTCCCCCTTGCCTAGAACCGATTAGCTGGTGGATCCCTTGGGTGCCTCTAAGTACCTCAGCATGTTTGACCTCACTGCAGGGTATTGGCAAATAGCCCTAGCAGACATGCCAAGGAAAAGACAGCATTCTCAACTCCAGAAGGCCTTTACCAGTTCAGGGTAATGCCATTTGGATTGAAGAATCCACATGTCACTTTTCAGAGGCTTGTGAATCATGTCCTTAATTGGTTAGATGAATTCTGTCTTGCTTATCTGGATGATATAGCAGTGTTCAGTGCCACCTGGGAGGATCATGTGAAGCACCTGAGAATTGTGTTGCAGGTTCTTCAGAAGGCCCACTTGACCATAAATGCCAGCAAGTGCCAGATTGGTTAAGGTTCAGTGGTCTACCTTGGGCCTGAAGTAGGTGGAGAGAGGATTCAGCCTCTACCCAGTGAAGTACAAGCAGTACAAGACTGGCCTACCCCTACTACACAAACTCAGGTGAGAGCCTTTTTAGGTCTCACTGGGTATACAGAGAGGCTTTATGGCAGACTATGGCACCATAGCTGCCCATCTGACTGCTCTCACAACTCCAAAGAAACCCAAGAAGGTCTCTTGGTCTGAGGATTGAGGGAAGGCCTTCAATGGCTTAACATACTCCTTGCGCTAGGCCCCTGTTCTCAGGGCCCCAGACTACAAAAGACCTTTTATTGTGCAGACAGATGCCTCTGACAATGCAGGTGCTGCACTATCACAGGTAGATGAGAAAGGCAAGGAAAACCTATTGGATTTATCAGTCGTCAGATTAAGGACTGAGAACTCAGATGGTCCACATTAGAGAAATAATGTTTCTCTGTTGTGTGGGCCCTAAGGAAGCTGAGGCCCTACCTCTATGGGGCCCACTTCATTGTGCAAACTGACCATAAGCCCTTAAAGTGGCTCATGAACATGTAGGGAGAGAATCCAAAGTTGCTCAGTTGGTCCATAAGCCTGCAAGGGGTTGACTTCACCACTGAGCATAGGCCAGGTGTCCAACATAGCAATGCTGATGGGTTGTCCATAATGTTTAACTGACCTGAACAAGAAGCTCCCCCAGGGGTGGATTAGTTCCCCCTGTCCAGGCTCTGGGAGGGGCGAGTGTTAGGAAAGATTTCCATTTATGGGTAATATTCCCCCCAGTTGTGAACCCCCCAACGTTTTGCTTTTGTCTGACCATCCTAGCCTGACTTTTAACAGTGGAGCTCAGCCTTCTGCTGTACTCCGCTGGGCTTTTGCTCATCTTCTTAAGGGGAAACTGACATTCCCTTCAGATTGTCAGTACTGGGAGACTTTGTTTCCCTTAGTCTTTCACTTTGTTGCCATTTCTTGGAAACATTTTATCAGTGCACAATGTACCTTCCAGTACAGTGCGCTGGGGACGCTTATTCATTTTTAAGGCACTAGACACCCTCGAAGGATTTTTGGTGAATGTACAAGTGTGCTCAGGACAGAGCTGGTGGCGGCAGTTACTTTTAAACCATTTTCGACCGTTTTCAATGGTTCAAACCGCGTTTACCGCGTTTGGCCCAGGACAGTGGGCAGTGCCTAAAATACCCATGCCACAAGGTAAATTGCTCTCTCCTTTGGCCATTTTGTCCCTTTGCCTTGCCCAGGTTGAGCAGACCCGGGAAATTCCTTATTTGGTCATGCAGACCCCGCGCAAACCGAAGCTTTCGCTGGCTTCTGCATTCCTTGTGTGTGTGCTCACATACCAGGATGTGGGCTGGAGCTGTCTATTTCCAATACACATCCTAGGTGCCAGGATTTTTGGTGTCCGTGATTGGTCCACGTCTGGAATGGTTGAATGTGAGCAGATCTCCTATTGGTTTCTATTCGTTTTGGCGCAAGGGAGATTTCGGATAAGAGAAGCCACTCTAGACTTATTCCAGGTCGATCTTCTGAGTTCACACCTAAGCTAAGAAGCCAAGTATCCTGAACCAAAGAAACAGATTCGTTGAACCGCTGGTGACCCACTGGAATGTTTAGCACCCTGACCCTGCTATTGTCCCGTTGGAGCCCCTGCTTCTCATTGATCACAGAAGGCCTACAAGGGCGATTCCACCCGTTGGAGTAGTGGGACTAACTACTCTCGGCACCTCCTGCTTACCCTACAAATGAGCCCCTTTCCGAGTGTTCCTGGACCACCCAGTGAACTGACCAGCTCGTACGGGACCTTTGCTTTGGAATCGCCACTGTGTCGAGTTTCGACCTGATACTTTGGGAACTCTAAGCTCTTGGTAGAAGGCACTCTCCCACCTAGCATGCCTAGGTCTGGAATTAGGAGAGTCCGCCTGAACCCGAGTTTACGCAGTACCCGTGTTGCCCCGCAGAAGTGAGGAGCTTTGTGGATGCCTTGCTGCTGTGCCCCCCCTGTGCCCTAAAACGAGCTACAGTGGAACTGGCCCAATCCCTTCCCCAGAAGCAGAGAAATCGGCACTGTCCCACCACGGACTGAGGTCCCGGAACGCAGCCTCTGAAGGCCAGAAAGACGCGCAACTGCTAGACTCGAACCTGCCAGCGACCTAGACTTGACTGGCAAAGTTTGGTCTGGACTTTGTCGAGGGTCGGTGAGTACTTGCAACCCTTACCGGTGGCCACTGGCGCATCCATAGACTTTTACGCATGACTGTCGCCCACGAACCACTTACCTTTGTTAGGATAGTCCTAACTACCATCCTATTCCCGATTCCTGGAAATAGCTCTGCGCCCTTGTGGAGCCCCTACTTGAATAGTGGAACTCTGATCTTCATCACCTTACCCCCTTTCCTGAGACACTACAGCTCCTACTAAAAACACACAATCCAGTGATGTCACGCTGAACTTACTTTTGAGCACAAGGCTCCACACTTTGTAGGGACTGGACTGCCTATTAGTTCGGTTTGAGACTCCTGAAGAATTGCCTAAAGTATATTTGCATTGTCTGACCCTCTTCTGTTACAGGTTGTGGATCCTTACTTGTTGAATATTCCTTTAGGCGAATAGTTACTGTATATATGTTCCCTAGCATAGTATTGTGTTAATACTGTTAATATTGCTGCGGTTTCATCTTTTGTCTGATTTAAAATGGCTTTAATAAATATATCTTTTTTTCTTCAAACTCTTTTTATTAGTTTAACAAGGTTGTAACAGGTTATTTGTTGCACTGTGCATATATACCAACGTACATATCATAGCATGGGTAGCAATGTCCTTCATCAATTCTGCCGTTTTAGTGTCCAAGGTAGGCAAGTCTATGCAACACAAAAAGCTTGCAGAAGAAAGAATTGGATGCCCCCTCCCCTCTTCTCCCAAAACACCCCCTTCCCCCTTCCGCTGAGTCGTGCTTATGTCTGTTTGCCATGCTGGTGCATTGATGGTGCAGTTGTTGAGGCCGTGGGTCGTTTGACATGGTGTTGGTCTTTCAAATCGGGTTATCGTTTGATTGTTGAAGGAATTACTCTAGTAGTACTGCGTATCGATAACCCCTGGGTATAGTAGAGCCTGTGGAGAATTTTGTATTGTATCTCCCTGTTTTTGAGATTAGCCGATACTTCTGGGATAGTTTGGAAATATGTGATCATGTCGGAGTTGCTGATTGGGACTCCTAGGTCTTCTATTCATCGTGTGGTTAGGGCTTGCATACTGTTCTTATTGTCTGGAGTGGACACAGCATAGAATGTGTGGAGTCATGGAAATGTTTCAGTGTTTTGTTCCATTTCTCTCTCGCACTGTAGGTGGGGGCACTGGCGGGATCCAGCGGTTGTCTATCTGAGAAGAGTGGCTTGGATAGTGTGGTAGCAGAGCCAGCCCCCCTCCCCCAATCCTAGCAGGCGCTGGGCTTTTCGGAAGCTTACGAACAACCCTTCTTCTGTGATGTCCATCACCCTTGTGTTGCCCACCGTGTTGACTGGTTCTTATGAATCGGCTGCGGTTGCCCGTAGGCCAGTACCGATCTTATGCTGGCCCATGGTGGTGCGATTTTATTTTGGGCCCCTTGTGCAGCCCGGAGTCTGTGCCATTGTCGGATGGTTGGCCCCACGACTGGGTGCGTTTTCAGTGTCTGTGGGAGTTGGGACGGCGGTGTGGCCATTATCTCAATGGGTGTGAGTGGGGACATCAGGGTCAGTTCCATGCCTCGCCAGCTGGTGTCGTCATTCGTATTTAGCCATCTTTTTACCCAACACAGGTCCGCTGCTTGATAGTAGGCCTTTAGTGAGGGGGCTGCTAGCCCACCATTTGCATTGCTTGCTTGTAGTATGGGCAAGCGCATACAGGCTTTTTTCCCCCACCAAATGAATTTAGAAGGCTGTGTCTACTTCTTTGAACATACCTGTGGTAGGGCTTTTGGGGAGCATCATGGTTTTATATATTAGCTTGGGGAACAAATCCATTTTTAGGGCATTTATCCTCCCTGTCAGGGATAACACCAGGGTGTCCCATTGCGCCAGGTCCGCCTTTATGCTGTGGATGACTGGGGGGAAGTTCAGGTCACGTAATTCTCTTATTGAAGCGCTAATGTGGATCCCCAGGTATTTAATGGATTGGGGTTGGAGGGCGAAAGGCGCAATCCCGCCCGTATCCTATGGTACATCCTGTCTCAGGGGCATGACCTCAGATTTACTCCAGTTTATTCTGTACCCCACCATAGGGCCAATATCCTATAGCAGTGATTTAATGTATGGAATGGACGCTTGCGTTTTGCTGGTATATATTAGTAGATCATCTGCGTATAGTGATACTCTGTATTCTTCTATGCCGGTCAAATTTTGGTCTGTGCGCATCCTAGTAGCTAAGGGTTCTATAGATAGGGCATAAAGCAGAGGCAAGAGCGGAAGCCCTGGGGTGTGCCCGATTGAAGGGGAAATTCGGCAAGGCAACCCTATTGGTGACCACTGAGGTGGTAGGGCCGTTGTACAGGAGTTTGATCAGGTGGACAAGGCTCTGGGGGAAGCCATATCTGGGCAGTACGCAGAGCATGAATTCCCATTGGACCATATCAAATGCTTTTTCCGCGTCCACTGCCAGGATGGCGTCTTGGGGTTCTCTGTTGCCCGCTATTACATGCCGCAGTCTGCGGATGTTATCGCTAGAATGTCTGCCCCTAATGAAACCTGTTTGGTATTTATGTATCAGCTGTGGTAAGGTGCGTTCAATTCTTTGGGTGATGCATTTTGCCAGTATTTTAGCATCAGAGTTTCTTAATGATATCGGCCTGTACGAGCCGCATGCTTCTGGGTCCTTGCCACCTTTATGAAAGACTATAATGTTGCATTCTGTGGGATCTATTGACCCACTTTGCTGTGCTATGAGGCATCACCCTGCCAGTTATGGTGAAAGAAACTGCAACAATGGCGGCAAAACCCTTGTTTGCGCCAAAAATCTGTAAAAACCGCGCTCTGCAACACAACAAAAAGATGGATGCACAACCGGACACCCATGGTGCATGGGTTGTGGAATAAAGCATGCACCGCAGAAAATATGCCAGTGGGCTCCATGACCAGCAAACAGAGTGCAGAGGGAGAAGCAGCGCTTTGCAAATGAAACTCCAAAATGTGCCAATAAATGACATTTGCTTTGTTGCTAAAAACTCCAAAATGCCTATAACACAAAACTTCTCAACATTCAAAATCTTGCTTGGCGCTGAAATTCATGTAATCTAATGAAGCATTGTGAACATACAAAGTCCTAATGTGAAGAGCAAAACATTCATCAGACAAACTGGATTGTCTATAAACTGAAAGCCCCTGTCAGAATCTGGGTGAATGACAGCTGTCAGATGAGTTAGTGATGAAACTTCAAAGTGATCTAAACTAAAAAGTCTGCTGGATTAGTACACATAAAAAGGATTGTGGCTAAAAAGAATACAGATCTCAGTTGCTTTTTATCCCACAGAGTTAAAGCTAAGAAAGTAATGTATTTGTGTTTGATGCAACAAGTTTGGTTTTTCCTGGATCTTTAATTAATAACAAATTAGCATGGCTGAGCTGCAACCCTTTGGAAGTGGACAAACAGGTTTCTTCCAGGGGGAGGGAAATTCTCTCAGCTGAAACTCACAGGGAGATGATAATTGTGGGTTAACCCAGACTCTTGTCTCCAGAGAGAGAATGAACAATAGTAGACCCTTCAGACCAGGAAACGGAGGTGTGAGAGGGTCATAAATAGCTCCTGGAAGGAACTTCCCCAAGGAGGGGGATGCTCCTGGTCTCCAGGGAGAGAAAAAGGGGCATACCATTTGCTGTTAAACATGAACAATTAACAATTTTCAGAGACTCATAACTTGTGATTCAAAGTGGTGAAAAATATAAAAAGGACAGAGTTTTTAATCAAATTTTTGGCTGTACGTTTTAAGAGGTGGCAGAACTGTGTGACATGTTGTGGACAGGAATGGCAATATATGTGTTTTATGTGAAATATATTAATCCTAGAATTGTGAAAATTTACACACACATCCCTATGTTAAACACACACATTTGTGGAAATTGGCATAAAGTTTGAAAATTGTGTTTATAGCTGAAAAGGACAGAATTCTGTAGAAAGTTGAAACAAGATCCCACAGATGCATGTTTATGAGGAACAGATGCTACATAAAATATGGAATCGTTGAGCATGATTTGTGTAAAGGTGACCAATGTAGAAATGTGTATTTAGTATAAAATTCAATTTTGAGACCAGTGGCTAAAGGGAGGTTTCTAAGAACTGTAAAGCAAACCATAAAATGTGACATCATCCGGCCTTGATCCAATCACTCAGATGCAAGGCAGAGATTAAGTTTTGATCCAATCCCAGCTCACAGGGGCAAGCTTAGTTAAGCCAGCCCATACAACCTTTTTTGTGATGTCATTTGAAAGGATAGATACAGCTGACAACACATAGGGACTCACTGATCCATTAACTTTCCCGATTCTGGCGAAGCACTCTGATCCAGCATTCTACATCTAGCTTTAACATCCTCCCAGATCCAGATGCCAAGACTCTTGCAAGCAGTAGATAACTATTGACTTTCTGCAAGGCCTAATCCTCAAACTTATTCTTGCAACCCAGTAAAGCGCTGCGGTGTGAGAAGGCCTTTTGAACTAGTATCCTGAAATTCTCTGGCTAGCTATCACAAGGCTTGCCCGAGGAACTCGCTATCCATCTGATTGAAATATCCACGAACAAGAAGGGCAGATCCTGTGCAAATCCGGTGACCGGCCTAGCTGATCCAATCCCGCGCCTGATGTGTTGTCCTTCCTAGACCAGACCCAATTCAATGACCAGAACTGATGGTCCAATTTAATAACTTATCCTGTGAGTATTAATAGGAAGAAAAGTGACCCTAATATATCTGCATTGTATGATCCCCATCTCAAACCCATCCTATCTGTAAATTCAGAATCATAGTATTGTCAGAACCTTTCTTGCGCTAATTTTCTCTCATTTGTTTTATAAATCATAAGTCATTAGTGTTTTTGTGTAACTAAAGTGAATTCCGAAAAGAAATTGAGTATCTACCAAGTGAAGGGTTATGCTGGCCACGTAACTGCAGAGATTCATGTGTGGCATCCTCTTTTTCATAGTCATAATCTAGTGTAAGCAACCCATCTGTCAGTTTCTAAGTGCATTTCTGTTTTCCATTCTCGTGCCTATTTTGCAAAAACGACTCACTAAAACCTCTATAACTCCCTTAGTTTTTATGATAGGAACGAAATTTCCACTCCTACTGGTACATACATCCTTAGCTATCCATAGAGCATTGAAAAACATAAATAAATATTTACCTTTGAAAACTAACCTGATTCCTGGTTCAGTGTGACAGGGGGGGGTTCCAGGAGAAGGGTGTGATACGAGTGGTATATCGTTCAGAATATTGAACTCATAAAGATAAATAAATAAGGGTTTCAATTGCGCACTTCACACTGGGCTTGACTTAGGTGTGTGCCGGATTGAAATCACTTACACTGCCAACATTGACTTGGGTAGTTGTTTTTTGTCGAGTACTTCTTTGAATACGGCTTCGAGCTGCGGGGCCATGTCTTCGGCTATGCTTTTAAAAAGATCAACTGGGATCCTGTCACGGCAGGCCGCCTTCCCGTGGGAGACGGATAGTATTGCTTGCGTGATTTCAGCTTTGCTGATGTGGAAATCAAGTGTGTTAGCCTGTTCTAGGGATATTCTAGGAATGAGTATTGAATCCAGGAAGGTTTCAATGGCCTGAGGTGTGAATGTGTCTGTGGCGGTATATAGTTCCTGATAGAATTCTGCAAACCTTGCATTTATCGGTTCGCCCTCTACTACCAGGTTGTTAGCGTTGTCTCTGATAGCAGTGATCATTTGCGCAGCTTGCCGTTTTTTCAGTGCTAGTGCCATTAGGTGTAGTCGTCTATCGCTCTCAAGGAGGTAAATTTGTGACCAATTTGTGAATGATTTTTGTGCTCTGTTTGTGGTAGTTTGTCTAATATATGTTCTAACTTTTTGGATTTGACATAACAGACTTTTGTCCCTGGTAGCTTTGTGTTGTGTCTCCAGTATCATAAGCTCTGCTGTGAGGCGGGCCTCATTTTCCCCCCACTTGTTCTGCTTGAATGCCCAGCGCGAGATGCATTGACCTCTGAGGTATGCCTTAAAAGCGTCCCAGCTCCTGTATGTGGTGTTAGGCAGAATCCTGTGCAGTGCCCTTAGGTACCATTACACACAATTAATACTACAAGTGGCAATACAAGTTCACCTTTGGTACAAGCCTGTAGTACACTGTTAGAGTGGTAGCAGTAGCAGAGCAGCCAGACTTATCTCAAGAGTAAATGAGCAGTAGCAGAGATTACACAAAGGGACCACAATTACTGTGACTCAAGCAAACACTGACTCAAGGTTTCAGGTAAAAAAATATAATTACATTTATTTTAAACCATCTGTTTATAAAACACTTCACTTTTATAAATTCAAAACCACATGTAAAATACACAACCAATTCCACTTGTTTCAGTAAATTCAAGGTAAGTACATTAGGATTTGACAGACCAATGTTGCAATACTAATGCGTACTAGCAAATAGAAATGCTCACGAAGTTAAACACACTTTGTAGTTTAGAATTTCAAACAAGGGAAAAGTGGATAAAATCACAGGCAATACTTTTGTCAAGACAAGGGAATCGGAGGACCAGTTCAAAGATACAGATTAAAGTCAATAGGCCTGCGCCAGTGTCAATGGAGCAGATGCTCAGTTGCCGAGGATCACACGTTGAACAGTTCGAGATTCGAGATGCCAAGAGTACTTAGATATTGTCACATGGAAGGAAAAGTTATAAGAGGGAAGGAAGAAGGAACAAGTTACTTACCTGTAACTGTTGTTCTCCAGCATGGGTCTGGCATGTATTCACATGCTCATGAATATTCCCCGTCGTCAGGCTGGGAATCCTCGGTAAAGAAAAAATCAGTATCAGTTTCGTTTCTGATCTGTCTTTCTTAGTAGTAACCAATCACTGATCTCTGGGTCATACTGCCCCCAGCCAATGACAGCCCTCTCCCTAAGCCCCGCCTCTGGCAGCCATCCTCCGATTTGGTAGCACGACAAGTGGCAGTATGACCAAATGAAGAGCCGCAGAGGGGTAGGTGGGAGGGATCGCATGTGAATCCATGCCAGACCCATGCTGGAGAACAACAGTTACAGGTAAGTAACATGTTCCTTCTCCAGCATGGGGTCTGGCATGGATTCACATGCTCATGAATATAAGACTACATAGCCGTATCCACATGCACAACCACAGAAGGTGGCAAGGCTCAACATTATCATTACATAAAACTCAACATTAAGCATCTCTTACCTCCTCACCAGGCTCACCTTAAGCGAACAGGTTGCGCAGCACTGCCTGGCCGACTCTGGACTCCTCCCTGGAATTCCGGTTGATGCAGTAGAATCTCGTGAAGGTGTGCGTCGACCTCCATGTAGCAGCCCTGCAGATGTCCAGCAGGGGCACACCAGACAAGAACGCCGTGGTAGCCCCGATCGCTCTGGTCGAATGGGCTCTCGGACGGCCTGGCAACGGTCGGTTTGCCAACCGATGACAGTGCATGAGGCAGCCGGAGAGCCATCTGGAAATGGAAGCCTTCGAGAGAGCCTTCCCCTGATTCACAGGTCCAAAGTTCACAAACAGCTGTGATGTCTTCCGTAAACTCTTCGTGCGGTCCACGTAGAACTTCAGCGCTCTAGCCACATCCAGCGAGTGCAAAGTCCTCTCGGCCGGCGACGAAGGCGACGGAAAGAAAACTGGCAACACCAAGGGCTCGTTAAGATGGAAGTCCGACAGCACCTTGGGCATGAAAGAGGGGTGCGTCCTCAACACTACCCTCGTCTCGTGGAAAGTCAAGTATGGAGGCTGGCAGGATAGGGCCTGAATCTCTCCCACGCGTCATGCAGAGGTGATGGCCACAAGGAACGCTGTTTTCCATGACAAGAACTTCAACAGAGCCGAATGCAAGGGCTCGAATGGCGGGCCCATGAGCCTGGTCAGCACCACGTTGAGCTCCCACGCCGGGGCTGGAGCCTTCACCGGTGGGAACAATCCAAACAGTCCTTTCATAAACTCCCTCACCAGGCGATGAGAACACAGGGACGACCGTCCTGCAGTTGTGGTGTATCGGGAAATCGCTGCCAGATGGATCTTGATGGAAGCATGAGCTAATCCAGCTTTGGCCAGCGACTGTAAGTATGGTAGCACTTTAGGGGATGTAATCCGTAGAGGGTTAAACTTCTGTGCACGGCACCAGACAGAGAACCTCTTCCACTTGTGTCCGTAGCACTTGAGAGTTGAGGAGGCCCTGGCCTTTGCAAGAACCTCTCTGCAGTCGGCCGGGATATCGTACCTTCCAAACTCTAATGCTGCAGGAGCCAGGCCTGCAAATTTAGTGACTCCAGGTCGTGGTGAAGAATGGCGCCTCCTTCTCTGGAGAGAAGATCTGCGCCCGTCGACAGTTTGACTGATGGGGACGCTGAAAAGTCCAGAAGGTCTGGGAACCAAATCTGTCTCGGCCACCTCGGTGCGACGAGGATCATCCTGCAACAGGACCTCTTGAGTTGGTTGTTGAGCCTGAGCAACAACGGCAACGGAGTGAACGCATACAGGAACAGGCCGTCCCAGGGGAACGAGAAAGCATCGCCCATGCTCCTCGGCTGGGGGAACCTGCTGGAGAACCTCGGGGTTTGCCCCATCACCGGAAGAGTTGATCCACTCGATCCTGGCGTAGTTCCCACTCGTGGTACGAGCACAGCTGCCTGCTGAGTGAGTCGGCAATGGTGTTTTTTATCCCTGCTAGATGAAAAGGTACCAGAAACATCCCCTGGGGAACGGCCCAGTGCCACAGATCCTGGGCTTCCTTAGACAGGGCTGGGGATCTGGTACCTCCCTGCTTCCGGATGTAGAACATCGTGGTGGTGTTGTCTGTGAAGATCCTCACGACCTTGCCCTTGAGGGATGGGAGGAATGACTTGAGAGCCCAGAACACTGCTTGGAGCTTCAGTATGTTGATGTGGAGAGGCCTCTCCTCTGGGAGCCACAGGCCTCTCGCATGAAGATCTCTGGTGTGCGCTCCTCACCCCTCCAGGGAGGCATCCGTCATCACCCTCACCTGGTATGCTGGGGTCTGAAAGTCTGTGCCCGCCGCGAGATGTGCGCGGGTGCCCCACCATCGAATTGCTTGGCGGAATACTTTGTTCAGGGAGATCTTGTCCTCGAAGCTGCCCGTCGCTTGCATCCAACGGGCATCGAGGTACTCCTGCAGAGGGCGCATCCGAAGCCTGCACAGGCGCACCAGATAGATGCAAGAGGACATCATCCCGAGCAGAGACTTGATGGACCTCACTCTGGCCACGTCCGTGGCCAGCAGACGCTGTACCTTGCCCAGGATGGCTGGCGTTCTTTCCTCCGACGGAGAGGCCAAACGCGCCACTGTAACGAGCTTGGCTCCCAGAAACAAAGCGACCTGCGACGGAACCAGGTGGGATTTAGGGAAGTTGATGGAGAATCCCAGGTCCGTGAGCAGCCGGACGGTCTTTGCTGTGTGTTCGACGGCGAGTTCCCTTGTCCTTGCTCGGATGAGCCAGTCGTCCAGGTAGGGGTAGACGTGGATCCCCTGCAGGCGCAGCCGCGCCGCCACTGGTGCTAGGCACTTGGTGAACACCATGGGTGCCAACTTCAATCCGAACGGGAGGGCCTTGAACTGGTAGTGTAGCCCTTGGACTACGAACCTGAGAAACTTTCGGTGTCCTTTTAGGACGGGGATGTGAAAGTATGCATCCTCCAAATCCAACAACTATAGGAAGTCGCCTTCCTCCAGCTGGCCCAGCATGTGCTGGAGGGTGACCATCCGGAACTTCTGTGCCTTGATGTAATTGTTTAGCCGATGCAAATCCAGGATGGGACGCCAACTTCCTGTCTTCTTCCTGATGAGGAAGTATCTTGAGTATACTCCGGAGCACCGGTGCCTCTTTGGGACGAGCTCGATGGCTCCTTTCTTGAGCATCGCCCTTACCTCTAACAGCAGTTGAGGGACGTGGTTTTCCTTCCTGGCCACTGGAGGAATTTGGGGGCACTTCGTTAGGAATTCCAGAGTGTGCCCGTGGGCCAGGGCATCCAGCACCCAACCGTCAGTGGAGATGGACTCCCACACGCTGATGAACTTCGCCAGCCGGCCTCCCACCGGGGTGCTTCGGTGGGGGCCAGACGCAACGGCCGGTTCAGTCTTGCTTGGAAACAGTCTTGCCTCCTTGGCCTCCCTGTCGAAGACGGCGAGAACCACCTGACTTGCCTCGTCCCCTGTAGGCTTCTTGCGACGAGGAGCAGGCCGCCTGACGGTAGGTTGAGGAGCTGCCGCCGAATCCTTTGGAGGCACCTTGCTTGCCTCCGGAGTTCTGAAAGGGCGGCCGCCGTAGCTGCAGAACTCCCAAGGCCCGAGCCGTCTCTGTGTCGGTCTTGATGGCCTGCAGCGACTCATCCACTGTCTTTCCAAACAGATTGTTCCCGTCGAAGGGCATGTCCAAAACCTTGGCTTGCACGTCCTGGCGGAATCCGTCGCCTTCAGCCACCCCCGCCGTCGAAGGCAAAGGCCGTTGCCTGTCTGGCGAAAACCGGTATCAGCAATGGCCGTGGCCACAGTTATGGCGTGGTCTGACGCCACCTCACCCTCCTGTAGGATTGCCAGGGCTTCTGCCCTCTTGTCGTCTGGGAGGAAGTCCAACAGGGGGCAATCTTGTACCACAATTCCCTGTCATAGCGGGCCACAATCGCCAGGGCGTTGGCCACCTTAATCATCGTCGCCGCCGACGAGATGACTCGTCGTCCCATGGCGTCCAGCTTCTTTCCCTTGCCGTCGGGTGGGGAAGTTGAAGATGAAGCCGATGCCCCCCCGCTTTCTTCTTGGCCGCTGCTGAGACGACCGAATCCGGGGTCGGCTGGCCCTAAGGCACAAAGGGGCAGAGTCGGGGACCCAGTACTTCTTCTTGTACCGGTCCCTCTTGGCAGGTGACGTGGACGGGTTCTTGAGGAGGGCAAGTCCCTCGTCCCAGATATCATCCAGCAACGGCACCGTGAGGACCGTCTTCCTCTTGGCTTTGCGCCGCTTGTAGAGGAAGCCTACCTTCTTCTCTTCGGGGCAGAGCTGAAAAAGCTTGAATGCCCTGGCAAACATGGCGTGGAAGGAGCCAATCTCGTCGGGCGGTGACGTCCGAGGAATCGGAGACGGGAGGTCAGTCCCGTCGTCACCGCCGTTGTCATCCGTCCCCATCGTGGCCGTGTCTGTTCCCGTGTCGTCCCTCGGGACCGGGGAAGGCGAGAAAGGCTGAGAAGGTCGTGAGGGCTGAAGGGGCACTGGATGAATTCTCCTCCTCTTGTTTGGAGGGCTTCCCGATGGGCCCGGTTAGGCTGGATCGTCCGTCGGGGGTAGGGGCAGTCTCGTCCTTATCTCCATGCATAAGGCTTGGATTGCCGTCAAAATGGCTGCCGAGCTGTCCTGCGGCTCGGGCTACGACGGACGTGACGGGCACGACGGTTGTTCCTCATCCACGGGAACCTCGTCGTCGTTGCCACCCTCGCTCTCGCCGTCCCCCTCGTCGGGATTCTTCCCGTGGGACCGGACCTCTTCCAAATTCTCGGTTAGTTCCTCCTCGGAGGTTGTGTCCGTGTCTGTAACGGCCACCACCCTCCCCTCTTTTTCCACTGGGGTCTTCACGGGGGTCTTCTCGATGGGCTTAAAAGAGGATTCCCTCCGCGGAGGCAGGGAAACTCTGGGCCCCGAGGTCGCCTGCACTGGGATAGCCTCCACAGGCTTCGCCAGGGCCGCAGCGACTCCCTCGATAGAGGCCTTAACAGGGTGAATCAAGGCCTTCACCACCTTGGGAGCGCTTGAGGCCTTCACCTTAGGGGGAGGGTCACCGTCTCGCTCCCCTTCGGCTGGTTCCTTTGAGGTCGACCGGGGCCTCTCCAGAAGCTTAGCCGGGTACTCAGATTTTCTCTTCCCCGAGCCAGAGCGTTGGCTCACGGCTGATGGTGTCGGTGAAGGTGCGCCCTGCCTGGCAGCCGAGGAGCCCAACCGTTCAGCTCTCCCGGTGCCCGCGGACTTGCAGTGCTTTGCCTTCTGTTGGGCCCCCGTCGCCGGGGAGCCATCACAGGACTTAGAAGACCGCTCGGACTTCTTCTTCTTCTCACCTGCTGGGCTCTTGCCTTCCAGCCAGTTGGAGAGACGGGTCCGACGATCCCTCATAGTCCGATCCAACATGTTCATGCAAAACGCACAGTCCTTCTCCACGTGCGTTTTGTCCTCGTGGAGGCAATAAAGACATTTCGAATGCTCGTCCTCCTTGAACACATTTTGTAGGTTGCATCTAGGGCAGATCCTGAACAGTTTGCCGGGAGTCAAGCTTCCTTTCTCCTGGGCCATACTCTTCTCGTCCGCGAGGTAGGCCTCAGAAACTTCTGGAATCCTCCAAGAAGCGTAACTAGAGGAAAACTTCACCCTTGAGGGGCGTAGATAAATCCGAAACGAGTCCCCACTGATCGGAAGTAGAAACGGTGGAGCTTGAGGCTCAATTAAACCGAAAAATTAGATAAATCTTTTTGAAAAAGCACAAAACGCAGTAAAAGCTCGAGAGCTATAGCACGAGGACTCCCAACACTTGAACGTGCGGTAAAAATCTGAGGATGGCTGCCAGGGGCGGGGCTTAGGGAGAGGGCAGTCATTGGCTGGGGGCAGTATGAACCAGAGACCAGTGATTGGTTACTACTAAGAAAGACAGATCAGAAACGAAACTGATATTGATTTTTTCTTTATCAAGGATTCCCAGCCTGACGACGGGGAATATTCATGAGCATGTGAATCCATGCCAGACCCCATGCTGGAGAAAGAACAAATCTTCGTGGAGGAAAAGGGTTCACCCCGATTCCGGATGGTCAGATGGAAAGAACGACCAAATGTGCACAGTACCTTATTCCGTTGGAGAAAAGCTGGTGCCATGGCAGTTGTTCATGGTAGTTCCTGCAGACTCTCGGTTCCTGCGGCTTCAGTCGTGGGGACAAGAAGGAGGACATCTGGAGCGATCTGCACTACCCAGGGAGTGGCCAGCAGCAGCAAAAAAGACAATGATGAATAAAAGGTGCGCTCCTTTAAATCAGGAGAGGGCTCTTCTGATGGCTATCCGGACCACTACAGCACAGCAGTGATTTTGACCCAGGAGAGGATTCTCTGACTGAAGAAAGGGTGAGCTGGTTGATCCCACCAGGCTCAAGGGAAGAAGACTCCGGACTGGATCTTCTCTTGTCGTTGAAGGGTAGATAGCTGAGGACTGCAGCAGGGCTTCACTGGGACTCAGGATTGCAGCAGCTATCCTCTTCTACGCTTCTCTTCGGTTCCTTGCAGTTCCAGTGGCGACTCTGACTTCCAGCCCAAGAGTCCTGCCTTTTATGCCGAAATCCCCCATTCACACAGCCTGGCTGTCAATCACTCAGCAGTGGGGTTGTCCAACCCGGGCAACCACCTCAGCTAATCAACACAAAGTGTGACTTGGGTCTCCAAGGAGACCCTGCGTAAGGGTGACTACACCCCACCCTCACATTCAGCCCACCTAGACACCCAGACGCCAAAGGAGGGCTTCTGGTCAGAAGCCCGCCAAAGGTCGGTGAACAAAGAAGGCAAACCTGGTTTGCCACGCAAAGAAAGACCCAAGACGGATGTTAACAAAAAGAAATGGCGATTACACCCAACCGGAGTCGAAATAAAAAGTATTTGGTCAAGCGGGTTTAAAGTTTAAGGCTACTAAAATAGCCTAAAACGTACTGGATCTGTGGTTAAAAGTGATTATGTAAAGTTAATGGCAACTTTACCCTTTTCTGGGGGACAGTAGTCAGCCCCAGAAAATGGAGTCGGTGGGAAGTCTAAGAAACAACTGGTTTATAGTGACTTTTTCGACAGTCACTATTTCGACATACCAATATGTCGAACCAAAATTACCGATTTTTTTTTTCAAATGCCCCCTAAACCCCAGTTTTTTTTTAAAAAGATCTTTTTTTTTCTAACTAAACCAAACCAAACCCTATAAAAAAAATTTACAAAAAATACATATTGGTATAGCAAATTTTTGTTTTTCTAAATATTGACTGGATACCGAAACAACTCTGTGTTACTGCACTGAAGGTGCTGTGTAACACACGACGAGTGGGGCTTCTGAAGTGGTGTACTCCAGAGTCCACAATAACAAAAAAAGTTGAAATACACATGGAAAAACACAGGTAAGAGTAGGGGAAAAGCTCACACTCTTACCAGGTGGAAAAAATAAACTCCAGAAATCCAGCAAAGCTGCTGAGAGACTCACTAGGTAAGGGAAATTAGCCATAGAATGAGAATTCTCCCTAACACTCGCTCCCCCCACCCCCCCAGACTAAGGGACCAGAGGATTTAATCCTCTCCTGGGTGGATCTCATACCTCTAGTCGGTTATAAACATCCTAGAGAGACCATCAGCATTTTGGTGGTGACTTCCTGCTCTGTGCTCAATGGAAAAATCAAACCCTTGCAGGCAGATTGACCATTTCAGTAGTTTTGGGTTTTCCCCTTGCATTTGCATCAGCCATCTCAAGGGTTGGTGGTCAGTCTGAATAATGAAGGGAGAACCATACAAGTATGGCCTAAACCTCTTCAGTGACCACACAATAGCAAAACATTCACGTTCTATTGTTGCCCACCTTGTCTCAGGATCCTTTAACTTCCTGCTGATTAAACAAATGGGATGTTCCCTACCTTTCTCATCCAGTTGACTAAGGACTGCACCTATACCTACATTTGAAGCATCTGTTTGTAAAATAAAGGGTTGGTGATAGTCAGGAGATCTTAGGACTGGAGCTTGACAAAGGGCTTTCTTTAGACCTTCAAAGGCTTGATTGCACTCCTCATTCCACCTGATGTTTTTAGGACATTTGGGAGACGAGATGACATTCAAGGGAGAAGCTATGGTCCCATAGTTCTCAATGAAGTTCCTGTAATACCCAGTGAGACATAGGAAGGCTCTCACTTCGGTTTGAGTAGTAGGGGTGGCCCAGTTTTGTACAGCTTGTACTTTGCTAGGCAATGGCCTTATTTTACCTCCTCCTACCTCATGTCCAAGATAGACCACTGTACTCTGACCAATTTGACATTTACTTGCCTTTATGGTCAGATGGGCCTGTTCCAGAGCCTATAATACATATCCTAAGTGATCAATATGTTCTTTCCATGTAGGGCTGAACACTGCAATGTCATCCAAGTATGCCATGCAGAAGTCCTCCATCCCATTCAGAACTTGATTGACCATCCTCTGAAATATAGCAGGTGCATGCTTTAATCCAAAAGGCATTACCTTAAATTGGTAGAGGCCAGCTGGGGTGGAAAATGCAGTTTTTTCCTTGGCATGGTCTGTTAGGGCTATTTGCCAATAGCCTGACGTTAGGTCAAATGTGCTGAGGTACTTGGCTGCAACAAGTTTGTCCACCAGCTCATCTGTCCTTGGTAAAGGATGGGCATCAGTCTTAGTGACTGCATTTAGAGCTCTATAGTCCACGCAGAATCTCAACTCCTTAGATCCTGTCTTTGGTACAAGCGCAACTGGGCTAGACCATGGGCTAGGAGAGGGCTCTATAACTCTGAGATCAAGCATCTTGTTGACCTCATTCCTTATGTGGGTTTCTTACATTGTCTGACATCCTGTACCCCGTGATTTTGACAGGCAAACAGTCACCAGTGAGGATCTCATGCTGGCCCCAAGGGGTCAAGCCTGGTGAAAGTGAGAACAGGGAGGCAAACTGATTTAACACTAATCTGCACTCATCCTGCTGGTCAGATGTGAGACTGGAAGAGAGATTAACTCCTTCGACTTGTTCATCTAAAGGTAAGCCTCTGAGGAGGTCAGGCACATGTTCACTCTCCTCCTCCTCCTCCTCCTGAGCTGAAGCTAGGAGCAAGGCCCCTATGTCAGGTTTAGAGACATAAGCCTTTAAACGGTTGGTGTGAAAGACTCTAGGAGCCTCCTTAGGATTGCCTAAGTCCACCAGATAGTTCACCTCTCCAAGTTTACCCACAACTTTGAAGGGTCCTATCCATTTGTCCTGTAAGGCCCTCTGCCTTGTGGGGGCCACAACAAAGACAAGCTGGTCTTGAGTAAACTCAACCATGTTAGCCTTCGGGTCATGCCAATGTTTGACCAGAGCTTGACCAGCCTTCAAGTTATCACTTGCTTCTGCCATCATGTGTGACATTCTCCTCCGGAGACCTATCACATAGTCAGTCACTCTGACTGGCTTGGGGGAAGTAGCAATCTCCAACCCCTCCTTAATCAGGGCCAATGGACCTCTGACTGGATGGCCATAGAGAAGTTTGAAGGGACTGTAACCTACTCCCTCCTGAGGGACTTCTCTATATGCAAAGAGGAGGCATGGCAGTAGAAGGTCCCACTTTCTTTTAAGGGGTTCTTCTAAAGCGCTTATCATGCTCTTCAGTTCTGTTAAACCTCTCTACCAAACCATTAGTTTGGGGATGGTAGGCAGTAAAGAACTTGTAGGTGACTACACAGGTTTTCCACATGGCTTGCATGTAGTGGGACATAACATTTGATCCCCTGTCAGATATCACCTCCTTAGGAAAACCAACTCTGGTAAAAATACCATGTAGGGCCTTAGCCACAGCCGGAGCCGTAATAGTCCTCATAGGTATTGCTTCAGGATACCTAGTGGCATGATCCACTACAACCAGGATAAACCTGTTGCATGAAGATGTGGGAGGGTCAAGAGGACCAACAATGTCAATCCCGATCCTCTTAAAAGGAACTCCCACCACTGGGAGAGGCACCAGGGGTGCCACATTCTTGGCTCCACTCTTGCCAGAAGTTTGGCAAGTGTGACAGCTCCTACAGAGTTTGTCTACTTCTGAACCCATTTTAGGCCAGTAGAAGTAAAGAGAGAGCCTTTCCTTGCTCTTCTTAAAACTTAAGTGACCAGCCAAAGGTATCTCGTGGGCTAACTGCAAGAACTGGAGTCGGTTCACTAGAGGTACTACAAATCTTTTGCAGTTTCCAGGGGTTGACTTAGTCGGTTTACTGTAGAAGAACTAGTTACTCTTACCTTGTAACGTTCTTTCGATGGGATGTTCCTCCGACGTATTCCTTATCTTAGATAGAAATCCTTCAGCTTTGCTGGCCTCGGAAAATTTTTTCGCCAGAGGGCGCTGCGCGTCGATGATCGCCGAGTCGATGACCCTCGACGGCCTCCGTGCCGACGTCGACGTCATCCTGCCTATAAAGGCCGCGCGCAGCGTCCGTTGCTCAGTTCCGTTTTGTAGTCCCCAGTAATGTTTTTGGATTAGACTAATCACCTTGAAGGAGCATAGGCTGCAAACCCACAGGAAGTCATACTGCGGGGATGGATGGGAGGGTCGATAAGGAATACGTCGGAGGAACATCCCATCGAAAGAACGTTACAAGGTAAGAGTAACTAGTTCTTCGAAGGGATTGTGTCCTCCGACGTATTCCTTATCTTAGATAGACTCCCATAGCAGTGGTATTGTGACTGGAGGCGGGAGTAATAAAAGTTATGTTACCCTTCCAGAATGGACAGAGTGTAACACAGCCTTGCCGAATCTAGTTTCTTGACTAGAGGAGGAATCCAGGCTATAGAATTTGGTAAATGTATGTGCGGACGACCATGTGGCAGCCGCACATATATCTCGAATTGGCACCCCTCTTTGAAGGGCTGAGGATGTTGCGATACCCCTGGTAGAATGAGCCCTTAGATTTTGAGGAGGCTCCTTTCCTGCCAATTTGTAGCACTCCAGAATGGCTAAAATAATCCATCTGGAGATGGTTTGTTTTGTTATTGGAAGGCCCAACTTATGTCCTGCATAACCTACAAAGAGTTGGTCTGCTTGTCTGATCTTAGCCAATCTGCTGATATAGAAGCTCAAGGCTCGCTTAGGGTCCAGCCTGTGCAGTCTCTCTTCCTCCTTCCCCGGATGAGGAGGAGGGTAGAAAGAAGGTAATATAATCTTCTGAGTGATGTGAAACTCCGAGACTACCTTCGGGAGGAAGTTAGGCTTCACCTGAAGAACAACTTTGTCCTTGTAAAAGATTGTATGTGGAGGTTTACACGATAAGGCTTGCAACTCGCTAACCCTTCTAGCAGATGTCAATGCTATTAGCAAAACAGTTTTGAGGGTGAGAAGCTTCAATGAACAAGAGTGTAGTGGTTCAAAAGGGGCACCCTTTAGGAAGTTTAAAATTAGGTTTAAATCCCATAAGGGAACTTGAAAAGGTTTCGGGGGATAAACATTAGTTAATCCTTTTAGGTATTGTATTACCAATGGAATTTTGAAGTATGAAGGCTCCTCTGCAGTGCGCTTAAAGATTGATAGCGCTGCGAGATAGCCCTTAATTGTGCCAACCTGTAGGCCTGAATTAGCCAGGTAAAGTAAGAATGACAACACCATAGGTGTACCACAAGAAAAGGGTTCAATATTCTTTTCTCTGCACCAGCTGCAAAATTTGTTCCAACGGCAGCGGTATAGAGTTTTAGTTGCCGGCCTTCTGGCCGAAAGCAACACCTCCATAACATCATCCGGAAGGTCCCAATCCTTGTACCTCAACCTTTCAGACACCAAGCGTGAAGGTTGAGGGTCTTGATGGCTGGATGGAGAACCTGACCTTCCTTCTGCGAGAGAAGATCCTCTCTGTATGGCAGTCGAATTGGAGGGCAGATGGACATGTCTAGAAGGTCCGGGTACCACGTTCTCCTGGCCCAATCCGGGGCAATTAGGATCATGGTCTTCCGAAACCTTCTCAACCTCCTGATCATTTGAGGAATGACAGGGACCGGAGGGAACGCGTACAGAAGTGGGAACTCCCAGTCCACTACGAACGCATCTCCTAGAGCTCCTCTCGGGGGAAATTCCCTTGAGCAAAATCTGTCGCACTTCCTGTTGATACTGGTGGCGAACAGATCCACTTGAGGGGTTTCCCAAAGGGCGAAGATCTCTTGAAGGACTTCCTGAGCTATCTCCCACTCGTGAGAGACTGTGCTCTGCCTGCTCAGAGCGTCCGCTGTCAAGTTCTTCTCTCCGGCTAGGTGAATTGCCGATAGAGAGATTCCTTCCTGAATTGCCCAAAACCAGAGCTGCATCGCCTCTCTGCACAGTGGTAGTGAGCCTACGCCTCCTCTTTTGTTGAGGTAGTGCATGGCCACTGTATTGTCCGTCATTATTAGGACGTTTCTTCCCCGTACAGACGGCAGAAAAGCCTTCAGCGCTAGTCTGATGGCTCTCAGCTCCAACAGGTTGATATGTAGTCTGGACTCCGATGGAGACCAACGACCGCTGATGGTCAAGTCGTTGGCGTGAGCTCCCCACCCCGTGAGTGAGGCATCCGTGACTACTGTTATCTCCGGCCATGGTTGCCAAAACATTTCTCCTTTCAGGATGTTCTCCCGACAGGCCCACCACTGAAGGTCTCGGGCTACTTTGACCGGGATCCGAAGGAGATCTGTCATCCTTCCTGAGAACTGTGACCACTGAGTTCTCAGTGCCCACTGGAGGGATCTCATTCTCAGGCGAGCCTCCGGCACGAGGAATATGCAGGATGCCATGAGGCCTAGCAACCTCAGAAAGTCGTAGGCTGGGAGATATTGGGCATTCTGAAATCTGATGACCATCTGCAGAATATCTCGAGCCCTCACCTCTGGTGGCAAGGCTTTTCCCAGGGAAGTGTCCAGGACTGCTCCAATGAATTGGAGTCTCTGTGATGGTATCATCTGTGACTTCTTTAAATTGAGGGAGAAGCCCAGCTTGTGAAGGAAGTGGCAAACATAATCTAGTTGTCTCTGAGCCTGTTCCGAAGATACAGCTCTGATCAACCAATCGTCTAGGTAAGGGTAGACATGAATCCCTTCCCTCCTTAGACTTGCAGCCACAACCGACATTAGCTTGGTAAAGACCCTCGGGGCGGAGGTTAGCCCAAATGGCAGAACTCGAAATTGATAATGAGAGCTGCCAATTGCGAACCTCAGGTATCTCCTGTGCCTGGGATGGATCGGCACATGGAAATAAGCGTCCTGGAGGTCTAGAGATACCAACCAGTCCTGAAGCTGGAGGGCCTGAAGGATCTGAGAGAGAGTCACCATCTTGAACTTGTCCTTTCGGAGGAATTTGTTCAATTCCCGTAAGTCTAAGATGGGTCTCAGTCCTCCGTCCTTCTTCGGTATTATGAAGTAGGGGGAGTACCAACCCTTGTTCCTTTCCGCTACAGGTACCAGTTCTATGGCACCTTTCTCTAGCAGGTCTAAAACCTCCTGCAAGAGGAGCGGATCTGGAAGCTTCAAAGGGTTGTTCCCCGGTGGATGACTCTGAGGGATATGTAGGAAGGGCAGGCAGTAACCTTGGGCCACTGTCTCCAGAGCCCAAGCATCTGACGTAATAGCCTGCCATTCCGTCAGATGGTGAGTTAACCTGCCCCCTACTGGTGTTCTGTGAGGGGAGACCTCAGAGTGGTTTTGAAGCGGCTGATGCAGTTGCCGAAGGTAAAGTGGCTCCTGCTCCTGCGGGTGCGGCTTTCTTTCCCCTACCCCGTCCACCACGGGTAAATCTTCCTTGGCCTCTTTGAGCCGGTCGTCCCCTGCCCCTTCCATATGAGGAATAGTAACGAAAGGACCGTCCTCTCCACGATGATCCCGAAGGACGAAAGGTATTCTGACGGATAGCAGCTCCCAATGACTTGGCTGCTGCCTTGGACGTTTGCAGTTTCTCCAAACTGTCATCCGCCTTCTTTCCAAAGAGGGTAGAACCGTCAAAGGGCATATTCAAAAGCCTGGTCTGCACGTCAGAGGCAAAACCAGACTTCCTCAACCACGCATGCCTGCGGATTGTGGTACTTGCCGCCATGGCCCTGCTGATACTGTCAGCAGAATCTAGGCCAGTTTGTAGGGTCTCGCACATCGCATCTTTACCATCCCTGATGATGTTTAAAAATGCGTCCCTTTCCTCTCCTTCTTGGAGGCAGTCAGCCGCTGATGAAGCGCACTCCCAAAGGGTGTGGCTGAACCTAGCGAGCGTACAGGTCGCGTTAATAGACTTTAACGCCATGCTACAGGCAGAAAAAACCTTCTTAGCCATGGCATCATACTTTTTGTCATCCCTATCCTGCGGAGCAGTGGGGTATGCAGATGTGCTGCCTGATGAGGTTGCAGCCTGTACAACCAAGCTCTCAGGAGTAGGGTGTTTTGACAAATATTCAGGGTCAGAACTAGCCACCCTGTATTTTGTTGACAGTTTTTTATTTACTGCCGGGATAATTTCTGGCGTTTCCCAGTTTGTCAAAATCCTTCTCTGTAGAGCAGAGTGAAATGGAACCACAGGATCCTCCTGTGGGCCCTTGTCCAGTATGTCAGTGAGGTCATCCTGCTGAAAGGCAGGAGAAGGTGCAGACCAACCCATAAATTCTATGATTCTAGACATCAGAGCTCTATATGGAGTCTCCGCATGTTCTCCTGGGTCTGGTTTGATAAATTCTGCTTCAGGAGAAGTGTCCAAGCCACTAGCTTCCTGAAGTGCATCCTGAAGATTTTTTAATCTTCCTTCCTCAGAGGCGAAAGTCTCTGGCTCTGGTGATGTGGTCCTCTGTAAATCAATATCTTGGTCTGAATCCTCCCTTTCCTCAAAAATCGAGGTTAAAGGGGGATACATTGGTTTTTGGAATGGTATAAACCCCATTTCCAATGCAGAAAGAGCCATCATCACAGGCCTTGAAAACGTCGATGTCGTCGACACCGACGTGAAAGTACTCGAAGGCGCCGTGAAAAGCGTCGAGAAATGTGTACTAGGCCTCGAAGAACTCGAAAGGATCGGAGTCCTGCTCGAGAACGACGTCGACGTTCTCGGCGTCGAGTCGGAGGTCTTTTGTCTAACCGTTGGCTGTGGAGTAGCCGTGGTTCTTTCCTTCACCGGCGTCGATATCGGCGTCGACGTCGGCGTCGACTCGATCGACTGATGCGCCGATGAATCCTTCGACAACGGCGTCGATGGCGCCGACCTCTGTTTCGAAGGAGTTTTCGACGATGGCGTCGATGATGCTTTATCTCCCGATGGCTCGAGGCGCTTTCGGGTTGACTTTTCCGCCGGGTACTGCGACTCGCGGCGTTTAGATTTTTTGGGTTTTTTACCCGGGGTATCACCCTCAGCTGTCTTCGAGGGGGACGAGGCCGCTTTCTCGAAGACGCTTAGCATCTTTTTCCTGAATTCCTCCCACTCAGCTTGCGAGCTGCGTTTTGTGGGGCAATGAACTCTCTCAGGAGAACTCGACGAAGATGACGAAGGGGATCTCCTACGTCTCTTCTTCGAGTGTCTCGATGTCGACGAGTGGTGGGAGCCACTTCGTGATCTAGATCGAGAGTGTTTTTTATGGTGAGGAGACGAACGTCTCGACTCTACCGAAGAAGCTTTCGAGGAAGTTAAAGTTGACCTACCTCTCTCGAGCTTCCCCCTACGCTCCTTCAAGGCTTTCGCCGTCATGGAAAGGCATTCCTCACACTCCGAACTCTGGTGCGTGATTCCCAGACACCACAAACAGACCCTGTGAGGGTCCGTCAACGACATTTTCTTCCCGCAGTCTCGGCACTTTTTGAAACCGGACCGAGGGGTCGTCGGGTCGGAGGAGGATGCCATCGATATCGAGGTAAATAGTAGTTATTATATACGTTATCTTGACGAGAACTGAGCAACGGTGTTCCGAGGCACAACGAAGCGCGGAAAAACGGAACTGAGCAACGGACGCTGCGCGCGGCCTTTATAGGCAGGATGACGTCGACGTCGGCACGGAGGCCGTCGAGGGTCATCGACTCGGCGATCATCGACGCGCAGCGCCCTCTGGCGAAAAAATTTTCCGAGGCCAGCAAAGCTGAAGGATTTCTATCTAAGATAAGGAATACGTCGGAGGACACAATCCCTTCGAAGAGGCCATCTTCCCAGTGCAACCTATACTTTCCAGGCTCAGTCCCATTGAGCTGAGAAGCTGCCTGTAGGCGAAGACCTTCAAGAGTAGGACACTCCCTTTGTCCTCTGCTGAAGTCTGCCCTGTTGGGTCCACCTTCTGCCAGTAAAAACTGCAGCTCAGGATGGTTAACAGGATCAAGATCTCCAACCAGAGTAAGATCTTCTTCTAGATCTGATTCCTCAGTATCTAATTGAACCATACAGGGTTGAACCTCACACTCAGCCTCAGCTGGTGGAGGAGTCACAGAGGTGACTTTGGACAATCTTGGAGATGTCCTTCTGGGCACAGGAGTGGTTGCTGGTTTCTTGCCGGCAGATTTGGGTTTCCCCTTGGTCTCTTTCTGTCCTGCAATAGCAGTAAGTAAGTCGTGTGGACTTCGGGTGATAGTTTCTTCTATCAAATTCCCAGGAGAGCCTCTCAAGGTTCTCTCCCAAGCAGACCTTGTGAGCTCCTGCTTCCTTTTGCTGGGAGGCCGGGGGTATTGGACACAACTCCAAGGGTTTTAAGGTCATTACCCAACAGGACTCTCCAAGGCATGTTATTTGGCACACTTACAGGTATTCTCACAGTCATGTCATTGCACTGGATGAGAGCTGGTAACTGGGGGACCATTTACACAGGGCCTCCAGCTAACTTGGTTAGGTGTTTGGATGCCTTAGCAACATCCTCCACCTTGAAAAAACATTCATCAACCACAGTTATGCTGGCTCCAGTGTCTCTAATGGCAGGGGTTTCCTGACCATTCACAAGAACACTATCTTTGTAATACTCTTTAGTATTATCTGGGATTGAGTTATAGACATCTAAGTTCTGTTGTTCCCAAATACCCAAGGGCACTAAAGAAACACTAGCTGAGACTTTCATGGGCTCATCAGCTAGTAACTGAAAGTTTCCACTGGCTATAGGTACTTCATCCACCTGGGAGAAGGCTAAGGAGACAGTGTGGACCTCTGAAGGTTTACCCTTACATCTGGGATCTCCTTTCACATGGTCAGTTGACCCACAAACAAAGCATTTACCAAATGCTTTATTGAATGGGGGTTTCTTCTGACCTCCATCTGGTTTGGGACCAGAGGGTAGACTAGTTGATTCGGTTTCCCTTGTGGCTTACCCTGGTTATGTTTGGGGCCATCTTTTGGATTGGAATTATTGGAATTCTCTTTGTTCTCTTTCTTTGGCTGCTTTCCCTCATCCTTCTTCTGAGTTGCCCCATAATCCTTGTGAGTAGACCTGTTGGCAACCCACAAGTCAGCAGTGTTAGCTAATTTCTTAGGATCTATCTCCTTTGAATCAGCCAAGTACTGTCTAAGCTCAGGAGAGCAGACATCAAAAATAGACTCCAACATTACAAGATGCCTCAAACCTTCATATGAGTTCACTTTGTAACCCTTAACCCAACCATCTAAGTTTTTCAAACACTCACTCACCCAGGTAGCCCAAGGGGTACCATCATTCTTTTTGAGGGTCCTAAACCTCTTAAGATACTGGGAAGGGGTCTTCCCAAATCTAGCTATCAGAGCTAGTTTCACACATTCATACTCTTTCCTATCCTCCTCCCCCAACTCCATTACCACATCAGTTGCAACAGGGGGAAGCCTAGAGAACAACCAGGTGAGTAAGTCATTTCCTGTGATGTTCTGGAGCCCATGATTATATTCAAACAGAGACAACCAATCCAACACATCCAACTTAGGCTCATACATACCAACCAATTCTTTAGGCATCCAAGGACTTTTAGGACTGGAACTTCTAGAGGAGCCAGAGAGAGAAGCATTTTCAACAGATAATTTCTTCATTTCTAGCTCATGCTTGAGCTCCATTTCCCTTAGCCTTAGTTCTTGATTCAGTTCCTGGTGTCTCTGTTCAGCCTGAGTATTTAGTCTCTTGAACTCTAGTTCAAGTTTCATTTTCTCTAATTCAAGATATTGAGGACTAAGTGTGGGACTTGGCAAAGGCCCAGTAGGTACAGCAGGTAGAGCAGAGGCCTAGGCGGGACAGTCACAGCAGCCTCACCCTCCTCTTCTGACTCTTCCTCAAGATTGTCCACATTTTGATCAACATCAATCTCTATACTGTTATCTACATTTTCTGGCATGGTAGGTTCCTCTGAACCATCATCCAGACTTTGGTTAGCTAACAACCTTTCTATCAATTCCATTTTCTTTCCTTTAGTCAGGAGATTCTTATGCTTACATAGAACTCTTAAACAATCAGCAGTTTTTGTAGCAAGGGACTCTTGACTATAATTTTCCATAGTTGACATGTTAGAAAGATTACTTTTTCAGTGCTAAGCTTTGTGGTTAGTTGTACTAAGGTATCCTAAAGCACTCTAAAATGTATACTCAATACAAATCCCACCGCTGTACACCAGTGTTAGGCAGAAACCTGTGCAGTTCCCTTGGGGACCACTGCAAAAGATTTAGGACTACAGGTGTTAGCAGTAAACCCACTTGGTAGCAGTCTGTACCACCCAGATTTACCGGGTAGCTGTGGCTGAGCAGTCAGACTTCTCTCAAGAAGAGTTAGGCAGTATGCAAAGTATACACAATAGGCACTCAGACACACCAATACAAGCAAACACTGACCAGAGCTTTGGTATCAAAGTATATCATTATTTATTTAAAAACACACTGTTTCAAACACTCCAGCAGTCTTGTTGTAAAATATTCTAAACACAGTTACTATTGTAATATATACACCCCTTTTTTCCTTATCAGATAAGTCTCAGTAAAACACCACTTATTTTCATACAGAGGTGAGCGCTTAACTAGATGGCACTCCAATAAGTTTGTGAGAAAGGGAGGGAACAAGACAGAATATGGAAAGGTACACCACTCTAAGATTCAGGAACACTGTTAGCAAGGCAGAAGAGCAAATGTCACTGGTGAGCCAAAGTCCAAAGGCTGGGCCCACTCTTAGAGAGAGCAGGGCACAAATGTGCCCAAGATCACACAGTTACACTAGGCTTAGAAAGTCTTGCAGAGAGTTCAAAAAGAGTTTAGAGGGGCTTAGGAAAGTTTAGCCAGGGTGTCCCAGGCCAACCCAGGTTCGAAAGCCGGGGGCTAAATCTACCCCGTACAGTCGGTGGCAAGGGAAGCCAGGCGGGACACGGTGGGAAGGATCCTCCAGCGGTGGCAGTTGTTCCTGGCAGTGGGTGCAAGTTGCGTCGTCGTCTAGGGGAAGAGAAGATCTCGACTTGGAGGAAAGGTGAAGGTAGTTGCACTACCAGGGAAGAAACCATCCGCGGAGTTTTCCGGTTAAAGGTGGTACCTTTTGTTCGCGGTCGTGGTCAAACGTAGTATCCCGGTTGCCGGGGTGCTTGGCACAGGCAAGGCGGCCACGAGGTACGTCGGGAAGGCGAAAAGACGGTGAAACTGGTTCTCCCCACCAGTCAAAGGAAGAAGACTCTCCAGCGGGAGATCTCCTCTGTCGTTGGGAAAAGTGGTGAGACGGTCCAGCAGGGCTCCACCGGTGGTGTCGTCGTGGCAGGTCGGCTCAGGTTCTCCCTCGTCGGATTTTTAGGTCCTGTGGCGACTTCTGAAGTTCCAGTCCCCAAAGCCCTGCTTTTATGCAGAAAACCCCCATTCACTCAGCCTAGCTGTCACTCAAACATGCTAAGTGGTGAGCCGGCCGGCTCAACACTTGGGCCAATCAGGACGGAGTGCGACTTGAGTTGCCTAGGCAACTCAGTCCAGGGTGCCTAAATCCCCCTCCACCCCTCCTAAGTACCCCAGACAGAGTGGCACCACTTTGGAGGGCTTCTGTGGAGAAGCCCGCCAAAAAGTGGAACAAAGGGCTCGACTTGGTGTCAAGATCACCGCAAAACATCCAACCCAAAGTATTCGACGTCGGCCCTTATCCGTTTCAAAGAAACTCTGCTCCGTTGATAAAAAGCCAAAACACTCTTTCCGAACCCGTGCTGCATGTTGCCATGGCGACTATGGCGTCCTCTCCACAAACAAACTATCACACTGCAACGAAGAGGAGGGGCCAATCAAGTTTGCGGCTACCCGTTATAACGCTTCCGGGTAGCTGCGCTCGCTGTTTCTGATTTTCGTCGAAATCACTGTAAGCTCCTGAACCCACGTCTTGTTTCTCTTGACTGCGCTTATCCTTTCCTGGCTTTGCTTTTGGACCGCAGTCTGTGTTTCTTGAACTCTTGCTTCCTTGTCTGTTTACGTTTGTTACTTCTTGAACTGCCTCCACGTTGCCAGACTCCGGAACGCTATTTGACCTGCCTTGCCTGCTGATTCTGATCTGCATCTGTCCGCACGCTGCCGAACCCCGGAACGCTATTTGACCTGCCTTGCCTGCTGATTCTGATCTGCATCTGTCCGCACGCTGCCAAACCCCGGAAAGTTATTGGACCTGCTCTACCTCTACTGTTTGCACCGGCTTCCCAGCAAAGTCCTTTTACATTTCGGACTCAACACGCCGAATTAAGGAACAACAACTGTTTACACTGTGGAACTATTCATCACCTACCTGAGCAAATCTGCATGCCCGAAAATAAGAGCGCAATGAACTAGAGACTGATTCCCGGCGATCAGGTCATTAGGCGTCGTCGTTTCGACGGGATAGTCTGTGGACTTGAGACTGCCAAACTCCGTCTAGGCGTCCTCGTTTTGTTGTGAGTTAAGGATAGGTTGGGTTTGCAAAGTTTGCTCAGTAGGATCTTTTCCTTGTCTACCATTGCCTATTCTCGGTGTATACCTGCCATCATTACGGTGTTCCTTGATCAGCTGCTTTTCCACGCTCCACGGCTTCTGTCTCCATCTTCAGCTGCAACAGTAGAACCATCTTTCGACTAACTGGTTCCTTTGTAATTTTACTTAGAAATACAAAGGGACACATTGGTAGGAAGAACTCAACGGCTACACTTCGAGTTCTCCCACCAGGCCTCCTGATCACGAGTTGGGCCATCTTGACATAATCAGAAGCCTACAAAATAGAGAGATGGATGTCAATAATACTCTGGTCAATCTTATGCAGTTGATGTCTGAATTGAGGACCAATATGACGGCCGCTCATAATGCCACTCAAGCAAGAATCGATGAATTACAAGCACGAGCCCCTTCGATGGCGCCAGTGCCCCCACGGGCAGTGGCCTCAGGTTCTGCCTCTCCAAATCCCCAGCCAGCTGTACAGCCTTCGGTGGTCATGGCCACCCATTTTCCATTAGCTCCCCCTGAGCGTTTTCATGGCGACCCTAAAGTTTATCGGACCTTTCTAAATCAATGTCGCCTGCACTTCTTATGTCGCACCCCGGCCTTTCCTGACTCAGCTACAAAGGCAGCATTTGTCTTGTCACATTTAGCCGGTACCGCAGCCACGTAGGCCAATCCTCTATTGGAGGCAGGGAGTCCGCTGCTCTTTGATTGTGATGCCTTGCTGCAGAAAATGGGTCGGGTGTTTGACACTCGCTATAGAACCCAAGCCACCGAGCTTGAGCTTCTGGCTATTCAACAAGGGGACTCATCTTTGTTGTCATATATAGCTAAGTTTAACCAACTGGTAGCTGAAACAGCGTGGCCTGAGGACAAGAAGGCCTCATTATTTTATAAAGGCCTATCGGATAATATCAAAGACATCCTTGCTACGGTTCCAGTGGTACCTACGGCCTTCCATGAATTGCTAGATCTCGTCCTCCAGATAGATGCTCGGAGAGCGGAGAGGAAGGGCGAAAAAAGCGGAACAATGCCTGTCTTGGTCACCCCTTCTACAGCATTTTCTAATGCACCTGAGCCTATGCAAATAGGTGCCGTGCGGGGTCCCTTAACCTCCATGCAAAGAGAAAGGAAACATTTGAATAACCTCTGTTTCTACTGTGGGTCTCCCGACCACCTTTTGAAGGCCTGCCCAAAGAAACCCAAGAAGTCGGGAAACGCATTGACTCGGTAGTGGAAGTGGTCCCCCTACTGAGTCCAGTGTCCCAAGACTCCATGATGCACTCTCCGGTCACGCTCAATATCTGTTTTCAACCCGTGTCGGGTCCTTCCTGGTTTGGTGATCCGATTCTGGACTCGGGAGCCACTGGTAACTATATTGATCTCTCTTACGCTCGTGAGAAAGGCGTGAATCTTGTGACCAAAACCCACCCAGAAGTAGTGAATGCCGTAGATGGTACTTCGTTATTGTCCGGCTTGGTCACTGAACAAACCGTACCCTTGACCATGACTACACTCAGGGGTCATGTTGAAACTATCACCTTTGATGTTATTACAGCACCACAGTTCAGAATAATCCTTGGTTTACCTTGGCTCAGAACTCACAACTCTACTGTTGACTGGATCGAAGGGATGGTTTCTTTTGACTCTAAGCACTGTGAAAAGCATTGTAAAACTCACCAAGTGCCTAAGGAAGCTCCTTGTCGAGCTCTTGTTGAGGTAGCGTCCGCGGTGGGTGCTCTTGTTGTCATGTCCTTGCCTCCCGAGTATTCGGCCTACCAAGATGTCTTCGATGCCAAAGGAGCCGAGGTTCTACCACCTCACCGGTCCTATGACTGCCCTATTGATCTAATCCCTGGTGCTAAAATACCTAACGGAAGGGTGTATTCCTTAACTGCCAAAGAGGATGCCATCTTAAAGGAATACATAGATAAAGCCCTCAGTACGGGTTTTATCCGTCCATCACGTTCTCCTGCGGCATCACCCATGTTCTTTGTACCCAAGAAAGAAGGGGATCTTCGCCCCTGTATTGATTACCGGGAGTTGAACGCAGTTATAGTCCGAAATCAATATCCAATACCGTTGATTTCGGTACACTTAGACCAATTAGGCAGTTCCAAGATATTCACTAAATTGGATCTAAGAGGTGCATACAACCTTGTAAGAATGCGTTCAGGAGATGAATGGAAGACCGCATTCAAAACTAAATACGGTCTCTATGAGTATTGTGTTATGCCCTTTGGGCTATGCAATGCTCCTGCTACCTTCCAGCATTTCATCAATGACGTCTTTCGAGACATGTTGGACACTTATGTGGTGGTTTATCTTGACGACATTCTTATCTATTCTCCATCATACCAGACCCACGTTGAACACGTCTCTACAGTCCTCCAACGATTAAGAGACAACCACTTATATGCAAAGTTAGAGAAATGTGTATTTCATGCTACCTCAATTGAGTTCTTAGGGTATAACATCACCAACAAGGGTGTACAAATGAGTGATACCAAGGTCAAAGCGGTTTTGGAATGGCCGATTTCTTCTACCCTTAAGCAGTTGCAGTCTTTCCTAGGCTTCTCAAACTTCTACCGGCGTTTCATAAATTCTTTCTCCACTATCGCTGCTCCCCTTACTTCTTTGACCAGTTCTAAACAAACTTTCCGGTGGACTCCAGCTGCCCAAACGGCTTTTGATCATTTGAAATCCTCATTCACCTCCGCGCCTGTGTTAATGCATCCGAATCCGGACCTACCATTCGTGGTAGAGGCTGACGCCTCGGATATTGCACTCGGGGCCATCCTTTCACAGGAGTACAAGGATAGTGGTCAGTTACATCCGGTAGCTTTTCATTCAAGAAAACTCACCACTTATGAGGCGAACAATACTATTACAGAAAAGGAACTCTTGGCCACTAGGGATGCTTTCCTCGCCTGGCGTCATCATCTTTAGGGAACTGCTCTACCAGTTCAAGTATTCACAGATCATCGCAATCTCTTGGCCCTGCAATCAGTAAAGTGCACTACCGCCAGACATGCCCGTTGGCATGAATTTTTCTCCATGTACCATTTCCAGGTCAAATACAGACCTGGTTCCCGACACTCTAAAGCTGATGCTCTTTCCAGATTACATGGTATTTCTCATTCATCAAGAGATGAACGGACAGTCCTTCGGCCTGCTCAAGTAGCTTGTGCGTATCAAATACAAAAGCCTTTACGACTAGACCTTGAACATTGGGTTAAATCCAATCCACAACTCCTTCAAGAATTGAATCTGACTGTGGTCCATGGCGTTCCTTACCATGATGGAATGGTGTATCTGCCTGATTTGGAGACTCGTACCACTGCTATGCGTTGGTGCCATGAAACCAAATTTTCAGCTCATCCTGGCAGTGGTAAGACGTTGGAGTTGTTGCGACGCTGGTCTTGGTGGCCAACAATGTCTAAGGACGTTCTGGACTATGTAGCCACCTGTGCAATATGTGCTCAATGCAAGTGTATTCCAACCAAACCGATCAGCCTCTTACAACCATTGCCGACTCCTGGAGAACCATGGGTCATGATCTCGATGGATTTCATTGTTGAATTGCCATGCGATCGATGCCATGATACCATTTGGGTCGTCATTGACTATTTCACGAAATTGGCTCTTTTTGTGCCCTGCAAAGGGCTTCCCACAGCGCCTGCTTTGGCTAAATTATTCTTGCACCATGTTTTTAGATTTTTTGGTCTTCCTCGGGTGATTGTAACAGATCGTGGACCACAATTCACCTCTCGTTTCTGGCGAGCCCTTACCACCTCCTTGGGTATCGAAGATCGTTTTTCCACCGCATACAATCCCCAGACGGATGGGCAAACCGAAAGGTTGAATGCCACTCTTGAGCAATATCTTCGGTGTCTTACCTTGCAACACCAAGAATCCTGGTTGCCCTTGTTGGAAATGGCAGAATTTGCATATAATAATTCGGTGCATTCATCCACGGGAACATCGCCGTTTTTTGCTATGTATGGACGTCATCCTCGTACCCTGCCCATACAACCAGACCTGTCGTCCTCGAGCCCTGCGGCCGGGGCCTGCGTCCGGAACTGGGCCAAAATACGAGACGACGTTTCTTCACATTTGCGGAAGACCAAGTTGCAACAAAAGGATCAAGCCGATGCTCACAGGCTCCCAGCGCTCAATTACAGGGTGGGATCCAAAGTATGGTTAGCAACTAAGAATCTTTGTATTCCTGGTCGTCGTTTCCTTGTGTCTCGTTTTGTTGGTCCGTATCGAGTGTCTGAGATCATCAATGCTGTTGCAGTACGTTTAGATCTGTCGGACACTTGGCATACCCATCCCGTGTTTCATGTTTCTTTGTTGAAGCCCTGTCTTCCTTCCACTAGGTTGCCCCTGCGCCCCTCTTCGGTCGATGTTCAGGGTTGCAAGAGTTCGGAGGGGGATTCGTCTTTATTTGGTGGACTGGAAGGGCTATGGGCCGGAGGACAGGACCTGGGAGCCTGCTGTGAATATACATGCTCCCCGGTTGGTTGCCGATTTCTGGTCCAGGAGAGGGAGGCCTTCTTTGGGGCGGGGAACTGTCAAGATCACCGCAAAACATCCAACCCAAAGTATTCGACGTCGGCCCTTATCCGTTTCAAAGAAACTCCGCTCCGTTGATAAAAAGCCAAAACACTCTTTCCGAACCCGTGCTGCCATGTTGCCATGGCGACTATGGCGTCCTCTCCACAAACAAACTATCACACTGCAAGGAAGAGGAGGGGCCAATCAAGTTCGCGGCTACCCGTTATAACGATTCCGGGTAGCTGCGCTCGCTGCTTCTGATTTTCGTTGAAATCACTGTAAGCTCCTGAACCCACGTCTTGTTTCTCTTGACTGCGCTTATCCTTTCCTGGCTTTGCTTTTGGACCGCAGTCTGTGTTTCTTGAACTCTTGCTTCCTTGTCTGTTTACGTTTGTTACTTCTTGAACTGCCTCCACGTTGCCAGACTCCGGAACGCTATTTGACCTGCCTTGCCTGCTGATTCTGATCTGCATCTGTCCGCACGCTGCCGAAACCCAGAACGCTATTTGACCTGCCTTGCCTGCTGATTCTGATCTGCATCTGTCCGCACGCTGCCAAACCCCGGAACGTTATTGGACCTGCTCTACCTCTACTGTTTGCACTGGCTTCCCAGCAAAGTCCTTTTACATTTCGGACTCAACACGCCGAATTAAGGAACAACAACTGTTTACACTGTGGCACTATTCATCACCTACCTGAGCAAATCTGCATGCCCGAAATTAAGAGCGCAACGAACTAGAGACTGATTCCCGGCGCTCAGGTCGTTAGGCGTCCTCGTTTCGACGGGATAGTCTGTGGACTTGAGACTGTCAAACTCCGTCTAGGCGTCCTCGTTTCGTCGTTAGTTAAGGATAGGTTGGGTTTGCAGAGTTTTCTCAGTAGGATCTTTTCTTTGTCTACCATTGCCTATTCTCGGTGTATACCTGCCATCATTACAGTGTTCCTTGATCAGCTGCTTTTCCACGCTCCACGGCTTCTGTCTCCATCTTCAGCTGCAACAGTAGAACCATCTTTCGACTAATTGGTTCCTTTTGTAATTTTACTTAGAAATACAAAGGGACACATTGGTAGGAAGAGCTCAACGGCTACACTTCGAGTTCTCCCACCAGGCCTCCTGATCACGAGTCGGGCCAACTTGACACTTGGGTTGGAGTCACAGAAAAGAACACAAACGCCATTTTAGAATCAAGTTTTGGCAAAAAATACCAACCGGAGAATTAATATTAATTAAATAAACCGGCGGTATGTTCGAGGCTACCGTAAATAATTAAATAAAGATAGTAGCCTAAAACAATAAGAAATACCATAGGAAAAAATTTGCGGTTGAATATAAAAAGTAGTATCCACTGCCACCAGCCAAAACTCGATCAGGGGGGAGTGCCCCCTCGACTAACAGACCCTGGGGCAATTGAATTGCCCCAGCCAGCATGTCCACAATATGATGGTTTGTACTGGTTCTGTTCAGAATTTAAAACTAGTAAAGTCAATGGTGACTTTACATGCCCTGGGAGACAGTAGTTTCTATACTGGGGGGTCACTATGACACCCCTGTGTTACTGCACTGAGGGTGCTGTGTAACACACATCACAAAAACACATGAAGCCCTATGGGGTAAAAGACCCCATAGCCCATTAAACACATCTAGATTCAAAGAAACACACTCAAATCATGCCCAAGAGTGAGGGTAAAAGAGTCTCATTCTTGGCAGGAGAAAAAAATAAACCCCAAAAATCCAGCAAAGCTGCTAGGGGACTCACTAGGTTAGGAAATCCAGCCTAAACAGAGAATTCTCCCTAACACCTCTCCAAGTTTTCCCACAACCTTGAAGGGTCCCAACCATTTGTCCTGCAAGGCCCTCTGCCTTGCTGGGACCATAACAAGAACTAGCTGGTCTTGAGCAAACTCAACCATGTTGGCCTTCTGGTCATGCCAATGCTTGACCAGAGCCTGACCTGCTTTCAAGTTATCACTTGTCTCAACCATCTTGTGTGACATTCTCCTCCGGAGTCCTATCACATAGTCAGTGACTCCGACTGGGGTGAGGGAAGGAGCACTCTCCAACCCCTCCTTGATCAGGGCCAATGGACCTCTGACCAGATTGCCATAGAGAAGTTCAAAGGGACTGTAACCCACTCCCTCCTGAGGGACATCTCTATATGCAAAGAGAAGGCATGGCAGTAGAAGATCCCACTTTTTCTTAAGGGAGTCTTCTAAGCTCCTATCATGCTCTTCATGATTCTGTTGAACCTTTCTACCAACCCATTTGTCTGAGGGTGGTATGCTGTTGAGAACTTGTAGGTAACTCCACAGTTTTTCCACATGGCCTTCATGTAGTGGGACATAAAATTTGACCCCCTGTCGGATATTACCTCCTTAGGAAACCCAACCCTGGTAAAAATACCAAGGAGGGCCTTAGCTACAGCCTGAGCTGTAACAGTCCTCATAGGAATTGCTTCAGGGTACCCAGTAGCATGGTCTAATACAACAAGTATAAACATGTTGCCTGAAGAAGTTAGAGGATCAAGGGGACCAACAATGTCGATTCCTAATGGTACTCCCACAACAGGGAGAGGCACTAGAGGTGCCACATTCTTGGAGCCACTTTTACCAGAAGTTTGGCAAGTGTGGCAACTCTTGCAATACTTATCTACCTCAGCCCCCATTTTAGGCCAATAAAAGTAGAGAGAGAGCCTTTCCTTGGTCTTCTTGAAACTCAAGTGACCAGCCAAAGGTATCTCATGGGCTTGTTCCAAGAATTGGAATCTGTTCTCTAAGAGTACTACAAGTCTCTTGTAGTCTCCAGGGATTGACTCTGACGGTTCACTATAGAAAAGTCCATCTTCCCAGTGTAACCTATACTTCCCAGGCTCTTTCCCGTCAAGCTGATAAGCTGCCTGTTGGCGAAGACCTTCCAGAGTTGGACATTCTCTTTGTCCCTTACTGAAGTCTGCACTGTTGGGGCCACCTTCTGCCAGTAAAGACTGCAGCTCCAGATGGTCCACAGGGTCAAGATCTCCAATGAGTTCCTGGCCTCCTACTAGATCTGAATCTTCAGGCTCTAGTTCAACCACACGGTTGCACCTCACTCTCAGCCTCAGCTGGAGGAGGAATCACAGGTGTGATTTTTGACAATTTAGGAGATTTCCTGGTTGGCAGCACTGGAGTGTTTCCTGCTGGTTTCTTCTTTGGAGTCTTGGGTTTCCCCATTGCTTCTGGTTGCTTCAAAATTGCAGTTAGTAGCTCCAGTGGAGTAGGAGTGATTTCTTTTTCCATCATCTCCTCAGGAGAGCCCCTCAAGGTCCTCTCCCTTGCAGGTCTGGTAAACTACTGTAATCTCTTACTAGGAGGTCTGGGGGTAATTGACAATAATCCCAGGTCTTTCAGATCATTGCCCAACAGCACCCTTCCTGGTACTTCAGATTGTACACTCACAGGTAACCTGACAGTCATTTCATTGCACTGGATGAGAGCTGGCAATTGGGGAAGCATCTGTACAGTCCCTCCAGCTAACTTGGCGAGGCGTTTGGGTGCCTTAGAAACATCGTCCACCTTGAAAAAAGATTTGTCCACCACAGTTATGCTGGCCCCAGTGTCTCTAATGGCAGGGATCTCCTGACCATTGACTGGGACACTGTCTTTATAATACTCTTTAGTATTAGGAGGGATATAATTATACACATCTAAATTCTGTTGTTCCCACAAACCTAGGGATACTAAAGATACACTAGCTGAGACTCCAATGGAGTTTTCAGCTAGTAGTTGAACATTTCCACTGGCCATATGTACTTCCTCCTCTGGAGCGAAGGCTAAGGAGACAGTGTGGACCCCTGAAGGTTTACCCTTACATCTGGGATCCCCTTTCACATGATCCGTAGAGCCACAAACATAACATTTTCCAAATGGCTTTATGAATGGTTGCTTGTTCTGACCTCCTTCTGGTCTGGGACCAGAAGGTGTACTAGCCTGATTAGATTCCCCTTGTGGCTTACCCTTACAATTTTGTTTGGGGCCCTCTTTGGAATTGGAATTATTTGAATTCTCTTTGTTGTCTTTCTTTGGCTGCTTTCCCTCATCCTTTTTCTGAGTTACCCCTGAATCCTTGTGAGTAGCCCTGTTGGCAACCCACAAGTCAGCAGCCTTAGCTAGCTTCTTAGAATCCAGTTCTTTTGAATCAGCCAAGTGCTGTCTGAGCTCAGGAGAGCAGGCATCATAGATAGACTCCATCATTACAAGATTTCTCATTCCTTCATAAGTGTTAACTCTATAACCCTTAATCCATCCCTCTAAGTTCTTCAAACACTCATTCACCCAAGTAGCACAAGGGGAACTATCATGCTTTTTGAGGGTCCTAAACCACTTAAGGTACTGGGAAGGAGTCTTCCCAAATCTAGCTATCAAAGCTAGCTTTACACATTCATAATCCATCCTATCCACCTCCCCCAACTCCATTACCACATCAGATGCAACAGGGGGGAGCCTAGAGAATAACCAGGGGATCAACTGATTCCCTGTGATAACCTGGAGCCCATGATTGTATTCAAACATAGCAAGCCAATCTAATACATCCAATTTAGGTTCATACATACCCACAATCTCTTTAGGCATCCGGGGTCTTTTTGGACTGGAAGATCTAGAGGATTCCGAGAGAGAAGCATTTTCCAAAGACAATTTCTTCATCTCAAGATCATGGTTGAGCTCCATTTCTTTGAGCCTTAGTTATTGATGTCTCTGTTCAGTTTGGGCACTAATTCTTTTGAATTCCAGTTCAAGTCAAGTCTAATTTTTTTCTAGTGAGATAAATTCAGGACTTAATGTGGGACCTGGTAAAGGTCCAGTAGCTATAGGTTGAGGCCTTTGAGCAGGTAGATGCCCAGAGGGGGTAACGCTATTCTCCTCCTCTTCCTCATCTGTTTCAGCAATAACATCTTCAACATTATTTTCCTCAAGGTTCGCTACATTTGCTGGGGTAGTTGGCACTACAGCACCACTATCCAGACTTTGTTTCTCTAACAGTCTATCAATCATTTCTAATTTCTTGCCTTTGACAGGAAGACCTTGCTGTCTACACAGATCTCTTAAATAATCAGCAGTATTAGTAAGGAGGGTCTCCTCGCTATTAATGGGAAAAAGTCTGGAGAGTGGGTCAGAAGGACCTGCCACTCCAGCAAATGTGGATTTTGATGTTTCTGATTCTGAGAGTCTTGATTTAGAAGAAGTAGATGAGTCCTTGTTAGGAAACCCTACAACTCCTTTGCCTGCTCAGAAAGCACAACCTCTGTCCACTGGGACCCCCTACACTTACTCCTGAATTTATTTCACTTGAGAAAATGAGACTTGAATTAGAAGTGAAACATATTTATGCACAAACTGCCATGAAACATCAAGAGTTAAGGCTCAGAGAAATGGAGCTGAATTATGAACTAGAAATGAAGAAACTGTCTCTAGAAAATGCTTCTCTCCCAGAGTTTTCTAGGTCTTCCAGCCCTAAGAGACCCTGTATGCCAAAGGAAATGATTGGTATGTATGAGACTAAACTTGATGTTTTGGATTGGTTAGCACTGTTTGAGTACAATCATGGGATTCAAGGTATCTCAGGGAATCAGTTGATTCCTTGGCTTTTCTCTAGGCTTCCCCCTGTTGCAAGTGATGCTGTAATGGAGTTGGGGGAGGAGGATAAGCAGGATTATGAGTGTGTGAAACTAGCATTAATAGCTAGGTTTGGGAAGACCCCTTCCCAGTATCTTAAGAGGTTTAGAACCCACAAAAAGCATGATGGTACCCCTTGGGCTACCTGGGTGTGTGACTGTTTGAAAAACTTAGATGGTTGGGTTAAGGGTTACAAAGTGAACACTTATGAAGGTTTGAGGAATCTTGTAATGTCGGTATAATAAATTATTAACATCAGAGGACTTTCACGAGCATACCATTTACAAAGTACTCACCAACGGCTGGGTCAGTCTGTTCTAGTCCGGGTATTGGGATGAGGAGCGTGGAGAAGACTATGAGAACCCCCCTGAATACCCTCTTCCACTTCAATGACTAATTAGTCCAAAGGAGAAAGAAGACCCAGGGAAACCCTCTGGGGAAGAAAACCCTGTAGCTCCGGAAGGACGTCTACTTCAGAAGTGGTAATCCGAAATGGGAGTTCTTTCGGGAGTCGTCCGGAAATGTTCTAGTAGATCAAATAAAGAGGAGAAGAGTTTAAGAATCTTCCAAAGGAGAAAAGAAAAGGGTATTAAAAGGATAGGCGGAAGCGATTAGCATACCATGTGAGAGGAAATGGATTCTAGTAGTCGAGGCTGTCTTCAAAAGGGTGTTGTCTCGAGTAATGGTACTAAATAAGGGAAGAAGGAAAATAAGTACAGAACGTAGCTTGAGGAAAAGGAAATTGAATTAACGGGTGAGTACCTGGGAGAGAGGATGATGACTCTCTGCTCAATTAGCACAGCATCGGACGAACTCGTAGTTTGCCCATTAGCTGTCGGCTGTGAATCAGAATCGAGATTTCAGACGAGGGGTTCAATAAAGAAATGGAACTCGAGAAGACGAGTCTAAGTGTATTTCTACCCACCAGATTGATTATCTTTCTTTGAAACGAGGAGTCGGCTCGCGAGAATGCTTCACGGGTCTGTGTCAGTGGACAGAAGCAAACAGAATTGGCGGGGAGTGAAACGGATCCTGGCACGTAGGTCTGGCGTTGGGCTCAGCTGTAATTAGACACACAAGAATTATAATGTTGTTGAAAGGGGAATACAGAGAAAGTAAGTAAGCATAGTTTGTCGAACTTACGAAGCGCTGGTGTAACAGAGTAGCAACGCGTCCTCGCGTTGTAATGGAAGGGTGATATTCTGTACCCTGCGGAAAGGGCGGAGTTCTCCTGCCTTCAGAGGATGAAAAGACTGCACCGTAGCAACCGATGTGTGACGCCATCTTGGAGGTAAAGATGGATGACACCCGTCTGTTAGTCCATCGGTGCCACAGGGACAATCTAAACCTGGGAGATATCACAGTTGGAGTCTATTTTTGATGCCTACTCTCCTGAGCTTAGACAGCACTTGGCTGATTCAAAGGAGATAGATCCAAAAAAGTTAGCTAAGGCTGCTGACTTGTGGGTTGCCAACAGGGCTACTCACAAGGATTCTGGGGCAACTCAGAAGAAGGAAGAGGGAAAGCAGTCCAAGAAAGACAACAAGGAGAATTCCAATAATTCCAATCCAAAAGAGGGCCACAAACATAACCAGGGTAAGCCACAAGGTAAACCGAATCAGGCTAGTGTACCACCTGGTTCCACACCAGATGGAGTTCAGAGGAAGCCCCCATTCCAGAGAGCGTTTGGGAAATGCTTTGTTTGTGGATTGCCTGGCCATGTGAAAGGAGATCCCAAGTGTAAGGGTAAACCTTCAAGGATCAACACTGTCTCCTTAGCCTTCTCCCAGGTGGATGAAGTACCTATGACAAGTGGAAACATTCAGCTACTAGCTGATGAGCCCATGAGAGTCTCAGCTAGTGTTCTTTAGTGTCCTTGGGTCTTTGGGAACAACAGAACTTAGATGTCCATAGCTCAATCCCAGATAATACTAAAGAGTATTACAAAGATAGTGTTCTTGTGAATGGTCAGGAGACCCCTGCCATCAGAGACACTGGAGCCAGCATAACTGTGGTTGATGAATGGTTTTTCAAGGTGGAGGATGTTGCTAAGGCACCCAAACACCTAACCAAGTTAGCTGGAGGCCCTGTGCAAATGGTTCCCCCGTTACCAGCTCTCATCCAGTGTAATGACATGACTGTCAGGATACCTGTAAGTGTGCAAAATAACGTACCTGGGAGAGTCCTGTTGGGTAATGACCTTAAAACTCTTGGAGTTGTGTCTAGTACCCCCAGGTCCCCCAGTAGGAGGAAGCAGGAACTCACACGGTCTGCAAGGGAGAGAACCTTAAGAGGCTCTCCTGGGGAAATGATAGAGGAAGCTATCACCCCAAGTCCACAGGACTTACTTACTGCCATTTCAGGGCAGGCAAAGACAAAAGGGAAACCTAAGTCTGCCAGCAAGAAACCAGCAAGCACTCCTGTGCCCAGGAGTACATCTCCAAGACTGTCCAAAGTCACACCTGTGACTCCCACACCAGCTGAGGCTGAGTGTGAGGTTCAACCCTGTATGGTCAAACTAGATACTGAGGAATCAGATCTAGAAGAGGATCTTACCTTGGTAGGAGATCTTGACCCTGTTGACCATCCTGAGCTGCAGTCGTTACTGGCAGATGCTGGACGCAACAGGGAGGATTTCAGCAAAGGACAAAGAGAGTGTCCTACCTTGGAAGGTCTTCGCCAACAGGCCACTTCTCAGCTCAATGGGACTGAGCCTGGGAAGTATAGGTTGCACTGGGAAGATGGCCTCTTCTACAGTGAACTAACTGAGTCAACCCCTGGAGACTACAAAAGACTGGTAGTACCTCTAGTGAACCGACTCCAGTTTCTGCAGTTAGCCCATGCAGTACCTTTGGCTGGTCACTTAAGTTTTAAGAAGACCAAGGAAAGGCTATCTCTGCACTTCTACTGGCCTAAAATGGGTACAGAAGTAGACAAATTCTGCAAAAGCTGACACACTTGCCAAACCCCTGGCAAGAGTGGGTCCAAGAATGTGGCACCCTTAGTGCCTCTCCCAGTGGTGGGAATTCCTTTTGAGAGGGTGGAGATTGACATTGTTGGTCCTCTTGACCCACCCACATCTTCAGGCAGCAGGTTTATCCTGGTTGTAGTGGACCATGCCACTAGATTTCCTGAAGCCATACCTATGGGGACTGTTACGGCTCTGGCTGTGGCTAAGGCCTTACTTAGTATTTTTACCAGAGTAGATTTTCCTAAGGATGTGATATCTGACAGGGGATCAAATTGTATGTCCCACTACATGCAAACCATGTGGAAAACCTGGAGTTACCTACAAGTTCTCAACTGCCTACCACTCCCAAACCAATGGGCTGGTAGAGAGTTTTAACAGAACTCTGAAGAGCATGATAGGTGCTTTAGAAGAACCCATTAGAAGAAAGTGGGACCTTCTACTGCCATTCCTTCTCTTTGCTTATAGAGAAGTCCCTCAGGAGGGAGTAGAATTTAGTCCCTTCGAGTTTCTCTATGGCCATCCAGTCAGAGGTCCATTGGCCCTGATTAAGGAGGGGTTGGAGAGTGCTCCTTCCCCCAAGCCAGTCAGAGTGACTGACTATGTGATAGGTCTCCGGAGGAGAATGTCACACATGATGGCAGAGGCAAGTGATAACTTGAGGGCTGGTCAAGCTCTGGTCAAGCATTGCCATGACCAGATGGCTAACATGGTTGAGTTTTCTCAAGACCAGCTTGTTCTTGTTATGGTCCCCACAAAGCAAAGGGCCTTGCAGGACAAATGGATAGGACCCTTCAAGGTTGTGGGTAAACTTGGAGAGTTGAACTATCTGGTGGACTTAGGCAACCCTAAGGAGGCTTCCAGAGTCTTTCACACCAACTGTTTAAAGGCCTATGTCTCTAGACCTGACATAGGAGCTCTGCTTCTAGCTTCAGCTAAGGAGTAGGAGGAGAGTGAACCTCTGTCTGACCTCCTCAGAGGCTTACCTTTAGATGAGCAATTGGAAGGAGTTAATCTCTCTTCCAGTCTCACATCTGAACAGCAGGATGAGTGCAAGTTACTGTTAAATCAGTTTGCCTCCCTGTTCTCACTTTCACCAGGCTTGACCCCTTGGGGCCAGCATGACATACACACAGGTGACTGTTTACCTGTCAAAAGCAAGGGGTACAGAATGTCTGACAATATCAGATCCCACATAAAGAATGAGGTCAACAAGATGCTTGAACTCCTGGTTATAGAGCCCTCTACTAGCCCATGATCTAGCCCAGTTGTGCTTGTACCAAAGGCAGGATCCAAGGAGATGAGATTCTGCGTGGACGATAGAGCTCTAAATGCAGTCACTAAGACTGATGCCCATCCTTTGCCTAGGACAGATGAGCTGGTGGACAAACTTGGTGCAGCCAAGTACCTCAGCACATTTGACCTAACGTCAGGCTATTGGAAATTAGCCCTGACAGACCATGCCAAGGAGAAAATTACATTCTCCACTCCAGCTGGCCTCTACCAATTCAAGGTGATGCCTTTTGGGTTAAAGAATGCACCTGCTACATTTCAGAGAATGGTCAATCAAGTTCTGAATGGGATGGAGGACTTCTGCATGGCATACTTGGAAGACATTGCAGTGTTCAGCCCTACATGGAAAGAACATACTGAACACCTAGGTTATGTATTGCAGGTTCTGGAACAGGCCCATCTGACCATAAAGGCAAGAACATGTCAAATTGGTCAGAGTTCAGTGGTCTACCTTGGACTTGAGGTAGGTGAAATAAGGCCATTGCCTAGCAAAGTACAAGCTGTACAAAACTGGGCCACCCCGACTACTCAAATCCAAGTAAGAGCCTTCCTAGGTCTTACTGGGTACTATAGGAACCTCATAGAGAACTATGGGACCATAGCTTCTCCCTTCAATGACATCTCCTCTCCCAAATTTCCTAAGAATGTCAGGTGGAATGAGGAGTGCAATCAAGCCTTTGAAGGTCTTAAGAAAGCCCTTTGTCAAGCTCCAGTCCTAAGAGCTCCTGACTACCACCAACACTTCATTGTACAAACTGATGCTTCTAATGTAGGTATAGGTGCAGTCCTTAGTCAACTGTATGAGAAAGGTAGGGAAGTTAAAGGATCCTGAAACAAGGTGGGCAACAATAGAAAGAGAATGCTTTGCTATTGTGTGGGCACTGCACAGGATTCTGCCTAACACTAGGCTCGCCCTTGTCTTCCCTCCTTCTAATAACTTTTGGTTCAGAACATTGACAATATCAAAGTACTTTTGGGCTACGTTGAACCGTGAACAGTCTAACAGTGTGATATTCGGCAACAGGTCTCCGGTGTCCTTAATCCTGGCTCCGACCCTTTGACTTTTGAACTCCTGTTTCTGATTGTTTCTCGATCCTGTCTGCCTAACCTAAATATTGCCTGTGATTTTTGCCTTCAACTCCCTCTGGGTATCTCAGGTGCTAAGTGTGTTTTTGCCCCGGTAGCATTTCATGTCACGGATACACGTTTATTGAGTAGACCGAACTGTCAAAAAGTGATTTCAACCGTATCCGCGGTATCGTGTTTTGTTCATAACACCGGTTCATTCAAACACAGGGTACTTACCTTGAGACATACTGTACAAAGTGAATTGGTTAGTTGTAGTATATTTAACGTGTGTTTTTTTTTAAAGTTTAATAGAAGTGTTGTGTTTATAACTGATGGTTTAAAAATAAATGTACTTTTTTCTACCTGAAACCTTGAGTCAGTGTTTGCTTGAGTCACAGTAATTGTGGTCCCTTTGTGTAATCTCTGCTACTGCTCTTATACTCTTGAGATAAGCCTGGCTGCTCTGCTACTGCTACCACTATAACTTAGTAGTACAGGCTTGTATCAAAGGTGAAACTTGTATTGCCACCTGCAGTCTTAATTTTGTGTAGTGGTCCCTAAGGGCACTGCACAGGATTCTGCCTAACATCGCCTTCCTCCAGCTGGCCCAGCACGTGCTGGAGGGTGACCATCCGGAACTTCTGTGCCTTGATGTATTTGTTTAGCCGACGCAATTCCAGGATGTGACGAAAACCTCCTGTCTTCTTCCTGACGAGGAAGTATCTTGAGCATACTCCGGAGCCCCGGAGCCTCTTTGGGACGAGCTCGATGGCTCCTTTCTTGAGCATCGCCCTTACCTCTAACAGCAGTTGAGGGACGTGGTTTTCCTTCCTGGCCACTGGAGGAATTCAGGGGCACTTCTTTAGGAATTCCAGAGTGTGTCCCTGGGCCAGGGCATCCAGCACCCAACCGTCGTGGAGATGGACTGCCACACGCTGACGAACTTCGGCAGCCGGCCTCGCACTGGGGTGCTTCGGTGGGGGCCAGACGCAACGGCTGGTTCAGTCTTGCTTGGAAGCAGCCTTGCCTCCTTGGCCTCCCTGGCGACGATGGCGAGATCCACCTGACTTGCCTCGTCCCCTGTAGGCTTCTTGCGACGAGGAACGGGCCTCCTGATGGTAGATCGAGGAGCCGCCGCCAAATCCTTTGGAGGCACCTTGCTTGCCTCCGGATTTCCGAAAGGGCGGCCGCCGTTGCTGCAGAACTCCCAAGGCCTGAGCCGTCTCCGTGTCGGTCTTGATGGCCTGCAGCGACTCATCCACTGTCTTTCTAAACAGATTGTTCCCGTCGAGGGGCATGTCCAAAACCTTGGCTTGCACGTCCTGGCGGAAATCCGTCGCCTTGAGGCACCCCGCCATCGAAGGCAAACGCTGTTTCCCAAATGGCGGAAACCGGTGTCTGCAATGTCCGTGGCCACAGTTATGGCGTGGTCCGACGCCACCTCACCCTCCTGTAGGATCGCTAGGGCCTCTGCCCTCTTGTCGTCTGGGGGGAAGTCCAACAGGGGGGTATTCTTGTACCACAATTCCCTGTCGTAGCGGGCCACAATCGTTAGGGCGTTGGCCGCCTTAATCGTCGTCGCCGCCGACGAGATGACTCGTCGTCCTATGGCGTCCAGCTTCTTTCCCTCGCCGTCCGATGGGGAAGTTGAAGATGAAGCCGATGCCCCCCCGCTTTCTTCTTGGCCGCTGCTGAGACGACCGAATCCGCGGTCAGCTGTGCCCTAAGGCACAACGGGGCGGCGTCGGAGACCCGCTACTTCTTCTCATACCGGTCCCTCTTGGCAGGTGCCGTGGACGGGTTCTTGAGGAGGGCAAGTCCCTCGTCCCAGATGTCAACCGCAACGGCACCACGAGGACCGTCTTCCTCTTGGCACCACGCCGTTGGTAGAGGAAGGCTTCCTTCTTCTTCTCTTCGGGGCAAAGCTGAAAAAGCTCAGATGCCCTGGCAATCATGGCTTGTAAGGAGCCAATCTTGTCGGGTGGGGACGCCCGAGGAATCGGAGATGGAAGGTCAGACCCGTCATCACCGCCGTCGTCATCCGTCCCCGTCGTGGCCGTGTCTGTTCCCATGTCAGCCCTTGGGACCGGGGAAGGCGACAAAGGCTGAGAAGGCCGTGAGGGCTGAAGGGGCACTAGATGAATTCTCCTCCTCTTGTTTGGAGGGCTTCCCGACGGACCCGGTTCAGCCGGGTCATCCATCGGGGGTAGGGGCAGTCTCTTCCTTATTTCTGTGCATAAGGCTTGGATTGCGTCAAAATGGCCGCCGAGTTGTCCTGCTCGGGCTGCGATGGGCGTGACGGGCACGACGGTTGCTCGTCTTCGTTGCCATCCTCGCTCTCGTCGTCCCCCTCATCGGGATTCCTCCAGTGGGACCGAGCCGCTTCCAAATTCTCGGTCAGTTCCTCCTCGGAGGTTGCGTCCGTGTCCGTAATGGCCACCGCCCCTCTTTTTCCACCGGGGTCTTCACGGAGGTCTTCGCGATGAACTTAAAAGAGGATCCCCTCAGCGGAGGAAGGGAAACTCGGGGCCCTGAGTGGCCTCCACTGCGATAGCCTCCACAGGCTTCGCCAGGGCCGCAGCGACTCCCTCGATAGAGGCCTTAGCCGGGTGAATCAAGGTCTTCACCACCTTGGGCGCGCTTGAGGCCTTCACCCTAGGGTGAGGGTCACTGCCTCGCTCCCCTTCGGCCGGTTCCTTCGAGATCGAGCGGGGCCTCTCCAGAAGCTTAGCCAGGTTCTCTGATTTTCTCTTCCCCGAGCCAGAGCATTGGCTCGTGTTTGATGGCGTCGGTGAAGGTGCGGCCTGCCTGGCAGCCGAGGAGCCTGACCGTTCGGCGCTCCCGGTGCCCACGGACTCGCGGTGCTTTGCCTTCTGTTGGGCCCCCGTCGCCGGGGCGCCCACTCAGGACTTAGAAGACCGCTCAGACTTCTTCTTCTTCTCACCTGCTGGGCTCTTGCCTTCCAGCCAGTTGGAGAGACGGGTCCGACGATCCCTCATAGTCCGATCCGACATGTTCATGCAAAACACACAGTCCTTCTCCACGTGCGTTTTGTCCTTGTGGAGGCAGTAAAGGCATTTCGAATGCTCGTCCTCCTTGAACACATTTTGTAGGTTGCATCCAGGGCCGATCCTGAACAGTTTGCCAGGAGTCGAGCTTCCCTTCTCCTGTGCCATGGTCTTCTCGTCCGCGAGGTAGGCCTCAGAAACTTCTGGAATCCTCCAAGAAGCGTAACTTGAAAAAAAGTTCACCCTTGAGGGGCGTAGATAAATCCGAAACGGGTCCCCGTTGATCGGAAGTAGAAACGGTGGATCTTGAGGCTCGATTAAACTGAAAAATGAGATAAATCTCTTTGAAAAAGCGCAAAAACGCAGTAAAAGCTCGAGAGCTATAGCACGGGGACTCCCAACACTTGAATGTGCGGTAAAAATCTGAGGATGGCTGCCAGGGGCGGGTGTTAGGGAGAGGGCAGTCATTGGCTGGGGACAGTATGACCCAGAGACCAGTGATTGGTTACTACTAAGAAAGACAGATCAGAAACAAAACTGATACTGAATTTTTCTTTACCGAGGATTCCCAGCCTGACGACGGGGAATATTCATGAGCATGTGAATCCATGCCAGACCCCATGCTGGAGAAGATTAAGACTACAGGTGAGAGCAATAAATCCTCTTTGGTATCAGTCTGTACCACAAAGATTTAGTTGGTAGCTGTGGCTGAGCAGTCAGACTTATCTCAAGAGGGAAATGAGCAGTATTTAGGGTTTACACAATAGGCCTACAGTACTATGGCACAAGGAAACACTGACCAAAGCGTTGTATTAAAAAGTATATATATATTTATTTTATACACTTCTAGTAAAACCCATTCATCACAGTCATCAAGCAAGTTAAAATTAAGTCAAGGAAAAATATACACACTCCCTAGTTAAATTGTAGACCAAGTGAACCAGAGTGAAAACTGAGCAAAACGGCACAGTGAAAACCACACACAAGGGATACTCTAGCAATTTCTCACAAGGGAGGGAAAGCACAAGTTATATAGAAATAGCCTCTTACACGCCCTAGCAACACTTCCCATAAGTTTGTGAACATGATTGAGCAAGACAGTGCATCATTATAGAATATACTTAAATGAAAACTGAGCAAGATGGCATTTCACAAGTTTAGAAAGGGGAAGGAAAGGGTAGTTATAAGAAGTAGGTGCACCAACACAGTTCTAGTTGAGAATCAATCTAAAGAACACAGATCTAACAAATGTAGCCAGAGTCAGTAGGCCTGTGCCAGAGTCAGTGGTACAGGGCAAGGGCCCAGGAGCAAAATGTTCTTGTAGCTGCAGTCAAGTCATTGTTTAACGATTTTGAAAAGGTGGATGCAGAAGGTATAAGACAATGTTAAGAGAGAGGGGCGGCCAACCCAACAGGTAGGTAAAGGATTTAAAACACCTTTAGTGCTACTGCGAAGAAAGGGCGGCCTGGCGGAACAATGTACCTTTAAAATAAAGAAGTGGCTCCTGAGGTGGCGGTTGTTCATGGTAGTTCCTGCAGTTTGGGGGATCCAGCAGAGGAAGAGAGGCTCTCGTCGTGGAGGAAGGTTCGAGTTAATGCACTACCCAGGGATGAAACCAGCCGTGGTGCTGCCCGACGAATAAAAGGTACGCTCCTTTAAATCGCGGTCCGGGTGGACTGGTGCCTGGCTATCCGGTCTCCGAGTACAGGGTACTGGCAATTCGACCAAGGCAGGTCCAGGAAGGCGATTGGCAAACTGGTTGGCCCCACCAACTCAAGGGAAGAAGGCTCTTGCAGATAAAGATATTCTCTCGTCGTGTGGAGAAAAGTGGTGAGACGCTGCAGAATGGCTTCACTGGTGGTTCAGTCGTTGCAGGGGTCTTTGGCTTCTCGCCTCTTCAGCTTCTTACTTCCAGTGGCGACGTCTTGCTCTTCCAGTCCTCAGGACCCTGCTTTTATGCAAAAAGAGCCCCATTCATACAGCCTAGCTGTCACTCACACAGTGGAGTGGTCATCCTTGCGGGAGACCCTCCAGCCTATCAGGATAGAGTGCGACATGAGTTGCTGAGGCAACTCTGTCCAGGGGTCCTACTCCCCCTCCCACACAATGGACCCACCCCAGACTCAGTGGTGCCAAAAGGAGGGCTTCCTGGCAGAGGCCCGCCAAACAGACGAACAAAGGATCTCCGACCTGGGTTAGGAGTTTAGAGAAAGACACGAGAAGAACAAGTTCCTATCTTACCTGGTAACGTTCTTTCGATGGGATGGTCTGACGACGTATTCCATATCTATGACATGTAATCTCCACAGCTGTGCTGCTTCGGAAAATCTTCGGCGTCTGCGCCCTACGTCGATACGCCGCCCTCGAGGATCTCCTCCGGCGGCTGCCGTCACTTGATGTTATAAGTAGGACGCCGTAGCCTCAGTTGTAGTTTTTTCCCAGAACGTGTGGCACCAGTCTTCTGCCAGTCTGACACACAAAGCCTTGCGGAAACGTAAGCTGCAATCGCTTAAGAAATTCTGTAGCGGGGAAGGCAGGGAGGGAGCGATATGGAATACGTCATCGGACCATTCCATCGAAAGAACGTTACCAGGTAAGAGAGTAACTTGTTCTTCGAGGGGATTGGGTCCTCCGACGTATTCCATATCTATGACAGACTCCCAAAGCAGTACCAATGCAAGGAGGTGGGAAAAGAATTTAGAAAACAGAAATTTATAACGCCCAATAAAATTGCAGAGTAAAGGACCGCCTTGCCAAAGGCCAGATCCTGCCCACGGATGGAATCGAGGGAGTAGTGACTTACAAAAGTATGCACCGAAGCCCAGGTGGCTGCATCACAGATGTTACGAATAGGAACACCCCTCTGTAGGGCAGTAGAGGCAGCCATACCCCTGGTAGAATGGGCCCGCAAGCCGACCGGTGGGTCCTTACCCGCCAAGCAGTAACATTCAGAGATAGCCAATACAATCCAGCGAGACAAAGTTTGTTTCGTCACAGCTTGTCCCAAACGCTTTCCAGCGTAACCAATGAAGAGTTGATCGTCCACTCTGTCCCGGGACATGCGTGAAATATAAAAGCTTAACGCTCTCCTAGGATCAAGCCTATGGAGCCTCTCCTCTTCCTTACCAGGATGTGGAGGAGGATAAAACGCCCGAAGAACAACCTTCTGGCCTAAATGAAATCCCGACACCACCTTCGGAAGAAAGGAAGGACGAACTCTAAGGACAATCCTGTCCTTATGAAACACAGTGAAGGGTGGCTTAACTGAAAGTGCCTGTAACTCACTCACTCTGCGAGCGGAAGTGACCGAAACCAAAAATACAGTTTTAAGAGTTAACAGTCTTACATTGCATGAATGCAAAGGCTCAAACGGAGCACCCATCAGAAACTTCAGAACAAGGTTCAAATCCCAACCGGGCACCTGGAAAGGTGACGGAAGGAACACATTAGTGAGCCCTTTCAGAAACTGAGAAATTAAAGGAATATTAAAATAGGAACACTCTTCAGACGAGCGCTTAAAAATGGACAGCGCTGCCAGGTAACCTTTAACGGTACCCACTTGCAAGCCCCTGTGGGCCAAAGAAAGCAAAAAAGACAGAACCATGGGAAAGTCACATGCAAAAGGATCCACATTCTTAACCCTGCACCAGTCGCAGAACTTACGCCAACGGCAACGGTACAGGGACTTTGTTGCGGGCCGTCTGGCTGAGAGCAACACCTCCATCACATCTTCAGGGAGGTCCCAATCCTTATACCTCAACCTTTCAGAAACTAAGCGTGAAGGTTGAGGGATCTGACCTCTGGATGGAGAACCTGAGCCCCTCCCGTGAGAGCAGATCGTCTCGGTAGGGAAGACGACGTGGAGGGCAGATGGACAAGTCGAGAAGGACCGGGTACCACGTCCTCCGGGCCCACGCCGGAGCAATGAGGATCATCCGGGAACCGAACCTCCGTAACCTCTGCAGTACTTGCGGGATGACGGTGACTGGAGGAACCGCGTACAGCAGTGGGAATGACCACTCCACCACGAACGCGTCTCCTAAGGCTCCTTTTGGAGGAAATTCCCATGAGCAGAACCTCTTGCACTTCCGATTGACACTGGAGGCGAAGAGATCCACTTGAGGGGTCCCCCAAAGGGCAAAGATCTCCAGGAGAATCTCCTGAGCCAACTCCCACTCATGAGAGATCGCGTTCTGCCTGCTCAGAGCGTCCGCGTCTCGTTTTCGTCTCCGGCCAGATGAACTGCCGAGATCAAAACTTCCGGCTGGATTGCCCAGGACCAGAGCTGCATCGCCTCCCTGCACAGAGGAAGTGACCATGCCCCCCCCCTTTTTGTTGAGGTAGTGCATGGCCACTGTGTTGTCTGTCAGGATCGGGACATTCTTCCCTCGCACAGTCGGCAAAAAAGCCTTCAGGGCTAGCCTGACGGCCCTCAGCTCCAACAGATTGATATGGAGTCTGGACTCCGACGGAGACCAACGGCCACTGACTGTCTACTCGTTGGCATGAGCGTCCGTCACGATCGTCACCAGGGTAGCCAAGATGAAGCCCCCTTCATCAGATTGTCTTCGACGGCCCACCACAGAAGGTCCTGGGCGACCGAGGACGGCACCTGAACAGGGTACGACAACCTGCCGGAGGACTGAGACCACTGGAGCTTGAGTGCCCTTTGCAAAGATCTCATCCGCAACCTGGCCTCTGGCACCAGAAGAATGCAGGATGCCATGAGGCTGAGCAATCTCAAGAACTCAAACGTTGTGAGACTCTGGGCAAGCTGAAACTTGTGCACCATCTGCTGAATGTGATGAGCCCTCACCTGGAGAGGAAAACACTGCCCCAGGGACGTGTCGGGCACAGCTCCGATGTACTGGAGCCTCTGAGGTGGTGTGAAATGGGACTTCTTTAAGTTGAGGGAGAAGCCCAGCTTGTGGAGGGAGTGGCAGGTGACTGACAGATGATCCAGGACTTGCTCGGGAGCACGCGCCCTGATCAACCAGTCGTCCGGGTAGGGATAGACGTGAATCTCCCCTTTCCTGAGGTGCGCTGCCACCACTACCATGAGCTTGGTGAAGACCCTCGGGCGGAGGTCAATCCGAACGGCAGGACCCGAAACTGAAAGTGCGAGTCGCCAACCGTGAACCTCAGGTACTTCTTGTGCTTTGGATGTATCGGCACATGAAAATAAGCGTCCTTGAGGACGAGAGACACCAACCAGTCCTGAAGTTGAAGGGCCTGGAGGACATGAGAGAGAGTAACCATCTTGAACTTGTCCTTCCTGAGGAGTTTGTTCAAACCGTGCAAGTCCATGATGGGTCTCAAACCCCCACCTTTCTTGGAAATCAAAAAATAAGGGGAATACCATCCCTTGTTCCTCTCCGCTACAGGCACCAGTTCTATGGCGCCTTTCTCCAGCAGGGATTGAATTTCCTGCGCAGGGAGCGGATCCAGACTCTTCAAAGAGAGATTCCCTGGTGGATTGTCTTGAGGCCTCTGCCAGAAAGGAAGACAGTAGCCGTGGGTTATGATCTCCAGAACCTACACATTTGAAGTAATGGCGCGCCACTCTGCAAGATGCTGCGCCATCCTTCCCCCAACCAGCGAACCATGGGACATGGCCTCATGACTGAGCTGAAGCGGCTGCGGCATTGCCTGAGGGCCAAGAGGGAACAGCCTGAGTGGCCTTGGCACCTCGAGTACCTTGTTTTCCACCTCTGGCACTCCTACGGTGGCCCCTTTGACTGGCAGCTGCTCTCGCTTTACCAAAGGATGAGTAGTAACGAAAGGAACCTCCCCTCCATTGCTGTCCCCTAGGACGAAAAGGCAGAGGTTGGCGAACTACAGTGCCCAACGACTTCGCTGCAGCTTTGGAGGTCTGCAACCTCTCAAGGATCTCGTCAGCCTTGCTGCCAAAAAGATGTTCCCCGTCAAAGGGCATGTTGAGGAGCCGGGCCTGCACATCAGGAGCAAACCCCGACTTCCGCAACCACGCAAACCTGCGTATCACGGTGCTCGCCGCCATGGACCGGCTGACGCAATCTGCCATGTCCAAACCCGACTGAACGGCCTCACACATGGCATCCTTGCCATCCTGAACCATGGCAAGGAAACCATCCCGTTCGTCCCCCTCGGGAATATGTTCAGCCGCTAAGGAAACACAGCTCTACAGAGTGTGCGTGAAACGTGACAAGACACATACGGAGTTGTCCGCCTGAAGCGCCATACCCCCTGAAGAAAACACTTTCTTCGCCCAGCCGTCATAACGCTTGTCGTCCCTGTCAGGAGGGATGGTAGGATACAATGCCTGCTTTGCCGGGGCCGTAGCCGCCTGCACCACCAAACTCTCCGGAGTGGGGTGCTTGGTCAAGTAGCAGGGGTCGCTACTGGCTGAGCGGTATTTTCGCAGCAAAGACTTGCCCACCGCCGGGAGACTCTCCGGAGCAGTCCAAGCCGCCGCCAGCCTCCTCTGTAGAGCCATATGGAACGGCAGTACCGGGTCAGTTGGTGGACCTTGGTCGAGGATATCTGTAAGGTTATCCTGAAGAAAATCCCCTGGGGGAGCAGACCATCCCAAGTACTCGGTGACCCTAGACATAAGGCGCCGGTACGAGGAGTCGGCATGAGTGCCAGGCTCAGGCCTACAAAACTCCACCTCCGGAGAGGTGCCCAGCCCACTGGCATCGTGCAGGGACTGCCGCAGGTCCTCAATCTGGCTATGGCCCGAGAGAATCTAGTCTGGCACCGTATCAGGAACCATGCCATCATCAGAGCCCTCATCCACCTCTGAAATAAACTCAAGATGGCGGTAAGAAGGCCAGAATGTGGAACAAAGCCGTGCTTGACCTTGGCCAGAGTCTTTCTAGGGGGTTCCACCGCGCCCCGGGGTACCCCCATCGAAACAGCCTCAAAAGGCGTCGAGGGCATCGGCGTCGACGATGAACGTGGCGCCGACAGCATCGATGGCGTCGACACAGGCCTCGGGGCTGGAGCCCCGAGCGTGTCCCTCGATAGCCTGGGCGTCGATGGCATCGACGACTTCTTCGGAGGCGGGGCCTCGAAAGAGTCCGTCGACGACCTCGGCGCCACCGGTGTCGACGTCTTCCTCGAAGACACCACAGGTGCACACGGTCTCAAGCGTGTCGAGGACCGGGACCTGGACCGGGCATGACGAGAACGATTCCACTTGTCCGAGCGGGACCTCTCCCGCAAATCGTGCCGACCACCCGAGTCCGAAGGCGTGCGAGCAGTATCTCTCGACCGATCACGACCGACCCCACTCGGAGGCGCGGACGGACCAGTGCCCTGCGATTCGAGAATCACTAACATTTTCTTCCCGAAGGAAGCCCATTCCTCTGGCAACGCATGCTTGGTGGGATAAGCGACCCGCCGACGGGCGGAGTCCTCGGATGAGGACGGGGAAGGCGACCGATGACGGCGCTTCCGGGAGTGCCACGAAGAGGCAGACGAGTGGCGGGACCGAGATCCACTGGACTTCCGACGACGATGCAGAGAGTCACCCCTCGAATTGTCTGTCGAAAGCCACGCAGACCTCGACTTCCGTGGCTTGGACACCTTACCTACCAACAACTTCTTCTTGCACTCCCGCAAGGCTTTGGATGTGAGCGACTGGCAGTCAACACAGTCATCCGTTTCATGGGCCTCCCAGAGGCACCAGAGGCAGGCGTTGTGCGAGTCCGTCACCGACATCTTGGACTCACATTCCCCGCACTTCTTAAAGCCCGGACGCGGGGTGGAAGACGAGGTAGACATCATCACGAAGAATATACTTCACAATATGAACAGGTTCGAAGAACCGAGAAAGAACAGAAACTCCAAAGAGTCGAGCCGAGATCTCCGAAGCGAACACGTTCACGGAAAAAACGGAACTGAGGCTACGGGCGTCGTGTGTCCTACTTATAACATCCAGTGACGTCGGCCGTCGGAGGAGGTCCTCGAGGGCGGCGTATCGACGTCATCGACGCAGGATGCAGACACCAAAGATTTTCCGAAGCAGCACAGCTGTGGTGATTACATGTCATAGATATGGAATACGTCGGAGGACCCAATCCCCTCAAAAGAATTTATATTAAAGTTCTGGCAAATAAAACCTACCGGAGGAAAGTTAATATAAAAATAAACCGGCGGTATGTTAGAGGCTGTCAGAAAATGTGGTAGCCTCGAACAAGGAAAAAGTTACTTACTTTAACTGTTGTTCTCCAGCATGGGTCTGGCATGGATTCACAGGTTCATGAATATTCCCCGTCGTCAGGCTGGGAATCCTCGGTAAAGAAAAAAATCAGTATCAGTTTCGTTTCTGATCTGTCTTTCTTAGTAGTAACCAATCACTGGTCTCTGGGTCATACTGCTCCCCAGCCAATGATTGCCCTCTCTCTAAGCCCCGCCCAGGGCAGCTATCCTCATATTTGGTAGCATGTAAAGTGGCAGTATTAAAAAGTGAAGAGCCGCAGAGGGGTAGGAGGGAGGGTTCGCATGTGAATCCATGTCAGACCCATGCTGGAGAACAACAGTTAAAGTAAGTAACTTGTTCCTTCTCCAGCATGTGGACTGGCATGGATTCACATGCTTATGAATATAGAATACATAGCAGTATACACATGCACAACCATGGGAGGTGGCAAGGCTCAACATTAAGCATTACATAAACTAAACATTAAGCAACTCTTATCTCCTCACCAGGCCCACCTTCAGGTGAACAGGTTGTGCAGCACTGCTTGACCGACTCTGGACTCCTCCCTGGAATCTTGGTCGACGCAGTAGAACTTCGTGAAGGTGAGCTTCGACCTCCACATAGCAGCCCAGCAGATGTCCAGCAGGGGCACACCTGACAAGAACGCCGTAGTAGCAGCGATCACTCTGATCGAGTGGGCTCTCGGACGGCCGGGCAACCGTCAGTTTGCCAACCGGTGACATTGCATGATGCAGCCGGAGAGCCATCTGGAAATGGAAGCCTTCGAGAGTGCCTTCCCTTGATTCACCGGTCCAAAGTTCACAAAAAGCTGTGATGTCTTCCGAAAACTCTTTGTGCGGTCCACCTGGAACTTCAGCGCTCTAGCTACATCCAGCGAGTGCAAAGTCCTCTCGGCCGGCGACGGGAGGAAAACTGGCAACACCAAGGGCTCGTTAAGGTGGATGTGCTACGGCACCTTGGACATGAAGGAGGGGTGCATCCTCAGCACCACCCTCGTCTCGTGGAAAGCCAACTATGGAGGCTTGCAGGATAGGGCCTGGATCTCTCCCACTCGTCGTGCGGAGGTGATGGCCACAAGGAACGCTGTTTTCCACGACAGAAATTTCAACGGTGCCGAATGCAGAGGCTCGAATGGCAGCCCCATGAGCCTGGTCAGCAGCACGTTGAGCTCCCATGCCGGGGCCGGAGCTTTCACCGGTGGGAACGATCAGAACAGTCCCTTCATAAATTCCTTCACCAGGCGATGAGACCACAGGGATGACCGTCCCGTAGTTCTGGTGTAACGGGAAATCGCTGCAAGATGGATCTTGATAGAAGCGTGAGCTAGCCCCGCCTTGGCTAGCGACAGCAGGTACGGCAGCACTTGAGGGGCCATAATTCGCAGAGGGTTAATCTTCTGTGCACGGCACCAGGCAGAGAACCTCTTCCATTTGTGCCCGTAGCACTTTAGAGTTGAGGACGCCCGGGCCTTTGCAAGCACCTCCTTGCAGTCCACCGGGATATCATACCCTCCAAACTCTAGTGCTGCAGGAGCCAGGCCTGCAAGTTTAGCGACACCGGGTCGTGATGGACGATGGCGCCTCCTTCTCTGGAGAGGAGATCTGCGTCTGTCGACAGTCTGACTGGGGGGGACACTGACAAGTCCAGAAGGTCCGGGAACCAGATCTGTCTCAGCCACGCCGGTGCGACGAGGATCATCCTGCACCGAGACCTCTTGAGTGGGTTGACGAGTCCGAGCAGCAACGGCAATGGGGGGGAACGCATAAAGGAAAAGGCTGTCCCAGGGGAACGAGAAAGCATCGCCCATGCTCCTCGGCTGGGGAAACCTGCTGGCGAACCTCTGGCACTTGGAGTTCGTCGCTGTCGCAAACAGGTCGATCTGGGGTTTGCCCCATCGTTGGAAAAGTCGATCCACTTGATCCTGACGCAGCTCCCACTCGTGGCATGAGCGCAGCTCCCTGCTGAGTGAGTCGGCGATGACGTTCTTTATTCCTGCTAGATGGAAGGGCACCAGAAACATCCCCTGGGCGACGGCCCAGTGCCACAGATCATGGGCCCCCTTGGACAGGGCTGGGGACCTGGTGCCTCCCTGCTTCCGGATGTAGAACATCGTGGTGGTGTTGTCGGTGAAGACCCTCACCACCTTGCCCTTGAGGGACGGAGGAACGAACTGAGTGCCCGGAACAGGGCTCGGAGCTCCAGGATGTTGATGTGGAGTGACCTCTCCTCCGGGAGCCAAAGGCCTCTCGCGTGCAGATCTCTGATGTCCGCTCCCCATCCCTCCAGGGAGGCATCCGTCATCACCGTCTCCTGCTGTACCTGGGTCTGAAAGGCTTTGCCCGCCGCGAGATGCATGCGGGTGCCCCACTATCGGATCGCTAGGCGGAAAACGTCATTGAGCGGGATCCTATCTTCGAAGCTGCCCGTCGCTTGTATCCAACGGGTGTCGAGGAACTCTTGCAGAGGACGCATCCGTAGCCTGCACAGGCGCACCAGGTAGATGCATGAGGACATCATTCCGAGCAGGGACTTGATGGACCTCACCTTGGCCACGTCCGTGGCCAGCAGGCACTGTACCTTGCCCAAGATGGCCTTCGTCCTTTCCTCCGACGGCGAGGCCAATCACGCCACTGTATCGAGCTTGGCTCCCAGAAACAGTGCGACCTACGACCGGACCAGGTGGGATTTCGAGAAGTTGATGGAGAATCCCAGGTCTGTGAGAAGCTGGACGGTCTCCGCTGTGTGTTCGACGGCAAGTTCACTTGTCCTTGCACGGATGAGCCAATCGTCCAGGTATGGGTAGATGTGGATCCCCCGCAGGTGCAGCTGCGCCGCCACTGGAGCGAGGCACTTGGTAAACACCCTGGGTGCCGACTTCAGCCCGAATGGCAGGGCCTTGAATTGGCAGTGCCACCCCTGGACTACGAATCCTAGGAACTTTTGGTGCCCTTCTAGAATGGGGATGTGGAAGTACGCATCCTCCAAGTCCAGCGACGACAGGAAGTCACCCTCCTCCAGCTGTCCCAGCATGTGCTGGAGGGTGACCATCCTGAACTTTTGCGCCTTGATGTATTTGTTTAACCACCGCAGGTCCAGGATGGGGCGCCAACCGCCTGTCTTCTTTCTGACGAGGAAGTACCTTGAGTATACTCCGGAGCCCCGGAGCCTCTTCGGGACGAGCTCGATGGCACCTTTCTTGAGCATCGCCCTTACTTCTAACAGTAGTTGAGGGACGTGATTTTCCTTCCTGGCCACGGGAGGAAAGCGGGGGTACTTCTTTAGAAATTCGAGAGTGTACCCGTGGGCCAGGGCATCCAGAACCCAACCGTCGGTGGAGATGGACTCCCACACGCTGACAAACTTCACCAGCCGGCCTCGCACTGGGGTGCTCAGGTGGGGGCCCGATGCTACGGCCGGTTCAGTCCTGCTTGGAGGCGGCCTTGCCACCTTGGCGACGACAACAAGATCCTCCTGACTTGCCGCGTCCTCTGTAGGCCTCCTGCGATGAGGAGCGGGCTGCCTGGCGGTACGTCGAGGAGCCGCTGCCGGATCCCTTGGAGGCACCCTGTCTGCCTCCGGTGTTCCGAAAGGGCAGCCGTCGTTGCTGCAACACTACCAAGGCCCGAGCCGTCTCTGTGTCGGTTTTGATGGCCTGAAGTGACTCATCCACTGTTTTTCCAAACAGGTTGTTCCCGTCGAAGGGCATGTCCAAAACTCCGGTTTGCACGTCCTGGCCTAAATCAGTTGCATTGAGCCATCCTCTCCGTCGAAGGTAAACACTGTTGCCCAACTGGCGGAGTCAGGTGTCAGCGATATCAGTGGCCACCGTTATGGCGTGGTTCGACGCTACCTCACCTTCCTGTAGGATCTCCAGGGCCTCCACCCTCTTGTCGTCCGGTAGGAAGTCCAGCAGGGGAGCGATATTGTACCACAGCTCCCTGTCGTAGTGGGCCAAAATCACTAGGGTGTTGGCCGCCTTAATTGTCATCGCCGCAGACGAGATGACTCGTCGTCCCATGGCGTCTAGCTTCTTTCCCTCGCCGTCCGGTGGGGAGGTCGAAGAGGAAGATGACGCCCCAGCCGCCTTCTTCTTGGCAGCCGCCAAGACGACCGAATCCGGGGTCGGTTGTGCCCTAATGCACAACGGGGCGGAATCGGGGACCCAGTACTTCTTCTCGTACCGGTCCCTCTAGGCAGGCGTTGTGGACGGGTTCTTCAGGAGAGCAAGTCCCTCCTCCTAGATGTTGTCAATCAATGGTACCGCGAGGACAGTCTTCCTCTTGGCCTCGCGCCTCTGATATAGGAAACCTTCCTTCTTCTGTTCCTCCGGGCAGAGCCGAAAAAGTTCGGATGCCCTGGCAATCATGGCATGGAAGGAGCCAATTTCGTCCGGCGGGGAGGCCCGAGGGACTGGTGATGGAAGGCCCATCCCATCGTCATCCGTCCCTGTCGTGGCCGTATCCGTTCCCGAGTCATCCCTAGGCTCAGGGGAAGGAGATGAAGACTGAGCAGGACGCGAGGGCTGGAAAGGCGGGGGGGTGATGAAGGCAGGGGGGATGAACTCTCCTCCGCTTGTTTGGAGGGCTTCCCGACGGGCCCAGTGCTGTTGGGTCGTCCGTAGGGGTTAGGGGCAATCTCGACCTTATCTGTGTGCATAAGGTTTGGATTGCCATCAAAATGGCCACCGAGTGGTCCTGAGGCTCGGGCACTCGCTGCGACGGTTGCTCCTCCTCCACGGGAGTCTCGTCGGTGCCACCGTCGCTCTCTTCGTCCGCCTCCTCTGGGTTTCCCTCGTGGGACCGGACCTCCTCGAACCTCTTGTTGAGGCCCTTCACGACTTCAACCAGTTCCTCCTCAGAGGCTGTATCCGTGTCCGTGACAGCCACCGGCCCCCCCTCTTTTTCCTCCGGGTTCTTCACGGGGGCCTTATCGATGGGCTGAAAAGAGGATTCCCTCCGTGGTGGCAGGGAAACTCTGGGCCCTGAGGTCGCCTCCACTGGGTTAGCCTCCGCAGGCTTTGCCAGGGCGGCCACGACTCTCTTAATAAAGGCCTTCATTGGGTGGATCAAGGCCTTTACCACCTTGGGTGCGCTTGAGGCCTTCACCTTGGGGGAGGGGTCACCGCCTCGCTCCCCTTCGGCTGATCCCTTTGAGATCGACCGGGGCCTCTCCAGAAGCTTAGCCGGGTTCTCGGATTTTCTCTTCCCCGAGCCAGAGCGTTGGCTCGTGGTTGATGGCGTCGGTGAGAGTGCGCCCTGCCTGTTAGCCAAGGAGCCCGACCCTTCGCGCTCCGGGTGCCCGCGTGCTTTGCCTTCTGTTGGGCCCCTGTCACCGGGGCCCCCCCTCACAGGACTTAGAAGACCACTCGGACTTCTTCTTCTTCTCACCTGCTGAGCCCTTCTCCAGCCAGCTGGCGAGGCGGGTCCGACGATCCCTCATAGTCCGTTCCGACAGGTTCTTGCAAAACGCACAGTCCTTTTCCTCGTGCGTCTTGTCTTCGTAAAGGCAGTAGAGACAACTCGAATGCTCATCCTCCTTGAAAATATTCTTTAATCCGCATCCAGGGCAGTTCCTGAACAGCTTGGATCCGGGTGTCGAGCTTCCCTTGTCCTGGGCCATGTCCACGAGGTAGGCCTCAGATCTTCTGGAATCCTGCAAGAAGCGTAACTCGACGAAACTTCACCCTCGAGGGGCATAGAAAATTACGAAATGGGTCCCCGTTGATCGGAAGTAGAAACGGTGGAGCTTCAGGCTCGATTGACCGAAAAAATGAGATAACTCTTTTTCCTTTTTTTTTTTTAATCTTTATTTTTGAATTTTGAATACAAACGCACCAACATGGTGCTCTGTCAAAACCACTGCAAAGGGCAAAAAGGGAAGAGGGGAAAAGAGGGGGGCATGAGAGGAAATGAAGGGAAGATAGAAGGAAGAGAAATAACATAACATTACCCAATTGCGAGTTCCCCTTCAAGGCCGCCCCTCCTCCCATCCCCACAGAACGAAAAAATGTCCAAAACAGTCTTTCATCAGAGTCTGATCATTTAAAAATTCAGTGTAGTGTTGAGGATCTTAGTTCCATACTCTCCTTTCAGGTACTAGTTGAATCGGAGTCCGAAGATTCATTACAATTTAGCAGGTAAGCAATATATGGTCCCCAGATGTCGGGGGGGGCGTGCATGCAGTGGAAGGGTTCTTATAAATTAGTTTTCCACGTCTTGGCAGTATGTTATATCTTTTTTCCAGTCTTCGATTTTGGGTAGTGGGCCTCGGCTCCATGACATGGCGATCCTCCTTCGGGCCAACACCAGAAGAAGGGATGCTAATTTACGTGCTGCTGGTTGAAGGTATTTGGTGAGACCCAGAAGGGGCCCGAGTGGTAGTGGGGTCACCTGTTCGCCTAAAATGTCGGCAATTGTTGGCAAAACCGAGTTCCAGAAATGCCTCACTCCAGGACAGTCCCATGCTAGGTGGAGGAAGTCCGCCTGGGCCGCTGCACATCTATCGCATTGGGGCGACGTTTCCGGGTGAAGCTTGTGTTTCTTAACTGGGGTATAGTATGTTTGGTGTACAAAATTGAAGTGTATTAGTTTATAGCGGATGTTTAGTGCAACCCTTTGAGTTTGACATAGGATATAGGACCAGTCCTCCGTGGGTATTGTTTCCCATTTTAGCTGTGTTTTAGGGTTGGGTTTCCCAATATCGACCACCAGGGATTTATATAGCAACAAGACTAACCTCCCCTCTCCCTGCGCCTGAATCGTGTTGTGCAATAACTCCCAAGTAGGGGGTGTGATGCTGGAAATGCATCGGAGGGACAGGGCCTCCGTATCCTTGTCCTTTACTGCTTTTTATCGTGTGTTCTGTCATGTTTTCCACGCAGGAGTTCATGTGGGACTCCTGGCGGTACAGCTCTCTTTCTTTTGGTTTGGTCAACGGACCCGTGGGATACCCTTATGGCACCCATGGGTGGGGGTACAACCCTGTGCCCCTAGTGTATGTTTTTGGGCACCTGTGGGTGGTCCACAGAGCAGGGTATGGGCTGGTGGCAGCTCCATGCTGAATTTGACAGGTGCGCGGAGTATCCTCCATTTTGGGATACCCGAGCCCTGCCATTGGGATCAGTTGATCCCTGATTGAAAACAAGATGGCCCCGGTGGCCTCTTGCTTTCTATTACCCATTACCTTTGTTAGGGAGAATTATCTGTTTAGGCTGAATTTCCTAACCTAGTGAGTCCCCCAGCAGCTTTGCTGGATTTTTGGGGTTTATTTTTTTCTCCTGCCAAGAGTGAGACTCTTTTACCCTCGCTCTTGGACAGGATTTGAGTGTGTTTCTTGGGATCTAGGTGTGTTTAATGGGCTATGGGGTCTTTTACCCCATAGGGCTTCATGTGTTTTTGTGATGTGTGTTGCACAGCACCCTCAGTGCAGTGACACAGGGGTGTCATAGTGACCCCCCAGTATAGACTCCATACCCTGGGACTGACTACTGTCTCCCAGGGCATGTAAAGTCACCATTGACTTTACTAGTCTTATATTCTGAACAGAACCAGTACAAACCATCATATTGTGGACGTACTGGCTGGGGCAATTCGATTGCCCCAGGGTCTGTTAGTCGAGGGGGCACGTCTCCGTCCCCCCTGATCGAGTTTTGGCTGGTGGCAGTGGATACTACTTTTTATATTCAACCGCGAATATTTTCCTATGGGATTTCCCATTGTTTTAAGCTACTATCTTTATTTAATTATTTACGGTAGTCTCGAACATACCGCCGGTTTATTTAATTAATATTAATTCTCTGGTTGGTATTTTTTGCCAAAACTTGATTCTAAAATGGCGTTTGTGTTCTCTTCTGTGACTCCAACCCAAGTCGAGCCCTTTGTTCCACTTTTTGGCGGGCTTCTCCACAGAAGCCCTCCAAAGTGGTGCCACTCTGTCTGAGGTACTTAGGAGGGGTGGAGGGGAATTTAGGCACCCTGGACTGAGTTGCCTACGCAACTCAAGTCGCACTCCATCCGGCCGGCTCACCACTTAGCATGTTTGAGTGACAGCTAGGCTGAGTGAATGGGGGTTTGCTGCATAAAAGCAGGGCTTTGGGGACTGGAACTTCAGAAGTCGCCACAGGACCTAAGAATCAGACGAGGGAGAAGCTGAGCCAACCTGCCACGACACCACCACCGGTGGAGCCCTGCTGGACTGCCTCACCACTTTTCCCAACGACAGAGGAGATCTCCCGCCGGAGAGTCTTCTTCCTTTGACTGGTGGGGATAACCAGTTTCACCGTCTTTTCGCCTTCCCGACGTACCTCGTGGCCGCCTTGCCTGTGCCAAGCACCCCGGCAACCGGGATACCATGTTTTACCACGACCGCGAAACAAAGGTACCACCTTTAACCGGAAAACTCCACGGCTGGTTTCTTCCCTGGTAGTGCAACAACCTTCAAAAACCATATAGAGACGTAGAGCCAAATTAACGACGTGGTGACCAGGCTCCTCGCACACCAATGAAGGACAATCATACAACAAGAAATCACCTCACGTCTTTGGTTTCCCCTTTAGGGTGTCCCCTACGCTAGAATTACCTCATACTCGTAACTAACAGATACTAAGTTACCACATCATTTATATATCACAATTTTATTAGATCAACATCACATATTTTTATAACATTTTATAAAACACCTTTTCCAAAAATACAGTAATTCCTAAAAATCCTATTATAAACATATCTCATAAAAACCATACCCATAAGTAAAACAACCTGTGTTGTGCTTAATTCTGTGACATCCTACCTATACAAAGCTAAGTGTTGTATAATATTTTGAAGGAGAACACTCTGCCTCTAGACACACAATGGTCGGTAGCTATCTGGTTCCTTATTAGTAAAGGAGACCACCGATAACATCTAACATTGATTATATACAATTCTACCCCAACTAGTGCTACCCGGGGGTGAAGACCAAATAAATTTATACTTTTTGTATTATATCGTCACAAAATCACAATACCATAATTGCCCTACAACAACCTTCATCTTTCCTCCAAGTCGAGATCTTCTCTTCCCCTGGACGACGACGCAACTTGCACCCACTACCAGGAACAACTGCCACCGCTGGAGGATCCTTCCCACTTAAGGTACCGTGTCCCACCTGGCTTCCCTTGCTACCGACTGTACGGGGTAGATTTAGCCCCCGGCTTTCGAACCTGGGTTAGCCTGGGACACCCTGGCTAAACTTTCCTAAGCCTCTCTAAACTCTTTTTGAACCCTCTGTAAGACTTTCTAAGCCTAGTGTAACCGTGTGATCTTGGGCGCATTTGTGCTCTGCTCTCTCTAAGAGTGGGCCCAGCCTTTGGACTTTGGTTCACCAGTGACTTTTTCTCTTCTGCCTTGCTAACAGTGTTCCTGAATCTTAGAGTGGTGTACCTTTCCATATTCTGTCTTTTTCCCTCCCTTTCTCACAAACTTATTGGAGTGCCATCTAGTTAAGCGCTCACCTCTGTATGAAAATAAGTGGTGTTTTACAGTGACTTATCTGATAAGGAAAAAGGGATGTATATATTATAATAGTAAGTGTTTAGAATAGTTTACAATAAGAGTGCTGGAGTGTTTTCAACAGTGTGTTTTCAAATAAATAATTATATACTTTGATACCAAAGCTCTGGTCAGTGTTTGCTTGTATTGTTGTATCTGAGTGCCTATTGTGTATACTTTGCATACTGCCTAACTCTTCTTGAGGGAAGTCTGACTGCTCAGCCACAGCTACCAGGTAAATCTGGGTGGAACAGACTGCTACCAAGTGGGTTTACTGCCAACACCTGTAGTCCTAAATCTTTTGCAGTGGTCCCTAAGGGAACTGCACAGGTTTCCGCCTCACAACCTTGTTTTCCCAAAGTCCTGGGAAGCCCTGACTCTGTCCCTTTCCCCTGACTGGCTGTTGGATGGAAGTGCCATATATGGTGTTGTTGTGAAGGCCCAGTCAGACTAGCTGGAGCCTTCCCGGTGATGTATGTTGTGGGTACCTCCTGTGGGTGGGACCTGGGTGAATAGAGTGTGTGACGAATATGCATTCTGTGTTGTGGGTGTCTAGTATCTGGTGGTATCTGGTGGTTGACACAATGACTGAGACAACCCTGCCCGAAACCGGTATGAATGCAGCTTGGAGTGTTGAATGGCTCGGTATTTGTCCCAATACACATAACTTGTTGTGAGTGTCTGGAGAGAAGTGAATGGCCTGAATACCTTGTGTGCCTGATTGGCTGCCTGCCTGCATGAATGCCCGTAGTCGTGATTGGATGCTTGAGTGTGACCCAGCGGAATGAATGGGAGATCAACAGTATATCTGGGGACCTCTCACTGCTAGGAATCGTGTTCAGAAGCTGAAGTCCGCTACGACGAGTAACTGGATTAACTGACGCTTGACCTTGAAGCCCTGCTGGACGAGAAGAATTGCTGTTGCTCTCCTTCACAATCTGAAAGCTGCTGTGCCTCCAAGGACTGACCCAGAGAAGACCTGGTAAGGCGCCCTCTTCCCAAGCTACGAGGGACCATCGTGCACAGCTGATCTTTGCCAACACTCCCTGAAAGACAGACCTTCGACAGGCTGCCGACCCGATACGGGGACTGCTGCGGAACTCCAAGGAGAAGCACTCGGACAGTTGTCCGCCACTGTCGACGATCGCCGTCACCGACCGGAGCCGCCGTGCTCCCGTTTGCCTAAGAACTTCAATTGATCATCGGACGCTCTCGTCTGCATCGTCACCCGCTTGTCTCCCGCTGGAGAAGGCCGGACGGTTGACGCGCCGAGGAGCATCCACCGGTGGGTTTCCAGCCACCTAAAGACTGCAGAGACGCCTACGACTCGACGCCCTTGCGGGGCCACAGCTCTTCATCATCTCTTTGCGGTCCAGAACTATTGTCTCTTCCTTGCAGGACGCCAACGCTCTGTCGTCGACGAGCACCACTAGGAACGAAGCTGTCACTTCCCTGCCTTAGTTCACCCTGTTCACCGCCGGTCGTTCGACGACCCGTGACTCCCGCCTTAAAGGGAGGGCACTCAAGAAGGGCCGTCGATTCCCAGACACCGAACGCCAAGTTCCCCGACACCTCTCGACGATCCGTGGCTCCCGTCTGAAAGGGAGGCACTCAAGAAGGATCGGTCGCTGCATCGTCGGAGAACTCTACTCCACCAGGTACATTGGGGGGGTAAAACCTTAATAGGAAGAAGTAAGACTATTGAACAATATATGGACTGGGCTTGTGCTCTATATCTTTATTTACAGGTTGCCCAGGTGGGGGGATCTCCACACAGAACTGCGCCTAGAGGTAGGGGCCAGTGTTCTGCCTATTGTTTCAACCATCTTGCGTTCCTTCCTATCTCTATTGCTGGTTTACTCGTTATTGATCTGTGTGACATTTTAACCGTACAGTTGATGCACTTTAATGAGATTTGATAACATTAGTGATACCACTCTAGACGTGTATATATTTATCATTATTGACTTCCAAGTACAAAGTGCGTTATTGTGATCGTGTACATACCTTTGAATATTAATTATATAAATACTGTGTTTTCAGTAATACAGTGTGTGGACATTCCTTTGTGGGGGTTCTGGGACTACACTGTACTTAAGAACCAGCCTGCATCACCTCCTGAGAAGCGAGGCCTTGATTGCTCGACCACATACCAATAATAGAGAATCTTGGCTGGGGTCCTCTGTGCCTCTCCTCTACCATATAGAGAGCAGAAGTACAGACATCCCCTACCGGTCTTTACAGGGGGTTGTTTGGGAAATGAGGGGAATATTTTGTGTAAGGTGTGACGTAGTCTAAAGTAAAGGAATACATCCAGGGAAGTGTCTCTGCCCCTGTCTTTGGCCATTTGTGGAGTTAAAAAAGTGCCCTCTGGGAACAGGTCTCCGAAGGAGTGGACATCAACTTTGTCAGCCCATATCAGGAATACTTTTTCATTCGTGAGGGGAATGCCAGGAATAAATCTGATAGGCAAAAGCGGGGAGAATCTTACGTCTACACCGTATTTGGTCACCATCTTCTTCCAGATTGCGTATGTAGACAAGACTGTGTTGAGCATGCTGTATGGAACTGGGATCTGATTTATGATGATGGCACTTAGCAAGTCGGGCGAGGGCAGGGCTCGTTCCACCTGCATGTGTGGGCGAACAAAGTGAGTCATATACCAGAAGCTCAGGAAGTGAGCCTGGGCCGCCCAATAGTATTTTTCTATGTCTGGGAGCGCTAGACCTCCTTTTGACGTCGGTAGAACTAGTGTGTTGTACGCGACAAAAGCCAGTTTACCCGCCCATATTAGCTCTAGGACTGCCGACTTGACCTTCTGGAGAAAGGATTTTGGGAGGAGTAATGGGATGTTTATGAATAGGTACAGAAGCTTAGGAAGAATGACCATTTTAGTCAAGGATGTTCTACCCCAAAGCGTCAGTGGTAGCGATTTCCACCTGTGTATGCGTTCCTGCAGAGAGTTTAGCGTGGCAACATAATTATCTTTATAGATCTCCTGATGGTTACGTGACATGTAAATACCCAAATAGCGCACCTTTGAGTGCTCCCATTTAAAACCATGATCATCAATAAATTCAGTTGTATTGGGAGTCAAGGGGAATACTACCGATTTGGAATGATTAATTTTGAGACCTGACATTTGGCCAAATCTTATCACTTCGCGCATTACAGGGTTAAGTTTCACTTGGGGGTCACTGACGAACAATACAACGTCATCAGCATAAAGAGAGACAATCAACCTGTGGGGGCCCAGTTTAATACCACGGAGCAGGTGGTTTTCTCGTAATCTCGATGCCAGGGGTTCCATAAAAAGGGCAAATATCAGGGCCGAAAGCGGGCAACCTTGGCGTGTTCCCCGCTCTAATGATATGCTCGTGGATATAGTGTTTCCTAGAGTGACATATGACCGTGGGTCGTTATATATCAGTGATATTAACTTCATAAAGAAACTGCCGAAGCCCATTTGCTTAAGCGTCGCCATCATGAATGGCCATTCTACAGAGTCAAACGCCTTCTCGGCGTCGAGCATTACCGCAATACCGCAATTGCTTGTCCGGCTTGGTCTCCAATCACCAGAGCTGGCATGAGAGGGAGGAGCCTTGATGCGAGTATTTTAGCTAGGATTTTATTGTCCAGGTTGATTAAGGAGATCGGCCTGTAGGATGCGCAGTCATCTGCGGGTTTGCCGGCTTTGTGCAGCACCATAATGTTAGCTTCGCGCAGTGTGGGGGGAAGGCTTCCACGCTCGATTGCCACTCCATAATCGCAAAGCAGGAGTGGGGCGAGGATGGACGCGTGGGCTTTGTAGAACTCTTCAATGAGCCCATCTGGGCCTGGTGCTTTCGAGTTTGGGAGGGATTTTATTGCTTCCAGAATTTCCTCCTCAGTCAGCGGTGCGTTCAGAGGTTCTCGTAGGTCTGCCTCCACCCAGTACAACTGGGTGTCGTCGAGATACTCTTGTATAGCTTTGGGATCTGAGATACCTGTGGAGCTGTACAGTTTCTGGTAGAAGTTCCGAAATGTGAGAGCAATGTCCTCCTCCGTGTAAACTTATTGCCCTTGATCGTCTTTAACGCATTCAACTCGAGTCGGGGTTCTGTCCATCAACAGCAGCCGGGCTAACAGAGCGTCTGGTTTCTGTCCTTCCCCATATTGTGGGACCTGGCGATCGCGACCCAAGAATTTTATCTCTCGTTCGGCCGTTTCCTTGAACTTCAGAAGTTCTTCCTTCAGTTTGGCTTGGGTGTGCGGGTTTGGGTTTGTGAGGACCTGGAGCTGTAGTGTCTTCAGACGTTGTTCACTGTCCGATAACTCTTTGCGGATCCGTTTTAATATGCCATTTTCTTTAGCTAGGCATATGCCACGGACAAAGCACTTTAGAGCTTCCCAGATGGTACCGGGCGAGTCAACAGAGGCTTTGTTTGTCTCGATGAAGGCCATTATTTCTTTGCGCAGTTCGTCTGCGAAAACTGCTTCGGCAAATGTGCCTGGTTTGAATCTCCAGTTAAGGCTGGGAACTGCTGTGTTCACTAGGGAGACCTTGAGGGTGACCATTGAGTGGTCAGACAAGATGCGTGGCAAAATTTGACTCATCCCCCATTCGAATGGGCTGTGGGTGGACGCCAAGATGTAATCAATCCAGGAGCTAGTGTTATGGACAGCGGAGTAAAATGTGTAGTCCTTCGCGTCTCGGTTGTGGTGCCTCTAGGTGTCGGAAAAGCCAAAAGTCTGGCAGATCTCCCGAACTTGAGTGCTGGCTTTGGACGGATTCCCCGCTGTGTTGTGGGATTTATCAAGTCTGGGATCAATTGGTGTGTTAAAGTCCGCTCCCCATATAATGGTTGCTGCGTTGGTCTTTCCTAGTTGGCACATCACCCAGTTAAAGTTGTTTGGGCTGTCAGTATTTGGTGCGTAGGAGTTCACAATTATTACTTCCTTTCCTGCGATTATCCCCCTCACCAGCAGAGCTCTCCCCTCAGAGTCTTTCTGCGAGTCAATTACACTAAAGTTCGTTCTCCTGTCTATTAAGATTGGGACTCCCCTGGCATAGGAAGAGTACGATGAGAAATACCTGTGACAGCCCCAGGATTTGGCCCAGTGCAGTTCCGACTGTGGCAAGAGCTGGGTTTCCTGCAGTATGGCAATGTTGATTTTGTGTCTGCGGAGGTACTGGAAGATTCTCCTTGCTTTCGCTGGCTGGTTGCCCCCACGGATGTTCCAGGTGGCGACTTTAAGTGTTGGCACTGTCATCAGAGCGATCTGGTGAGTTCAAGTTTGACAGGTCCGGATGTTGCGACTGATGGCTTGATCCGTATGAGTGACAGGAGGGCTTGGCTTCTGATCGGACTGCTTCGTGTAGCGTGATTGTTGTGGAATGGGAGTGCGAGGTATAAGGCGGCCGTACTGAACTCGTATCCCTCCCTTGAGTGGGCAACCCCCAACTGGCCCACGACGAACAGTACCTAAAAAAACAAACTGTCAACATTGCTGTTCAAGGGGCGCTGGTAGCCCTCCAAGAGGAGGTTTGCTCCCTCCCACTGTTACGCTTTTATTTCGTGATGGTGAAGTTATTGCGTTGATGGAAAATGGACGCCTTTGATTAGTTTTTGCATCCGTAGGTAACGTTATGGCGGGTCTCTTCTTGGTCGGTGTCCCCTTTGTGGGAGACCATTATTTTGGGCTGGTCTGCAGCCAGTGCGATCCAGGTAGTCGCTTGTTTCTTCAGGCGTGTTAAAAAATTGAGTTTTTCCCTCGAATTGGATGCAAAGTTTTGCCGGGAATAGCATCGAATATTGGATTTGGTTTTCTTGCAGCCTGCGTTTCACAGCTGTGAACGACCGTCTCTGTGTCAGTACTGCTTGTGAGAAGTCAGGGAAGAACTGTATCTTGTCTCCCTCATACAGTAGGTCCCCTCTGTCCCTTGCGGCTCTGAGGATTGCTTCTCGATCCTCATAGTTTAGTATCTTCGCTATGATGGGACGCGGGTTCGCTCCCGGGATAGGTCTTGAGTTAGGGATTCTGTGGGCTCTTTCAACTACAAAAAGCTTGGACAGGATCTCTGGGCCAAACAAGTCAGTGCAGATCTTCTCCATGTGGTCCTCCATCTTGGAAGTCAGTTGGTGCTCTCTGACTCCGACAATCCTTATGTTATTGCGCCGGCAGCGACCTTCCAAGTCCTCATTTTTGGCCTCTCATTTGCGTTTCGAGTGAGGACACTCTGGTCGTCAGGGCTGACGCCCCGTAATCAAGGTCGGAGACCCTCTGCTCGACTGCATCCAGCCGGTCAGCGTGTTTGCCCAACCGGTGTTGGAGCTGGTCTACTTTGGAGGAGAGTGTATCCAGTTTGCTTCCTAGGCCACCTATGCCGGCTTTAAGATCAATTAGTATTTCCCTGATGTCGAAGTCCAGCGTTGCTTCTCCGTTATGCAGTGGGTCCTGGGTGGGGGATTGCGATCTACTGTTGGGGGGCCCCGTTTTGGTGGAGGAGCAGCTTTCAAAGGTCAGCTTTCTCTGTGATCTCTCGGTTTTCCCCATTCTTGCTGTGGATAGGGTCGGCTGTGTCCCCGGAGGCGATGTGGCAGGTTTTCAGGACTCAAGACTGTATATGGTACCTCAGTAGGATATTCAGAACCCCAGGGCGACCAGAGCTCCCCGCTATATTTCGATGCTTGAGTCCGGGGGTGCCGCTCGCTGCCGAGTGTTCCTCGCTGTCCCCTCCGATGTGCGCGCCGGTGTCGCGCCTCGGGACCCCCTCCGCAGCTCTCCTGTTCTTAGGGAACGGGCTTCCGGGCCAATGCAGCCACGAGACGTGTGTTGCTTGCTTGCTTGTCGCACGGGGACAACGGGATATTCAGCCTGCCTGCCGTGCGAGTGTATGCGGATTAGGGGTGCGCAGGGCGCTCGTACCTGGGCTCCCGCGGGTTGCGGCCGGTTGCCTCTACGTTCTTCCTGGTGTCGGTGTTGGGCTGCTCGCTCTTCTCAGGCCGCACCCGGATGCAGCGGTGACCGCGGGGCTCATCCAGCAGTCCCGGATCTTATCATGAAGTGGGTGCCGCTCGGATGATGCAATCGGGAGGCAGGTTCCTCCCAGCCGGCTGCCTTCCCGCTTCCCCGGCCCTCCGCGCCCGAGCCGAGGCCGCGTCTTCAGGCCTGCAAGAGGAGGGGGCGGGGGTCTTTTCCGCCGTTTGTTTAGAGGCGAAGCATTAGATAACAAGCAGAGTAAGTGCAGATTCAGGTTCGTAAACGCTTCGCCTAAATGTTGCTGGCGTTAGGGCTTCATATCACCATCACGATGGCTGCAATTGATCAGGATCTCGGGGGAGCTTCACGGAGCTCACAGGGAGGCCACAATCTTGGACGGCTCTCTAGCGCCCTCTCTAAAAATGAGATAACTCTTTGAAAAAAATGCAAAACACAGAAAAATGCTCGAGAGCTATAGCACAAGGACTCCCAACACTTGAACGTGCGGTAAGAATCTGAGGATGGCTGCCAGGGGCAGGGCTTTGGGAGAGGGCAGTCATTGGCTGGGGGCAGTATGACCCAGAGACCAGTGATTGGTTACTACTAAGAAAGACAGATCAGAAACAAAACTGATACTGATTTTTTTCTTTACCGAGGATTCCCAGCCTGACGACGGAGAATATTCATGAGCATGTGAATCCATGCCAGACCCATGCTGGAGAATGGGAAAATCCTATAGAGAAATATTCGCGGTAGAATATTTACGGTAGTAACCACTGCCACCAGCCAGAAACTTTTGAGAGAGGGACTGTACGGTACCCTCTCGAAAATGAACATAAGGGAAAAACTATTAACCCTTTCCAGTACTTCCATAGTAAGATGGTTTGTGCTGGTTAAGTTCATAAAAATTGACTAGTAAAGTCAATTGGGACTTTACATGCCCTGGGAGATAGCAGTCAGTCCCAGGGTATGGAGTCTATGTTTGGGGGTCGCTACGACACCCCTGTGTCACTGCACGGAGGGTGCTGTGTAACACAAGTGAATAAAGATGGTTCCTATGGGGTTGAGAAAATCCCATAGACATTAAACACAAAAAAATAGCCTAGAACACACATAGCAAAAATGTCTAAGAGTGTGAAAAAGAGTCTCACTCTTAGTAGGAGAAAAAAACAAACCCTTCAAATCCAGCAAAGCTGCTGGGGGACTCTATAGGTAAAGGAAATTAGCCATAGAATGAGAATTCTCCCTAACAGGGCCATACCCCAGCAGAGAAAACCTTTTTAGCCAAAGCGTCATAGCAGTTGTCATCTCTGTCCTGGGGAATAGTTGGGTATGCATCTTGTTTGGATGTCGTAGTGGCAGCCTGAACTACCAAACCTTCGGGAGTTGGATGCTTTTTCAGATAACAGGGGTCACTGCTCGACGCTCTGTACTTACTTTTTTATACACTGCCGGAATTAATTCCGACATCTCCCAGTTGGCATTCATTCGCCTTTGTAGGGCTACATGAAAGGGAAGAATAGGGTCCTCCTGGGCGTTAGTCATCCAAAGACGGCACAACAGCCTCATAAATTGAGTTAAAGTGACTCAAAAAAGTATTTCCTTAGTAATGGGGTTTACGTTTTCTTGACATCCCTCAAGGGTTTTGCAATGTTGGTTGACAATGGCATTGAAGTCTTCAACGATGTCGAGGGCTTCGACTGCTGTGGCGTTGAGGACTTTTTAGGCACTGAGGTCGAGTCTTTCAGCGCGGATGGCATCGATGACTTAATTTTCAAAGGAGTCTTTTCTCTACCCGAGGGAACTTCTCAGGGCTTCTGAGGAGTTTTCTTCTGGTCATCCAGACCCGCGGGCACACAGGTTTTGTCCTGTGCCATTTTTTGTTTTGTTTGTCGACATGGGCATGGCTTTTATCTTTCTTCAAGGGGGTCACAGCCACATTCTCGAATACTTTGAGCATTTTTTATCTGAATTTCTCCCATTCAGCCGGCAGGGCCAATTTGGTCGGGCAAGTGACCCATTCCGGGGAGGGACTCGACGATGAAGATGGTGATCTGTGGTGCCTTTTCTTTGAATGCTGTGAGGAGGATGACGAGTGGTGTGAACCACTGCGTGACCGGGACCTTTTAGCTTTCTTTCGATGAGCAGAGACATCTCTCGGCTCGTCGGAGGATCGCTTTTTCAACAGAGTCATCGAAGGGGATTTATGTGACTTGCCTGCAGCTAATCTCCTTCTATGCTCTTTCAGGTCTTTCGCTGTCATCGATAGGCAGGACTCACACTCCGATGTTAAAGGAGTGGATCCTAGACACCACAGACACACCCGATGGGGGTCCGTAAGGGACATTTTTGCTTCAGCAGTTTTGACACTTCTTGGGCCCCGATCTCGGAGAAGATGACACCAACGACGATGCCATTCTTTATCAGTGAACTTGACTGTTTCTAGTCAAGGAACCGAAGCGCACCGATTTCCGAAGCGATAGCTCTCGCAGAAAAACTGAACTGAAGCCAACGGTTGCTGCGCGCGCTATATACCATTGATGACATCGGCATCGAGATGTAGGCCTTCCAGGGACATCGAGTCAAGTGGCACCAACGAGCAGTGCCCAATGCCGGAAAAATATTCCAAACCAGCTCCAGCTGGATGAGAAATACAGGTGCTGTGCGAGGCGAACAGAACGTAGGAGCCAAGGTAGCAGTGTTTACCGGGTGTCAAGGAAGGACATGTTTTTGGCATTGTTGAAAGATGGTCTGCCACAGGAAAAAATTGATGTTATTGAAACCAGGGAGATGTAGGAGTTGTACAAAAAAAGAGGGCATGCTGGTAAAGAGCGCTATAAACCAGTCAGGAGACATGTGGTCTCTAAGCAGAAGGGAGACACTTCAGCTTCAGCGCCTCCTGAAGAGGAGCAGGAAGAAGGGTCCATGGGGAATCATTCCCAGTACTAGCCAACGTATGCTGAGTTTAGAAAAACAGTGAGTGCTATGTTGGAGGGTGAGTCTGGGTACACTCATTCCAAGTTTGAACAGGATTATGGCCCAGTCCCAGAAGTGTCAGCTCTCATAAAAGTTGACAGATGACCTTGTTAAGATATTTTGGAAGCCTTGGAACACAGGTCTGAGCTTTGATAGATAGCGGGGCGGAGGCCTAATTGTTTCATGGAAATCCTTCAAGATTTAAAGGTCAACACTTTACCATTACTGGACTGGGTGGAAATGAGACACCCGTAGTACAGACAGGAGTGGAAATGAACATAGGCAATTTTCGAAAAAACCGAAATATTAAGTATTGATTGTCCCGATACCTGAATACATCATTGGGTTTGACATTTTGGAAGGGTTGACTTTAGGGCTAGGAGGTAAAACCTATCAATTTGGAGTGAATGCATTGACTTGCACACCAGTCATTGTAGGTAAATTGAAGATCCCAACGGTGCACGTGCCATTGGCCACGAAGCATGTACCAATGAAGCAATATCGCATTCCCGGGGGACATAAGGAAATTTCAGACACAATTAATAAATATGTAAAAGGAGGAGTATTAAGGCAAGTCTCTACTGCTTGGAACAATCTTGCCTGGCCTGTGAAGAAAGGGTTCCATGTGTTAATATCCCCGCAAAAATATTGCGATACAAAAATATTGCCATATTTTTGCAGCCATATTGAGGCACGGACCCTGTGGGGGACACCCCCACAACCTGCGCATTATTTTGAAATGTGCGGGGGACACCTCCGCAACCCCCGCTCCCACAAATTATCCCCCCCAAAAATATTGCCTATGGCGTTCCCAACGACCATATATACAGAGATATTTTTGGTGGGCATAATAATACCTGATAGTGAAAAAACGGGATGGAACCTGGAGAATGACTGTGGACTATAGAGTATTAAACAGATACACTCCCCCTTTAAATCCTGCAGTGCCAGATACTGTTACCTTGATTGAGAACATACAGGCATTTGAGGGAACATGGTACACTGTACTAGATCTAGCAAATGCCTTTTTCTCTGTGCCAATTGCCGAAGAGAGCAAGGAGCAGTTCTCATTTTCTTGGGGTGGGCATCAGAACACCTACACAAGATTGCCTATGGGGTACTTACATAGTCCACACTTAGACAAAATACCATGCAAGCCTGACATGCAAATCTCACATTACATTGATGATATTCTGATTCAGGGCAAGGATGAGCGCAGTGTGAAAAATCAATTGGAAGCAATCACTGATAGATTGAAAAACTAAGGCTGGGAAGTTAACCCTAATAAGATTCAAGGGACAGCTGACACTGTGATATTTTTGAGAATTCAATGTCACAATGGGCACCGAGAGATAGGGCTGAAAGCCAAACAAAAGATTCTTGAATTTACCACTGCAGTGAACAAGAAATAAGTTCAAAAGTTCATAGGGCTATTTGGATTTTGAAGACAGCATATAACACATTTAGGGCAAATCTTGACCCCACTTTACAAAGTGACAAGAAAGAAATATGAATTTGAGTGGGGCGAGGAGCAGCAGAGAGCATTTGATTTGGCAAAGGACACAGTGCAGTGTGTGCTTGATTTGTGGCCTTTGAAGTCAGGAGAAGTGGAGCTAAATGTATCTGTACAAGAGAAGAACAAGTTACTTACCAACTGGTAACGTTCTTTCGACTGGATGTTCCTCAACGTATTCCTCATCTTAGGTAGATGTATTCCGTCCAGCTTTAGCTGCTTCGACAAAAAATGTTTTCCCTCCGCAGAGGGCGCCGTGCGTCGATGTCGTCGAGTTGAGGACTCTCGGAGCCCTCTGTCGAGGGTGACATCATCGGGTATACAAGTAGCACGCGCGGCGTCCGTTGGCCTCAGTTCTGTTTTTCCTCCTCTTGCTTTGTTGTATGGATAGTGCAGGTAGCCCGGTGTCAGCCTTGCGAGAGTTGAAGTGGCAATAACCTGGAAAATCTACAGAGGTGTAGGAAGGGAGGGTGATGAGGAAAACGTTGGCGGAACATCCAGTCGAAAGAACGTTACCAGTTGGTAAGTAACTTGTTCTTCAAATGCACTGTGTCCTCCAACATATTCCTCATCTTAGATGGACTCCCAAAGCAGTGTAGAAAACTCTCTGGAGGAGGGAATAGATTTTTGATACTATTATTATATAGCCGAATATAGCACTGCTTTACCGAAAGCAAGTTCTTTACACTGGGAAGCATCCAGACTATAGAATTTAGAAAACGTGTGCAGCGATGACCAAGTTGCTGCTTCACAAATAGATTTTATGGAAACACCTCTTGAAGGGCTGTGGAAGAGGCTATGCTTCTGGTGGAATGGGCCCTTAAGCCTTCTGGTGGGTCTCTGCCCGCCAATCTGTAGCATTCTGAAATGCAAAGCACAATCCAACGTGATATGGTTTGTTTTGATACCGATTGACCCAATTTCCTTCCGGTGTAGCCGATGAAAAGTTGATTATCCACTCTAAGCTTGGAAAGCCTAGAAATGTAAAAGCTTAGAGCTCTCCTCGGATCCAGTCTATGTAATCTTTCCTCCTCTTTACTGGGATGAGGTGTAGGGTAGAAGCGGGCAGAATAATTTTCTGATTTAAATGGAAATCAGACACAACCTTAGGCAAAAACGAGGGTTTAATCATCAATACCACTCTGTCCCTGTGGAAAAGAGTATAGGGTGGCCCAGAAGACAGTGCCTGCAATTCGCTCACTCTTCTTGCAGATGTTAAAGCAATCAGGAAATCTGTTTTCAATGTTCACAACCTTAATGGACAAGTGTGAAAGGGTTCAAAAGGGCCACACATTAGAAACTTTAAAACCAGGTTAAGGTCCCAAACTGGGACTTGGAAAGGGTAAGGAGGGAACACATTAGTGAGTCCCTTTAAGAATTGTGTTATCAAAGGAATTTAAAGTACGAACATTCTTCTGAAGAGCGCTTGAAAATGGAAAGCGCTTCAAGATAACCTTTAATGTTCCCAACATTTAGGCCTCTATGAGCCAGGGACAAGAGAAAGGACAAGACTTCCGGGATAGAACATAGAAAAGGATCAACATTCTTTTCTCTGCACCAGTTGCAAAACCTTTTCCAACGGAAACGGTATAGGGATTTTGTTGCTGGCCTTCTTGACGAAAGCAACACCTCCATGATGTCATCTGGAAGGTCCCAATCCTTGTATCTCAGCCTTTCAGATACCAAGCATGAAGGTTGAGAGTCTTGACCTCTGGATGGAGAACCTGGCCCTCCATTTGTGAAAGAAGGTCCTCTCTCTGAGGAAGACGTAACGGAGGACAGATGGACATGTCTAGAAGGTCCGGGTACCACGTTCTCCTGGCCCAATCCGGGGCAATTAGGATCATGCGGTTTCCGAACCGTCTCAATCTCCTGATGACCTGAGGAATTACGGGAATCGGAGGGAACGCATATAGTAGTGGGAAATTCCACTCCACCATGAACGCATCCCCTAGGGCTCCTCTCGGGGGAAATTCCCTTGAGTAATACCTTTCACACTTCCGGTTGATTGCGGTCGCAAACAGGTCTACTTGAGGGGTTCCCGAAAGGGCGAAGATCTCTTGAAGGACTTCTTGAGCCAGTTCACACTCGTGGGACACTGTGCTCTGCCTGCTCAGAGCGTCCGCCGTCATATTCTCCTCCCCGGCTAGATGAACTGCCGTTAAGGAGATTCCTTCTTGAATTGTCCAATACCAGAGCCGCATTGCCTCTCTGCACAGAAGTAGTGACCCTACACCTCCTCTTTTGTTTAGATAATGCATGGCCACTGTGTTGTCCGTCATTATCAGGAAATGTTTTCCTCTGACAGATGGCAGAAAAGCCTTCAGCGCTAGTCTGATTGCTCTCAGCTCTAAAAGGTTGATGTGTAGTTTGGACTCCGATGGAGACCAACGACCACTGATTGTCAGATCATTGGCATGAGCTCCCTACCCCATGAGTGAGGCGTCCGTCACTACTGTAATCTCCGGCAATGGTTGTCAAAAATGTTCTCCTTTTAGGATGTTCTCTGTGCAAGTCCACCACAGAAGATCCTGCCGAACCTTGTTCGGAATCTGAAGAAGATCCGTCATTTGACCTGAGAACTGGGACCATTGAGTCTTTAGAGCCCATTGAAGGGATCTCTTCCTCAGGGGTGCCTCTGGCACTCGGAAGATTCAGGATGCCATGAGGCCGAGCAATCTTAAGAAGTCGTAGACTGGAGATTTTGGGCATTTTGGAACTTGGAAACCATCTTAAGAATGTCTTGAACCCTCGACTTGGGAGGCAAGCTCTTTCCCAAGGATGTGTCTAATACAGCCCCTATGTACTGGAACTGTTGGGAAGGTGTCATTTGTGACTTCTTGAAATTGAGGGAAAAGCCCAGTCTGTGGAGGAAGTGGCAGGTGACTTTCAGATGATCCAAGGGTTGTTCGACAGAACACGCCCTGATCAACCAATCGTCTAGGTTGGGGTAGATGTGAATCCCCTCTCTCCTGAGGTGCGCTGCCACCACTATCATTAATTTGGTGAAGACCCTCGGGGCGGAGGTCGACCCGAATGGCAGGACTCGAAACTGATAGTGTGAGTCACCAACTACGAACCTCAGGTATTTTCTGTGCTTGGGATGAATTGGCACATGAAAATAAGCATCCTGGAGGTCTAATGACACCAATCAATCCGGAAGTTGAAGGGCCTGAAGGATCTGAGAAAGAGTGACCATCTTGAACTTGTCCTTCCTGAGGAGCTTGTTCAAGCCTCTTAAGTCCAAGATGGGTCTCAATCCTCCGTCCTTTTTGGGGATCAAAAAATATGGGGAGTACCATCCCTTGCTCTTCTCCGCTACAGGTACTGGTTCTATAGCACCTTTCTCCAGCAGGGTTAAGACTTCCTGCTGTAGGAGCGGGTCTGGAAACTTCAAAGAGCGTCTCCCTGGTGGATTGCTTTGAGGTTGCGTTAGAAAAGGAAGGCAGTAACCTTGGGCTATTATTTCTAGAGCCCAAACATCTGAAGTAATGGCTCCCCATTCTTGCAGATGCTGTGACAGCCTGCCTCCCACAGGTGTCTTGTGATGCAAGTCCTCAAAGTGGTTTTGTGGCGGTTGCTGTGGCCGCTGATGGTAAAAAGGCTGCAGCTGGAGCTGGCTTTGCACGTTTTCCTCGTCCACCATGAGTGGCCTTTCTTTGGCCTCTTTGACTGGCCATTCCTCTCGCCTTTCCATATGAGGAGTAGTAACGATAGGATCGTCCCCTCCAAGATTGTCCTGATGCACGAAAAGGCTGAAGTTGCCTAATAGCAGCTCCTAAAGACGTGGCAGCCGCTTTTGAGGTCTGCAACCTCTCAAGGCTCTCGTCAGCCATGTTGCCAAAAAGGTGAGACCCGTCAAAGGGCATGTTCAGAAGACGGTTTTGCACGTCTGGTGTGAAACCCGACTTCCGTAATCACGCAAATCTGTGCATTACTGTCATGCATGCTGGACATATCTCTGGACCTGGAACAATCTCTCCATGCAGAATGAGTTACGCCCATAGAACCGCTAGTCCGTTCTATTCTAAATAGAGGTTGTTTGATGCACTGACAGGAAAACGACGTCTGCATTTTTCACGTCATGAGTCCCGACGTTCTTCATGTTGGTAAACTGACAGCTCGCCAGCTACAGTAACGCCTTCAGTTGTAATGAAAACTTGGTTCTGGGCATCAGGCTCTTTTAACGAGCCGAACGTTGTGTTGAATACTTCATCGTCCAAGTCCCCATTTGGAAACGGACGTCTCTCGGATAACAGGACGGGCGAACTAGTAATCATAGTCATGCCTTCCTTGATAGTCCCAGCTGCAGCCCCAGCTACGACCGCATGGAAGCCACTGCCAACTAACGCAGCTGCATCGTCAGCCTCTACAGCAGATCGGGAGGGAGCCAACGAGGTCTGCCCAGTTACGGGAGAATCTCCGGCATCCTCGCCACTAGCGCCGCCCCCAAGCGGCATCTCCGCCTCACCTACCTCACACTGAGCCCGCAGCGCGGCGTCCTCTCCAGTTCTCAGAGTGTTCTCGTGTGCTGACGAGCCAACGCCGTACTCAGCCGCCGCCTCCATCCGCTCGCCACACCCATAAGGCCCACCACCGGACCCGCGTGCACACACATCCGTCCCGCCGAGGTCCAGCAGCACACCAGGTAAAAACCCATTGCCCTTGTCGATGTTGTACAAACTGTCTGTTTTTACTAGCGTCCACCTCACGAGATAGCGCCTTTCCTTGGTTAACACTACCAGTACCATTGATGTTAAAGATACTGTTACATTTACAGGCTGTTCTGGCAGGCTCTTGCACGTCATGTGCTACTGCACAACATAGGTGCAAATGTTTACAATTACTGAGTTCCACTTCCTCGTCCAACTCTTCATCATGAGCATTCCCAGTGGCAATATTTAGATCTTCATTTGTAGAAACACAGGAATGAAAGCGACTTACTTTTCTGTTAGGCAGCCGATTAGGAGCACAGGGCTCTCCAGGCATCTCGATTCCTCCTGTATGTTCACGTTTCTTCTGTGCCCTTGTTCTGGACACAAGGGTGGTTAGAGCAGCCATTGGTTGTCCGCACTAGCGCCACTCGCCAAACAGCCTAACAGTAGTAAAGTCCAGCCCTTTCTCCACAGGGCTTCCGCCGCAAGGGCGGATGAGGAGGCCTTTTAAGGTTAGCTGGTCAGGATACTTTAAAGGCACACGCACCTCAGCAGTTCAAAAGGTCCACAGGATACACTCGCCACAGCCTAACAGTAGTAAAGTCCAGCCATTTCTCCACAGGGCTTATGCCGCAATGGCAGATGAGGCGGCCTTTTAAGGTCAGCTGGTCAGGATACCTTAAAGGCACACGCACCTCAGCAGTTCAAAAGGTCCACGGGATACATTCGCCCCAGCCTAACAGTAGTAAAATCCAGCCCTTTCTCCACAGGGCATAGGCCGCAAGGGCGGATGAGGCGGCCTTTTAAGGTCAGCTGGTCAGGATACCTTAAAGGCACACGCACCTCAGCAGTTCAAAAGGTCCACAGGATACACTCGCCACAGCCTAACAGTAGTAAAGTCCAGCCCTTTCTCCACAGGGCTTACAACTTTTCTTTCTTGGCAAGGTACTGTGCAAACGCGGTCGGGAACTATTTACGGCCATCGAGAAAGTGCGTGAAACTTTCCTCAACTTCGAAGGCTTGTCCTTGCCTAAACATTTGTCAAACTTTTCACCTAGCCAAATCCTTTAAAAATCTGTGGCAAAGACTTAACCGTTATATACCAGAACTGTGCTATCCTATACAAAAGACTCTGAACCATTGACTTTGGCCCAGGCCTATTGAGAAGAATTGCTGGTTGTATTTAACGGAAACCCTTTACCCTGCCTATGAATGTATTTGGGCTGTCTATTCTTATAACCTTGCCTTTTCCCTCCTTTACTAAGTATCTGAAGTGCCATTTTGCTCCCACTTCACTTTGGAGCTAAACTTGTTCAGTTACTTACCGGTTGGATTTTTGTAGTGTATTAGTGTGTGATATTGAACTGCTTATGCTAGAGTAATGTTTTCTAACTGACTGAGTAAATAAGGAACAAGTTACTTACCTGTAACTGTTGTTCTCCAGCATGGGTCTGGCATGGATTCACATGCTCATGAATATTCCCCGTCGTCAGGCTGGGAATCCTCGGTAAAGAAAAAATCAGTATCAGTTTCGTTTCTGATCTGTCTTTCGTAGTAGTAACCAATCACTGATCTCTGCGTCATACTGACCACAGCCAATGACTGCCCTCTACCTAAGCCCAGCCTCTGGCAGCCATCTTCAGATTTTTACCGCACGTTCAAGTGTTGGGATCCTCGTGCTATTGCTCTCGAGCGTTAGCGCTATTTTTCACATTTTTTCTCAAAAAATTTCTCTTTTTTCGGTCAAAAGAGCCTCAAGCTCCACCGTTTCTTCATCCGATCAACGGGGACCCGTGTCGGATTCGTCGACTCCCCTCAACCAGTGCCGCAAGACAACTCGGCGGCCATTTTGTTGGCTATACAGTCCTTATGCTCGGAGATAAGGACAAGACTGCCGTTACCACCAGCGGAGGAAGCGCTCCCGACGGGGGACCCAGAGCCAGGCCCTTCTGGGAGCCCTCCCCCTAAGAGAAGAAGGATTCACCCTCCACCTCCTTTTCAGCCATCGCGCCCTGTTCAGCCCTCCTCCCCGTCCACGACACGTGGGGATGATACGGGGACTGACACGGCCGCGACGGGTACAGACGACGAGGTTTACGACGAGGATCTGCCGTCGTCACCTCCCACCCGGGCTTCTCTGCCCGACGAGATTGGATCGTTTCCACTTTCCAACACCATGCTGCAAGCTTTGACATGCAGTTTCACACGCTGCGCCTGGAACTACAAATGCTGGACAACCAGGACAGGTCACAGGGAGCACGGAGGGAGGCCTGGGGGGGTTGGTGAGGAAGAGGAGGAGACCAGCCCCAGCAAGCTGTGCACCCATTCCTAGGGTCAGGCTATCACCCTGGGCCCTCAGTGACACCCAGTTCGTAACAGAGTACCGGCTGGATCGGGCGACCATCACTGAGCTGCTGGCCACAATAGAAAACGACATTTGGAGCATAATTGCCATCCGCACAGCTGTGCCCCACTGGTCAAGCTGGTGGCAGTCCTGCAGATCCTGGGGACTGGCACTTTCCAGCACTCTGTGGCCATGATGCACGGCATGCCCAGTCAACATTCAGTGCAGACCTGGGCCAGGTGCTGGATGTCCTGCTGCGTCACGTCAACCTGCACATTGCACTGCCCACCACCCAGGCCCAGATGAATGACCTCAAGGCACGCTTCTATGCCACCACACAAGTGCCCAATGTCATTGCAGCCATCGATGGCACCCATGCAGCATTAGTTGCACCCCAGGCACATGAGGCAGTCTTTAGGAACTGCAAGCACTACCACTCTATGAATGTGCTGATGAGCTGTGGGCCTGATTTAATCATCAGCCACTGCTGTGCCCACTACCCTGGATCCAGCCATGACTCCACAGTCCTACACAACAGCACACTGCCAAGATACATGGCGAGGGACACAGGACAACAGACCTGGATAGTGGGTGAGTACAAACTGTGCCTGAAATGCATTTTTAAGCACAAGTCAAAAAAGGGGCGTATAGCCACAGGAAGCATTGCATGCCAAGAGCAACACCTGCACCATTTACGGGGGGCATCCAAGGGCGCATGCACACAGCTAACACATCTGCACCTACACATGGTGATGGACACACACCGCTGCAAATACAACAACACTACAGACCACAATAACCATAATGCACATTGATTGTGCTGCTGTGCAGATCCACACTCCATCACCCAACAGCGAGTCAGGCTGCAGATGGGAATCTGAAGAGAGAGATCCCAACTCCCGATTGGAAGTACTCTGTCAAATTAGTCCCAAGGAGAAAACATGTAAATAAATTCCCAAGAGAGAGCATCCCATAAGCGCATAAAAGCATGTATCAACTGTAAAGCAAAATTGTTGATGTAATGAACATTAATCAGCATCTAGTGATACAGGCACATCAAAAGGCAAATGCCTACTTCCCCTGATTAGCCAGTCATAACAATAGCCCCATTCTGTGCTACTACATGCACCACTGGTCCAAACATATCCATGGAGTGGTGCAGGCGGAACCCGGGGCACAACGTTCCTGGTGTCCCTTACCACAATAATGCAGGGAGTATTAGTACATCCTATTACAAATCAATGTGGGTTCATGCCTATCCATAATGAGGAAAAGTGAACCATACACCTCTTAACCAGTAGTGCTGTGTCCACCCGTGCCACAGCAGTCATCTCATGTGCACTCAACCATCAGCCCCCGCAGGACAGCCACCTCAACAACACAGGGTGCATGTACAGGAGAAGAAATGCATGGCATGAACACATACACATTGCATGGCCCTGTTGATCACAGGAATGCCCACGGTGCATAAAGGCCAAATAATCTGTTTCTACAGACCCATGCATGTTACAAATGCCTGATGTTGTCATTCCCTCCCATGCAGGTGACTCAGGATACTCGCAACGCACATGGCTGATGTCCCGTGTTTGAACCCCAAACACCACGCATACAAGCATGCCCACGGCCGAACACACATCTCCACCAAACGTACTTTTGGACTTGTAAGGGCACGATTCAGGTGCCTACATCACACTGGAGGTGCCGTCATGTATGCCCAGGACAAAGTTGGGAAAGGTGTCTTGATATGCGCAATGCTGCACAACATTTGCCTCAGACGGAATGTGCCCCTACCCCCCCGACGCAGACAGGCGACCCCCCGGGGTTGATGATGACAATGGCCATGTGGCCGGAGCCAGGGCTGATACACACAGGGATGGGGTGAGGGAGGGGAGGCTGGCCCGACAGGCACTGATAGTTAATTTCTTTTAGCACAGTGGCTGGAACCAATACACAACATATACATGAATAAAGATCACTAGCACACAAACATGAATGTCCTTGCATTTCTTCAGTTTCCAACAGGCTTTAATGTATATGGCTGTAACCCCTACCCCACCCCATCACACAGTCCCCCCTCCACCCACTCACCACCAACTCCCCAGCAGTCGCCCCTCCCCCACCCATCACCAACTCCCCATCACAGTTACCACTACCCCCACCCACCACTAACTCCCCAGCACACAGTCCCCTCTCCCCCCACCCACCACCAGCTCCCCAACACACAGTCCCCTCTCCCCCCACCCACCAGCAACTCCCCAGCACACAGTCCCCACTTACCCACCCACCACCAACTTCCCAGCACACAGTCCCCACTGCCCCCACCCAACCATATGTCCATGTGATGGACCCTCAGGATGACAGTGCACAGTCCATTCACTCGGTACGTGGCCACTTTCCATGTGCACCGGATTTGGGAGAGCGCTGCAGCAGATGGTGCTGTGACCACGGCCATCGGGTACCCTGTTGGGACTCCTCGTGGGGGTGGTGGAGGTAGATAGGATGGTGGCAGGCAGTTGAACTGGCTGCTGGAGGAGGTTATTGGATTCCCTCATTTGTTCAGCAAATGCAGAGAGCCGCTTGCATAGTTCCCTCACCCTCTGTCCAAACCCAGTGAGGGATGCTGTGCACGGCTCCACCACCATCTTTGTGCGGGCGTTGTCCCTAGCCATGGACTTTGTTGCACCCCTGATAGCAAGGCTGATGACCTTCACATGCTTATTGTGTCCTCTGGCAAGGCCCTCAATTCTTAGCCGATGTGTCTCTATCACGTCCAGTCGCGCCATCACGGCAGCCATGGGACCAGTAGGGAATGTTTGGGTGGGGTTGCGATGCCTGTGGGGGCTTTCCTGCCTGGGGGAGCTGTCCTGCCTGGGGGCCTGTAATGCCTGGGGGCGGGGGGTTGTCCTGACTGGTGGGGCTGCCTGATGATGAGGCATACGAGGGTGTGTCCTCGTCAGCCACCAATGTGTAAGCGCAACAGCGGCATGCCCGGCCCTGTGGCCTTGGACTGTGTGCCTCCACACGGTCATGGCCCTGGAGGGTTGGGCCGTTGGTGTTGTCGTGGCCCTGGAGGGTTGGGCCCTTGGTGGTGGTGTGGCACTGCTGCAGTGTGGAGTGGTAGGATGGGTCTTCCGCCTTGGTGTGCCCTGTCAGTCCCTTTGCGGGGTGGTGGTGCTGGTGGAGGTGTGGGTGGGCGCTCGATGCGATGGCCTGCTTCCTCATCCTACCTGGACGCCTTAGGTGATACCTGCATGCCTGAAGGGGACGTAGGGAATGGCATTAGGTCACATTCACTCACGTGTTTTGGCACGCCGAGCAGTACTTACAAGGGGTGAGGGTTGCACAGGGTGGTTGGACTCATGCACGGGCATGGCCTGCATGCATTTTGCAGTGGGTTGATATATATGGGGCCACGTGCGGAAGGGGGGACACACTTAGGAATGTGGCTTCCCGGTGGTGGCAGGGGTACATTGTTGGCGTAGGCATTTCTTGTCTGGCATGCATCTGATTCACACGGCCAGCTGGCAATGGTGCACTGCTGTGCCCCCGCCATGGCTGTGTGTTCCATGGTACTTGGATGTGTCCCTTTGCTGCCCTCCCCACAGCTTAGGCTCACAGGGGTGCTGCTGTGGGTGCCTGTGGTCGCTCCCACACAGTGCACCCAGTCACAATATCCGGCTCATGGATATTCACACAGGGGGATGGTGTGGTGGGCTGTTCACATTAAATTTGCTATTGGGGGGCGTTGACTCACCTTCGGCCTCCTGAGTGCCAGCGTCTGCCTCCACTCCTCCGACTCCCTCTATCCCTGCCATGCCGATGATGCTGCTGCAGTGTTCATCCCATGGCATGAGCTCTTGTGGTGCTGGTGGTGACCCTCTCACTGTTGCCATGCAGTCTGTCCGGTGCTGGGCCTGGATGCCCTGGACCCGGACCTGCAGGTTATTGAACTGCTTCCTGCAGTCTTCCCCATCGATGAGGACACGGCCGACTGCAGACACCTTCTGGCGGATGGTGCCCCAGATGTGGTTGCAGCGCATTAAGGTAGTCTTTTGCTGGCGTGCCTCATACAGCTCGTCATATTGCCCTATCACCTCCTCCACAAGGACGCTGAGCTATGACTCCGTAGATTTGGGTTTACAGAGACGATCATGGGCTGACTGCCCCTTGCACGCTCATGTGAAATTCTTGGTGTTCAGCTGCTCTGGATGGGTGCCAGGGGCTCTGATTTTTAATGGAGTGTGATTTTCAAAATGGCTGCTGCAATATTTCCTGTTCCGGCGGTGACGCGTTTCCCACGTGTGCTATTAACGCATACCAATCGCGTGCAGTGTTGGCTGCCAGCGGCACTAGCGCTATTTACAATGGGATTTCAGTCGCTAGCACGCTTTCCAACGTTATTTGGGGCAAGCACTATTAGCGTTAATGCCGGGGACGTGTGCGTGTGTCCGCTGACTCGTGATACAGCGATTTCTGCGCAACTACTCCCGACGTTAACGCTAATACCAATACCGCTCGACGATAATTACGCCCAGATAACACACAACTCGTGATGAGGCCCTCTGTGCATGGCTGGTGTAAGTGCAATTCCGAATGGTCTCCATTTGAAAGAGTCAGACCACATAGTGCAGAATCAAAATGCCACATTTGTGCAGCCTACCAATCTGACTGTGATGAGGTTTGTGGGTCACATGATGCCAACGCCGACGTACCAGCCCCAGCAGGCATGAAGAAACGGTTTTGCAAAGCATTAAGGATAAACCAAATACAAGCTGCCCAAACGGAAAACGTATAGATCTACCTTGCTCGAGATGTTTTGAATATCACCTATTTTTGTTTATTAAATGCGCACAATGGAATGGATCTACTGAAAATATGTCGGGTAGCGGTGCCAAAACTTGCTTTATCTTTGAGACAAATTTTCAGCATCATTCACAACGACTCATCAGTGGAGAATAATGACGTACGACAGGCGTTTTCTGTTCATTCATATTTTCAGTTCAGTTAGGAAACCCACTGTAAAGACCGGTAGGGGGTGTCTGTACTTCCGCTCTCTATATGGTAGAGGAGAGGCACAGCGGACCCCAGCCAAGATTCTCTATGTGGTAGCAATGGACGAGCAATCAAGGCCTAGCTTTTCAGGAGGTGATGCGGGCTGGTTCTTAAGTACAGTGTAGTCCCAGAACCCCCACAAAGGAATGTCCACACACTGTATTGCTGAAAACACAGTCTTTATATAATTAATATTCAAAGGTATGTACACGATCACAATAACGCACTTTGTACTTGGAAGTCAATAATGATAAATATATACACGTCTAGAGTGGTACCACTAATGTTATCAAATCTCATTAGAGTGCATCAACTGTACGGTTAAAATGTCACACAGATCAATAACGAGTAAACCAGCAATAGAGATAGGGAGGAACGTAAAATGGTTGAAACAATAGGCAGAATGCTGGCACCGTTACCCAGACAGAGTTCTGTGTGAAGATCCCCCCACCTGGGCAACCTGTAACTAAAGATATATAGCACAAGCCCAGTCCATATAATGTTCGATAGTCTTACTTCTTCCTATTAAGGTTTTACCCCCCCAGTGTACCTGGCGGAGTAGAGTTCTCCGACGATGCACCGACCGATCCTTCTTGAGATCCCACGGATCGTTGAGAGGTGTCGGGGAACTTGGCGTTCGATGTCGGGGAATCGACGGCCCTTCTTGAGTGCCCTCCCTTTAAGGCAGGAGTCACGGGTCGTCGAACGTCCAGCGGTGAACAGGGTGAACTACGGCAGGGAAGTGACAGCTTTGTTCCTAGCGGTGCTCGTTGACGACAGAGCGTTGGCGTCCTGCAAGGAAGAGGCGTGCGGGGCACCTCGGTGACAATAGATCTGGGCCGCAAAGAGATGATGAAGAACTGTGGCCCAGCAAGTGCGTCGAGTCGTCGGCGTCTCTGCGGTCTGTAGGTGGCGGGAAACCCACCGGTGGATGCTCCTCGGCGCGTCGATGGTCGGGCCTTCTCCAGCGGGAGACAAGCGGATGACGATGCAGACGAGAGCGTCCGATGATCAATGGAAGTTCTTAGGCAAACGGGAGCACGGCGGTTCCGGTCGGCGACGGCGGTCGTCGACAGTGGTGGACAACAGTCCGAGTGCTTCTCCTTGGAGTTCCGCAGCAGTCCCCGTATCGGGTCGGCAGCCTGTCGAAGGTCTGTCTACCAGGGAGCGTTGGCAAAGATCAGCTGTGCACGATGGTCCCTCGTAGCTCGGGAAGAGGGCGCCTTACCAGGTCCTCTCTGGGTCAGTCCTTGGAGGCACAGCAGCTTTCAGATTGTGAAGGAGAGCAACAGCAATTCTTCTCGTCCAGCAGGGCTTCAAGGTCAAGCGTCAGTTAATCCAGTTACTCGTCATAGCGGACTTCAGCTTCTGAACACGATTCCTAGCAGTGAGAGGTCCCCAGATATACTGTTGATCTCCCATTCATTCCGCTGGGTCACACTCAAGCATCCAATCACGACTACGGGCATTCATGCAGGCAGGCAGCCAATCAGGCACACAAGGTATTCAGGCCATTCACTTCTCTCCAGACACTCAAAACAAGTTATGTGTATTGGGACAAGTACTGAGCCATTCAACACTCCAAGCTGCATTCATACCGTTTTCGGGCAGGGTTGTCTCAGTCATTGTGTCAGCCACCAGATACTAGACACCCACAACACAGAATGCATATTCGTCACACACTCTATTCACCCAGGTCCCACCCACAGGAGGTACCCACAACATACATCACAGCTAGTCTGACTGGGCCTTCACAACAACACCATATATGGCACTTCCATCCAACAGCCAGTCAGGGGGAAGGGACAGAGTCAGGGCTTCCCAGGACTTTGGGAAAACAAGATAATGGGTAATGGAAAGCAAGAGGCCACCGAGGCCATCTTGTTTTCCATCAGGGATCAACTGATCCCAATGGCAGGGACGGGGTATCCCAAAATGGAGGATACCCCGCGCGCCTGTCAAATTCAGCATGGAGCTGCCACCAGCCCATACCCTGCTCTGTGGGCCACCCACAGGTGCCCAAAAACATACACTAGGGGCACAGGGTTTTACCCCTACCCATGGGTGCCATAAGGGTATCCCACGGGTCCGTTCACCAAACCAAAAGAAAGAGAGCTACACCGCCAGGAGTCCCACATGAACTCCTGCGCGGAAAACACGACAGAACACACGATAAAAAGCAGTAAAGGACAAGGATACGGAGGCCCTGTCCCTCCGATGCATTTCCAGCATCACACCAACGAAAAATGGAAAAATGTGACAAATGTTTTATATACAATATTGCTAAAGGGGATGTCTGTTTTTTCATGACTTGTCAGCCAGAAGAGGTTGGAAAGTGACAGCAATCGGATATGAACAAAGAAATAAACAGGACTGTGTTTGAAAAGCAACTATGTTCACATACTCCAAGCACATGTACTAATGTGGACAATACTATGACCTGTAATCATACAATTGTAGCTGCTACTCATTTGAACCAGGACAAACTTCCATTAGGACGGCTATTTTCATGCGGGAATACTACTTTTAACTATATTTCTGCTAACATCTCTGGTGGCCCATGTGAAGTATCGCGACTAGCCCTCACCTTGTTTCTTTTGTAGCCAGCATTACCTAGAGTTAAAAGATCTGTTTTTGAATCTATAGGGCTAAGCCCAGATTGTTATTCAAATGTGCATTTACAGTCTGAATCAGAAGTTCTAGCTCTTGTTTACTCATTGGTGGGAGTCTGTGGATTAGCTGCCAGGGCCATAAATCTTTGATTAAGTTAACATGTTTAGTAGTGAAGGGGTTGAATCATACCTCTCAAGTTTTAGAAGAATTGCTTTTCGATCGCAAGGTTATGAGAAAAGCAGTTTTGCAGGATGGAGCAGCTATTGACTATGTCTATTAAAACATCATTTAGGGTGTAATGTATTTGAAGGAATTTGATGTTTTAATTAGGGTGACCATTTTCAGTCTGCTCAAAGCCACATTAAAAAATTGAAGGATTTGAGAAAAGAAGTGACATCTCTTCATACTGGGAATTGATGAGATTGGTTGTTTTCATGGATTCCAAATATTGGACGTTATGCTTTTGCTTGCATTTTAAATATTTGTCTGATTTTGCTAACTTTTTGTTGTTGTTTTTAATGCATTTCTATTTACGCTATAATGCTTTGTCGTTTCAGAAGCCGACTTTAGTGCCACTGAGTTATACTAGTCAAACGTCCAAGGGTTGAATGTAATGCTTTAAAAAAATGTTATCTCTTTAACTAAGAAATATGGAGTCTAATTGAAATGCATGCTGGGTGTAGTGGACATTTTTCTCATGCCTCAGTGAAGGCTTCATTTTAGTGTAAGCTCTGACTACTGTCTGCATTCTTTGAATCACTAGAAAACATCTTGATTTCATCTCTACTTTGCAGTGTTCAAGGACTGTTTTGAATTACTGCTTGATAACGCTGCAGGACCCCGAAAGTTGTCTTTCTTGCTCCTATGAGAAAGCAAAGTGTTTACCTTTCAAATGACCATGGGTTGTTTGGACGACAATCTCTGGGAATTGGCAACAGGTGAACTGTGAGAGCCAGGACTTTCTGTAAAATGCCATTACGCATTTGTGTAATGTTTAAAACGGAGGGCACCGGATTAGGCTGTCAGAGAAAAGGCTTCTGCTGGGCTGAGAGAAAGGTTGGATGCAATTCTTGCCGGTCCGGTCCCGTTGTGAAGATTTCTCTTTGCCAACCTGGTCTGGAAGCTGTCCAGTGAAGTTCTTGGCAAGCATGATGTGGCGTACAGTTTGGCCAACAGTGATGTATGTCATCTAATGTTTTTCATTATTGCATTTTATTCACTTCTGTAATGTTTATTTGGATTAATAAAAGGCCATAAAGAGCCAGTTTTATATTCTAATGGCAAGTGTGGGCAAATTCCTGTGTTTCAAGTGTACAATGCTTTCCTATTCAGTGTATTGGGGACAAAAATAACAAATATATATATATATACATTACACGGTCCGAGGTAGCGGCCGTGTAGTTACGGTTAATTTGCTAAATTCATAGGAAGACCACCTTTTCGGCTGCTTATAACTTCACTCCCTCTGGACGAATCCTCACCAAACTTGGCAAAAAAAGTATATGTTCGGCACTGAATTCTTTCGCCAAGTTGGGCGAGTTTTCATGCGGGGGGTGGGGGGAGCAAAGGTATAGGTGGGGGGCTAAAAAATCATTGTTTTCCATAGACTGAATGGGGAAAAACTTTGCACAAGGCTACAGCCCAAACGACTGGACGGATTTTCACCAAATTTGCGGCAGGAGCGGGGGCTTGGGTCAGAAAGCGTGCTTTTGTGCCTTTGGTGGGAATCCGACCAGTACTTTTGTTGGAAACGACTGAAATGTATGTCTCTAAAAATCTGTGATATCTGGCTCCGCTCCGCGGACCCATTTCCCTGTTCGCTCCACGGACCGAAGTGTCATTGGCTTGCGGTACAGGGTGCTGTCAGAGAACTTTGGACGCGGCCGGTGCTTGGCTGGAGGGAAGCGTGCTGTGAGTCAACAATGTTTGAGAAACGCCACCATGGTGTCTCGGAGGACAGTGCGCCAGCGGAAGGGTCTGCAAAATATATTGTACACCATGTGTTGGCCGCAGCAAGGGAGGGGAAGGGTGGGAGAGTGACAATTGGTTAATACGACATATGTAAATAGGTAAAAGAAGACAGAGGAGTGGCTGCAGCATTGGTGCGTATAACAAGATTTCGCAGGTACCTAGACAGCCGACAACTTTGTGTGGTGATTTGAGGCAGCTATCATAACGGCACAATAGTTTCTGCCGAGAGCGGTTTGCAGCGACCTCTTTCCGTGGTGAGTGGTGGCAGGTGATTTTCAGAAGGGGAGTGAATTGCACATGGCATAGAGTGGGTGGGAGCGCGGGTTCCTGTACTATGCAGATGGATTGCGGTAGTTGGGGACATGGTGGCATGCATGGGTACATGTAGTTGCAGTGGGTCTGTTGAGGGATTAGACTATTGGGTGCATGGCCGAAGGCCGTGGGCCGGAGCCCATGCTCTGAAGAGCCTAGGGCTTCAGCTCACCCACCGCAACTATGCATGTGTTACTCTGAATCCGGTAAAGGTGGGTGCTTGCATAGTGTAGTGTGGCAGATTGGTTGGAGTAGGGCTAATGTACCGAACAGTATGTGGGTAGGTTGGCAGTGATACCATACTTTGTGAATGGAAGTGGGTACGTCCCTAATATGCGAATGAAAGGTCACAGGGGCGCAGGAGACAGTGTTTTGGTTCCATATTGGCGACCTGGCTGCGGCAACCTATTTCCGTGGTGAGTGGTGGCAGGTGAATTTCAGAAGGGGAGTGAATTGTATATGGCATAGGGTGGGTGGGAGCACGGGTGCCTGCGCTATGCGGATGGAAAGCAGTGGTTGGGGACATGGTGGCATGCATGGGTGCATGCAGTTGGGGTGGGGTTGGTCAAGGATTACACTATTGGGTGCATGGCCGAAGGCCGTAGGCTGGAGGCCATGCTCTGAAGAGTCTAGGGCTTCAGCTCACCCACCGCAGCAACGCATGTGTGACTTTGTATCCGGTAGAGGGTGGTGCTTGCATAGTGTGGTGAGTGCAGATTGGTTGGAGTAGGGGCAATGTTGCATACAGTATGTGGGTAGGTTTACAGTGACACATTACTTTGTGAATGGAAGTGGGTACATGCGTACTATATGAATGTAAGTGCACAGGGGTGCAGGAGACAGTGTTGTGTTTCTACATTGTGGTAAGTGTAACAATTTTTCCTGTACAGCTCTATGGTGGTGTGCAGGTTGGGTAGGAGTGCTGGTGGCAGTGCTGTTTAAGTGGATTGTCGTAGTTGGTGACATGGTGAAATGGATGGTGCCATTATGTAGCAGTGAGAGTGTTGAAGGCCTAAACGGTTGGGTGCATAGGCCGTAGGCCATGCACTCAATAGGCTATGACTTTAGGACACATACAGCAGTAACGCATTATGGATTCTGTAGCAGTTAGAGGATGGTGACCTCTAAAGAATGGGTGTGGAGCACATTTCGGGTGCAATAGAGCAGGAGAAGTGAGGTGCCATGCGTGCATGTTTGGTTTTGCAGGTGAGGACACTGTTACAACATGGTAACGTTTTGATGTGTACTTGGGGATGGTGGTGTGAAAAGTCATGCAGTGTGGACAATGGGTGCTGGGTTTGTATACTGTCAGTATCGAAGAGGATATGGTAGAAGTGCAGCTTGAATGTGCTTGGTTACTATGCTGTGTGCTGATTTGTTTAAGTAGGGACAATGTTGTGAAAAGGTTGTTGGTAGGTTGGTAGTGATGCAATACTTTGTGAATGGGCTTGGGTAGGGGTGGTGGAGGCTCTGGTATGTTTGTGGATTCTGCTGATAGAGACCTGTTTTCGTGAATGGGTGCAATGCAGAGGTTCAGTATGTGATTGGTGGATGTGTGTGCAGGTTGGGTAGGAGTGCTGGTGGCAGGGGTGTGTATGTAGATTGGCATAGTTGGTGGTATGGTCATATGCATGGTGGCATTATGTTGTGGTGCCTGTGTTCAAGGCTTAGCCTATTGGGTGCATGGCCGAAGGTTGTAGGCCGTGGCCATGCACTGAAGAGCCTAGGACATGAGGAAACCCGCGCCACTAATGAAATGTTGACTGTGCATCTGGTACAGGGTGGTGACCTGTAAAGAATGGTTGTGGAGCACGTTTCGGACGCCATAGAGCTATAGAAGTGAGCTTGCAGGTGTGTATGTTTGGTTCCGGAAGTGGGGTCGCTGGTAGAACATGGTAAAGTTTTGGATGTGTGATGGAGATGGTGCAATGAGGAGTCACGCAGTATGGGCACTGGCTGCAGTGTGTGCATACTGGCAGTATGGGAGAGAGTATGGTTGAAGTGCAGCTTCTATGGGTTCTTTACTATGATGTGTGCAGATTTATTGAAGTAGGGTCAATGTTGTGAAAATGTTGTGGTTAGGTTGGTAGTGGCACAATACTTTGTGAATGGCAATAGGTAGGGGTGATGGGGGCAGGTGTATGTTTGTGGATGCTGCTAATTGCGACCTGTTTTCGTGAATGGGTGCTTTATGGTGTGAGGGAGTTGGGTTGATGTGCCGCTATGTATGTTACGTTTGTGCAAGCGCTTATAGTCGGTGATACCTTTGTGCACGATCTGCACAGGTATGCTGTGGAAAGAGGCTTCGATACTGACTTTCAGTTTGACAGAGTGCAGGCTTTTTGGGGCACAGTTTATGAGTGGGGTTTCGGATGCATGGATCTCCTTTGTAAATGTGTGGCCTCTGTTGGTACTGTAGATGAGGTGGTCGTGCATATTGTAGGACTACATTTGGGGCACGTGTCAGGCTCACTTTTGCTTACTTAAAGAAGTTGATGACAGCTCTGATGCAGATATTTCCTACTGCAAAGGTGCTTTTCTCATCGATGACACCAAGTGGGAAATGGGAGCATTCCGGTGTAATTTGTCCACATCCAGAGGTTGGGAGACGGATAAACTGAAGCATGTGTGACTTTATGTGCAGTGCTGGGATGTTCTGCACCAACTATGAAAGCATTATAACTAGCAAGATTTCCAGTGGTGCCAAGGAAATGGCATTTATTTGACTTCTATTGGCAATGGTGTTGTGGTTGCCACTCTGTACAAAGCTTTGCAGAGAATCCTATAGCAATGTAAGATAACCATTCATCTTCAGTCAAGAAAATGTCAGGAGGAAAAGCAAACAGACAGTGAGTAAAAGAGAGAAAAACAAGAATTTTTTTTTATGAATGCACATACATAACAAAAACTTGACAAAAAGAAGAAAAAAATATAAGTGTTTTTAGAGACAATCCTAAAGACACAATCCTCACCCCTGTCTTACATTCCCCCCAAAACCCCGTGAACCTCCTCCACCCTCCAGTTTCTAGCACGGTAATTATGCGGATTACGCAGGAGTTTGAGGATTAGACGTGGCAGATCCGGCTGTTTTTAGGATGGCACCGATAGCATTGGCACTGAGGAGGCTAAGCCATTGGGCAATGTTATTGCTGGTTGTGGTGTATACACAAACACTGTGACAGAAGGTCTGTTTGTACCGATAAATGTAGGAGGCTATGGTGAAAGTGTGCAAGGTAAGGGGCATGCATCCTGTTTGTATGCATGCACTGCACGCACATGCTTAATGTTGCTAATATCCATTCCCTGTTGCTTTTGTGGGATACCTTTTCTGACATTTGTAGTATATGCATTACAATGGGAAGACCATATTGTGAAGTGTACAAGGTACGTGGCAGGCATCATGTTGTTATGAATGCAGCGTGTGCATCATATGATATGATGTGCTATGGCATTTTGTGCCATTTGTATCGCGCCAACATACAAGTGTGTGAAGGCGCGCCAAGGAAAGGGAGGCTAAACGAAGGCCACACAGAGACATTGATTCCTCTAGGCCAGCGGATATTGAGAGTGCGCAAGTGAATGGGAAGGGGGAGGGCAAAGTGCAGTACTTGGGAACAATATAAAGTAGAAATACATGCAACTACGGCCGGTGCTGGCATGTGCAAGGATAAGTGTAGACATCAAGTGGTGGCTAGACTTTTAAGGTTCTAGAAAACAGTCCCCAAATACGGGGGTTGGCAGTGCAGGGGTGGAACTGTAAGGAGGGAGGTGGCCTGGGGCGCAGATTATAGGGTGGGTAGGAAACCAGTGCAGAAAACATTTTAGCCAGGAAGTGAGCAGGGGAGAGGAGGGGAAAAAGAAGAACCACATGGAAAGGTTTTCAGGTGCTTTCAGATCCTACAATGCTTCTCCTCAAGGTCCAGAGAGACAGAGAGCGTGTTGCACAGGGAGGCCCCAGCAGAAGAAACACATCTACCACCATCTGGTTGCGTGTAGAAGCAACTGACCTGGAGGGAGTAGGAGGCGGATGAGGGAATAGCTGGAGCAAGCAGATATTGATGACGTGAGAGTGCAAGGTACTGAGGTCCCAGGGACTAGAAGGCCTTCTGCATAATGCACAGGGCTTTTATCTTATTGTTCGCAGCCACTGGGAGCTATTACAGACTTTTTAGTCCAGCAGAGATACGATCCCTGTCGTTCAGGCCAAGGACAATTTGCACACTCTTCTTATGGAAAGGTTGCTGAGGGCTGGAAGCTGGAAGATTTAAAAAGAGCTTGTGGCAACAGTGCAGCATACAAAGCACCTCAACCGTGCAGACACTGACCTTTTGGAAAGTGACTGTAGGTTGCTAAAATACATTCAGTGGTGGCTTTAGTGACTTATTTTTACGAGTTATGTAGTAGGTGGGTTAGTGGGGAACAATTTGCGTACCATTGTGGGAAGGAAAGAACAGAGTTCCCCTTTCACTGTATAGTGTATGATATGGGTTAATGAAAATGTTGCAAGCACATACCAACAAATTGCCACTTCATGATAGGAGATGGGAGGAACATCAGTTTGCGTTTTAAACACGTAATGGATGCTTAGAGGCAGATATCGTGCGCAGAGGCACTTATAACAGAGTTGTGAACATACTGCCCAAAAAAATGTCATAACTTTGTTTTGTGGTGATGGGTGCTTATGTGGATGAATGTGCATGTATAACTCCTGGAATGTTTCACTGAACTTTCCACTGGACGTGCTTCCCAATAACAGCACACGTGTAGGCTGATTTTGTAACAGTACATATGAAGTCTTATGGAGAACTGCCATTGTAAGATGCCGAAGTCTTGGAGGGCATTGGTGGATGCGTCTGTGAGTACTAAGCAATATCTAGTAAGGGCGTGGTGGGAAGAAGAGGATAGTGGAAAGGGAAGAAGGACTGTTCATGATTTACTGGGGCAAGGCTCTCACGATACATTGCGAAGCGCACGTGCTACATTCTGTGCTTTTGAACATGCTGGCCAATGGAAATGTGATTGTTTCAATTGTCCAATCAGGTGGTTAGAGTGTGCGTCACAGGAAAGGGCTGCCATATTTGGTTTCATTAGTGTGTTTAGTGAGGCTGGCAGAGATAGCGAGAAGCACAGTTTTCATAGTGGGTGATCGCTTTGTGCTAGATCTGCTCCATTATGCCGTGGAAAGAGGCCTTAATGGCAATTTGAATTTAGACGAAGTGGAAGCTTTTTGGTGCGGTGTCCCTGTCCGTACTTTCAACCATTTGCTTGCAGAATGTCGACCAGGGGGATACTTTAGGTACACATTGTGGTAGTGCACTATGGAGCATTGCTTTTGTGTCCATAGATTGTGCAAGTGTGTACCGTCAACTCAAAAAGAAGTCCAGAGCATTTTTGCCACTGCGAATGTGCTTTTCTCATGTATACCACCAAGTCCAGTATATAACTATTCCAATTAATGTTGTCGGCAGCCAGAGGTGGGAAGGCGGCTTATCAACAGAAGCATGTGTAACTTTTTGCATGCTGCTGGAATATACTCCTATGAGAGTGACAACATTGGTTATCGATAGGTGCACCTTCTCAATGGAAATGGCATTTCATTGTCAACCAGTGGCAATGACATTTGGTTTTCCAACCTACAGGCTGCACTGAAGACGCTATTGTAAGTTGTTACTGTGGAAGCTGTTTTAAAAAAATAAAATAAAAAATGGCTTTTTTAAGAGCCACAACGACAAAGGGCATCCCCTACCCTGGTTGACATTTATTCCCCTACTCCCGCACGCGCACACCTGCAAAAGTCGGCAGACATCTCGACAGTTGGAGGGTTGTACGTGTAACATACGCTCCTTTTGCACATGGCCATTTTATATTTGGGATTGTGGAGGACACAGGATTGTGCAATAAGCTTTCTGGGTGTGGAGTGCACACACAGACTGTGGTATATGGTATATTTGTCGACCTAAATGCAGAGGGGGAGTTTATGGCTGTGTGTTGTACACGCCACAGCGTATGCTTTGTGGGTGAATTGCACGTACATTACTTGACAGTGAATGGAAAACAGAGTCTGGTGGGAGTTATGTGTGGAGTGTATCCTGTGGGTTTGTACGCGTATGAGCACCTACACTGAAGTGATTGCTTTTCGTTTTTGTGTGTGAGACTTTGGTGACGCTCGATCCCAACTATATTATTGTTGTTGATTGTGGAGGGACAAATGCACACCATGTAACACAATTTTCAGGGCTGTTTGTGCTGAGGGAGGTAGTAGGCCAGGAAATGATTCTGTTTCCGATCTCCTGCATCTTTTTGTATCCCAATATGCAGACACCCATGTAGATTTGTGATGGCATCTTTGATGTCATGGGTGTTAGTCCTTGCAATGCACACTGGTGGCACGAGTTATGGTTGCTTAGCTTACCATAACTGTTGAATTTCGCTTTTTTTTTCGGTTTTACCTGTAACCATAACGTCCCTGTAACAATGTTTTTCTATTGAATTTCATAGGTTTTTGCTAGTGCAACTTAATCATAACGTCGCTTTAACAACGTTTATGTTCGTGATATAGATGAACTAGTTACTCTTACCTTGTAACGTTCTTTCGATGGGATGTTCCTCCGACGTATTCCTTATCTTAGATCTTAGATATAAATCCTTCAGCTTTGCATATAAATCCTTCAGCTTTGCTGGCCTCGGAAAATTTTTTCGCCAGAGGGCGCTGCGCGTCGATGATCGCCGAGTCGATGACCCTCGACGGCCTCCGTGCCGACGTCGACGTCATCCTGCCTATAAAGGCCGCGCGCAGCGTCCGTTGCTCAGTTCCGTTTTGTAGTCCCCAGTAATGTTTTTGGATTAGACTAATCACCTTGAAGGAGCATAGGCTGCAAACCCACAGGAAGTCATACTGCGGGGATGGATGGGAGGGTCGATAAGGAATACGTCGGAGGAACATCCCATCGAAAGAACGTTACAAGGTAAGAGTAACTAGTTCTTCGAAGGGATTGTGTCCTCCGACGTATTCCTTATCTTAGATAGACTCCCATAGCAGTGGTATTGTGACTGGAGGCGGGAGTAATAAAAGTTATGTTACCCTTCCAGAATGGACAGAGTGTAACACAGCCTTGCCGAATCTAGTTTCTTGACTAGAGGAGGAATCCAGGCTATAGAATTTGGTAAATGTATGTGCGGACGACCATGTGGCAGCCGCACATATATCTCGAATTGGCACCCCTCTTTGAAGGGCTGAGGATGTTGCGATACCCCTGGTAGAATGAGCCCTTAGATTTTGAGGAGGCTCCTTTCCTGCCAATTTGTAGCACTCCAGAATGGCTAAAATAATCCATCTGGAGATGGTTTGTTTTGTTATTGGAAGGCCCAACTTATGTCCTGCATAACCTACAAAGAGTTGGTCTGCTTGTCTGATCTTAGCCAATCTGCTGATATAGAAGCTCAAGGCTCGCTTAGGGTCCAGCCTGTGCAGTCTCTCTTCCTCCTTCCCCGGATGAGGAGGAGGGTAGAAAGAAGGTAATATAATCTTCTGAGTGATGTGAAACTCCGAGACTACCTTCGGGAGGAAGTTAGGCTTCACCTGAAGAACAACTTTGTCCTTGTAAAAGATTGTATGTGGAGGTTTACACGATAAGGCTTGCAACTCGCTAACCCTTCTAGCAGATGTCAATGCTATTAGCAAAACAGTTTTGAGGGTGAGAAGCTTCAATGAACAAGAGTGTAGTGGTTCAAAAGGGGCACCCTTTAGGAAGTTTAAAATTAGGTTTAAATCCCATAAGGGAACTTGAAAAGGTTTCGGGGGATAAACATTAGTTAATCCTTTTAGGTATTGTATTACCAATGGAATTTTGAAGTATGAAGGCTCCTCTGCAGTGCGCTTAAAGATTGATAGCGCTGCGAGATAGCCCTTAATTGTGCCAACCTGTAGGCCTGAATTAGCCAGGTAAAGTAAGAATGACAACACCATAGGTGTACCACAAGAAAAGGGTTCAATATTCTTTTCTCTGCACCAGCTGCAAAATTTGTTCCAACGGCAGCGGTATAGAGTTTTAGTTGCCGGCCTTCTGGCCGAAAGCAACACCTCCATAACATCATCCGGAAGGTCCCAATCCTTGTACCTCAACCTTTCAGACACCAAGCGTGAAGGTTGAGGGTCTTGATGGCTGGATGGAGAACCTGACCTTCCTTCTGCGAGAGAAGATCCTCTCTGTATGGCAGTCGAATTGGAGGGCAGATGGACATGTCTAGAAGGTCCGGGTACCACGTTCTCCTGGCCCAATCCGGGGCAATTAGGATCATGGTCTTCCGAAACCTTCTCAACCTCCTGATCATTTGAGGAATGACAGGGACCGGAGGGAACGCGTACAGAAGTGGGAACTCCCAGTCCACTACGAACGCATCTCCTAGAGCTCCTCTCGGGGGAAATTCCCTTGAGCAAAATCTGTCGCACTTCCTGTTGATACTGGTGGCGAACAGATCCACTTGAGGGGTTCCCCAAAGGGCGAAGATCTCTTGAAGGACTTCCTGAGCTATCTCCCACTCGTGAGAGACTGTGCTCTGCCTGCTCAGAGCGTCCGCTGTCAAGTTCTTCTCTCCGGCTAGGTGAATTGCCGATAGAGAGATTCCTTCCTGAATTGCCCAAAACCAGAGCTGCATCGCCTCTCTGCACAGTGGTAGTGAGCCTACGCCTCCTCTTTTGTTGAGGTAGTGCATGGCCACTGTATTGTCCGTCATTATTAGGACGTTTCTTCCCCGTACAGACGGCAGAAAAGCCTTCAGCGCTAGTCTGATGGCTCTCAGCTCCAACAGGTTGATATGTAGTCTGGACTCCGATGGAGACCAACGACCGCTGATGGTCAAGTCGTTGGCGTGAGCTCCCCACCCCGTGAGTGAGGCATCCGTGACTACTGTTATCTCCGGCCATGGTTGCCAAAACATTTCTCCTTTCAGGATGTTCTCCCGACAGGCCCACCACTGAAGGTCTCGGGCTACTTTGACCGGGATCCGAAGGAGATCTGTCATCCTTCCTGAGAACTGTGACCACTGAGTTCTCAGTGCCCACTGGAGGGATCTCATTCTCAGGCGAGCCTCCGGCACGAGGAATATGCAGGATGCCATGAGGCCTAGCAACCTCAGAAAGTCGTAGGCTGGGAGATATTGGGCATTCTGAAATCTGATGACCATCTGCAGAATATCTCGAGCCCTCACCTCTGGTGGCAAGGCTTTTCCCAGGGAAGTGTCCAGGACTGCTCCAATGAATTGGAGTCTCTGTGATGGTATCATCTGTGACTTCTTTAAATTGAGGGAGAAGCCCAGCTTGTGAAGGAAGTGGCAAACATAATCTAGTTGTCTCTGAGCCTGTTCCGAAGATACAGCTCTGATCAACCAATCGTCTAGGTAAGGGTAGACATGAATCCCTTCCCTCCTTAGACTTGCAGCCACAACCGACATTAGCTTGGTAAAGACCCTCGGGGCGGAGGTTAGCCCAAATGGCAGAACTCGAAATTGATAATGAGAGCTGCCAATTGCGAACCTCAGGTATCTCCTGTGCCTGGGATGGATCGGCACATGGAAATAAGCGTCCTGGAGGTCTAGAGATACCAACCAGTCCTGAAGCTGGAGGGCCTGAAGGATCTGAGAGAGAGTCACCATCTTGAACTTGTCCTTTCGGAGGAATTTGTTCAATTCCCGTAAGTCTAAGATGGGTCTCAGTCCTCCGTCCTTCTTCGGTATTATGAAGTAGGGGGAGTACCAACCCTTGTTCCTTTCCGCTACAGGTACCAGTTCTATGGCACCTTTCTCTAGCAGGTCTAAAACCTCCTGCAAGAGGAGCGGATCTGGAAGCTTCAAAGGGTTGTTCCCCGGTGGATGACTCTGAGGGATATGTAGGAAGGGCAGGCAGTAACCTTGGGCCACTGTCTCCAGAGCCCAAGCATCTGACGTAATAGCCTGCCATTCCGTCAGATGGTGAGTTAACCTGCCCCCTACTGGTGTTCTGTGAGGGGAGACCTCAGAGTGGTTTTGAAGCGGCTGATGCAGTTGCCGAAGGTAAAGTGGCTCCTGCTCCTGCGGGTGCGGCTTTCTTTCCCCTACCCCGTCCACCACGGGTAAATCTTCCTTGGCCTCTTTGAGCCGGTCGTCCCCTGCCCCTTCCATATGAGGAATAGTAACGAAAGGACCGTCCTCTCCACGATGATCCCGAAGGACGAAAGGTATTCTGACGGATAGCAGCTCCCAATGACTTGGCTGCTGCCTTGGACGTTTGCAGTTTCTCCAAACTGTCATCCGCCTTCTTTCCAAAGAGGGTAGAACCGTCAAAGGGCATATTCAAAAGCCTGGTCTGCACGTCAGAGGCAAAACCAGACTTCCTCAACCACGCATGCCTGCGGATTGTGGTACTTGCCGCCATGGCCCTGCTGATACTGTCAGCAGAATCTAGGCCAGTTTGTAGGGTCTCGCACATCGCATCTTTACCATCCCTGATGATGTTTAAAAATGCGTCCCTTTCCTCTCCTTCTTGGAGGCAGTCAGCCGCTGATGAAGCGCACTCCCAAAGGGTGTGGCTGAACCTAGCGAGCGTACAGGTCGCGTTAATAGACTTTAACGCCATGCTACAGGCAGAAAAAACCTTCTTAGCCATGGCATCATACTTTTTGTCATCCCTATCCTGCGGAGCAGTGGGGTATGCAGATGTGCTGCCTGATGAGGTTGCAGCCTGTACAACCAAGCTCTCAGGAGTAGGGTGTTTTGACAAATATTCAGGGTCAGAACTAGCCACCCTGTATTTTGTTGACAGTTTTTTATTTACTGCCGGGATAATTTCTGGCGTTTCCCAGTTTGTCAAAATCCTTCTCTGTAGAGCAGAGTGAAATGGAACCACAGGATCCTCCTGTGGGCCCTTGTCCAGTATGTCAGTGAGGTCATCCTGCTGAAAGGCAGGAGAAGGTGCAGACCAACCCATAAATTCTATGATTCTAGACATCAGAGCTCTATATGGAGTCTCCGCATGTTCTCCTGGGTCTGGTTTGATAAATTCTGCTTCAGGAGAAGTGTCCAAGCCACTAGCTTCCTGAAGTGCATCCTGAAGATTTTTTAATCTTCCTTCCTCAGAGGCGAAAGTCTCTGGCTCTGGTGATGTGGTCCTCTGTAAATCAATATCTTGGTCTGAATCCTCCCTTTCCTCAAAAATCGAGGTTAAAGGGGGATACATTGGTTTTTGGAATGGTATAAACCCCATTTCCAATGCAGAAGGAGCCATCATCACAGGCCTTGAAAACGTCGATGTCGTCGACACCGACGTGAAAGTACTCGAAGGCGCCGTGAAAAGCGTCGAGAAATGTGTACTAGGCCTCGAAGAACTCGAAAGGATCGGAGTCCTGCTCGAGAACGACGTCGACGTTCTCGGCGTCGAGTCGGAGGTCTTTTGTCTAACCGTTGGCTGTGGAGTAGCCGTGGTTCTTTCCTTCACCGGCGTCGATATCGGCGTCGACGTCGGCGTCGACTCGATCGACTGATGCGCCGATGAATCCTTCGACAACGGCGTCGATGGCGCCGACCTCTGTTTCGAAGGAGTTTTCGACGATGGCGTCGATGATGCTTTATCTCCCGATGGCTCGAGGCGCTTTCGGGTTGACTTTTCCGCCGGGTACTGCGACTCGCGGCGTTTAGATTTTTTGGGTTTTTTACCCGGGGTATCACCCTCAGCTGTCTTCGAGGGGGACGAGGCCGCTTTCTCGAAGACGCTTAGCATCTTTTTCCTGAATTCCTCCCACTCAGCTTGCGAGCTGCGTTTTGTGGGGCAATGAACTCTCTCAGGAGAACTCGACGAAGATGACGAAGGGGATCTCCTACGTCTCTTCTTCGAGTGTCTCGATGTCGACGAGTGGTGGGAGCCACTTCGTGATCTAGATCGAGAGTGTTTTTTATGGTGAGGAGACGAACGTCTCGACTCTACCGAAGAAGCTTTCGAGGAAGTTAAAGTTGACCTACCTCTCTCGAGCTTCCCCCTACGCTCCTTCAAGGCTTTCGCCGTCATGGAAAGGCATTCCTCACACTCCGAACTCTGGTGCGTGATTCCCAGACACCACAAACAGACCCTGTGAGGGTCCGTCAACGACATTTTCTTCCCGCAGTCTCGGCACTTTTTGAAACCGGACCGAGGGGTCGTCGGGTCGGAGGAGGATGCCATCGATATCGAGGTAAATAGTAGTTATTATATACGTTATCTTGACGAGAACTGAGCAACGGTGTTCCGAGGCACAACGAAGCGCGGAAAAACGGAACTGAGCAACGGACGCTGCGCGCGGCCTTTATAGGCAGGATGACGTCGACGTCGGCACGGAGGCCGTCGAGGGTCATCGACTCGGCGATCATCGACGCGCAGCGCCCTCTGGCGAAAAAATGTTCCGAGGCCAGCAAAGCTGAAGGATTTATATGCAAAGCTGAAGGATTTATATCTAAGATCTAAGATAAGGAATACGTCGGAGGACACAATCCCTTCGAAATATACATTTGTGCACTATCTGGGAGAACAAAACACCCAGTTAAAACTTTTTGTTACCTTTATGTTCACTTGCATGTTTTCATTTTCTACATGTCACTTGGTCTTGGTGATGGTAGCACTCCTTGGTCGGATGCATTTTCTCTTGAGATGGTCATATGGTGTAAATTAACATTATGCCTTACCAGGGGTTTGCTTTAGTTCTCATTAGCTTGATTTTATAGTTGTTTCTATTCAAAATTGAGAACTGTGTTTAGTTATTCTGGATGTTTTTCGTTGCCCTGTTTCCTGATAGTATTTGATTTAATTCTATTAAAAACTTAATTCTTTCAAAAAATCAAAACCAAATTTAGTCTGTACTGTATTTGATTAAGTCTGAAATATTCTCAGGGACCTTGGCTTTTCTTGTTTGCAGGTTAGTGTACACTTCAGGTCCTTGGTAATTACTGTGGCTCTGATCCCGCATTTTATGTGTGATTAAGAAGTAAGACATTAAATAAGCTCATTAGAAAAGAGGAGGAGATAATGCTTGGGATTACAATGTCTTCTCAAAGGTCAGAGGAAGAACTGCCCTGGGTTTTAATTGAAAACCTAGATATATTCCCATTTTGTCAGGGAGGCCATTCGGATCATGTAAGCTATTAATTCCCATTCGCACCCGGGGAAGGGCGCTCAGCCAATCAGGTGGCTGGAACAGCGGACGAGAATACACATTCTCTGCCTGCTGTTTCAAGCCACCTGAGGCCCTTCCCTGGGTTGCGCAATCTTTTTATTTATTTTGAATGTGGATCATGTAGGCTATTAATTCCCATTCGCACCCGGGAAGGGCGCTCAGCCAATCAGGTGGCTGGTACAGCGGGCGAGAATACACATTCTCTGCCTGCTGTTTCCAGCCACCTGAGGCCCTTCCCCGGGTGGCGCAATCTTTTTATTTATTTTTAGTGTGGGAGCTCCCTCTTGCCTCCCCACCTCCCAAAACAAACCATATCACTTCCCCACCCTCTGACTCCCTCCCCACTTACCTGCTGGACCAGAGGTTTGTGCTCCAATTCCAGCTCCGACCGCCATCATAGAAATGGAAAAGGGACTGATGACGGCTGTCATCTTGTTTTGGGTGGGGGCGTTCTCGAGATTGGTGTCACACAATAAACTCAGCCAATCTCCCGAGAAAAAAATAAACCATTCGCACCATGGATAAACCCCGGGGTGTGGATGGCTTTCACACCTGTGTTGGTGGACAGACATGGCCGGTAACAGCCCTCAGTAAGGCCCTCAGCTGGCGGGCCGTCATCGGCATGTCCACCCGCCGACCCGGGGGTGAAAGCCATAATCTGCTTCTGATTACATAACAATTCCATCTGTGTTCTATACAGGAAGAAACAGGCATCCCTTTAGAAGGTGAGAATGCATGAGATTCTGGAAAAGTCATATCCATGTACTCTAAATCCATGAACTGAAGGAACATGGCAATGTTTCTAGGCATCCTATGGATTTAAAACCAGCAAGCTGAGCATCTCACTTTATCGCCCCTCTTGAAGGATGCTGACTGTAGACCATATCACCAGTTAGGGTAGTTTAGGTGCAGAGCCACTGGGCTAGGCAAACACCATATTGGCGGCAAGCCAATGCTGCCTCCCCAAACTTAAGGTTTCTTCTACATTCATGATTCCCATTTACCAAAGGTGTGTTCTCATTCTCAATTACTATAAGCAACACAGCCAAACCTTGTGAATCTTAAGGGCAGTGGCTCTACGAATAGAGGTTTTATAGCAAAAGACAGATATCTTGCAAAAAGTTAAACAATCACAGGTGTGTTTTGCCCTTTGTGGCACTTATCTGTGTGATGAAAAGTGACATGCTTTAAGAGTAATATTCTGTGTTAATACCTAATGATAACAGAATGCAAGAGCCTGTGTGGGGTACAAATGGTCACATTATTCCTTTCACCTAACTACCTTAAATTGAGGAGAGGGTTTCTAAAAATGACAGGTGTCCATGTAATTTGGAACATCTGAACATTTTTGAGCATATTGGCCAAGTGTTAGTTTACAAAAATGGTGAAGGGGTACAAGGCATCTTTAAGCATCAGTTGAAAACTTGACAACCTGTAAAATACAATCATACCTCCTCAACACACGTGAAGGGTCCGTCGAAGGCTGGAAGATCAACAACTCGCCAACTGTCAATGAGAAAAAGAAAACAACTAATTCAATTTAATGAAGAAATATCTAGCAAACATTGTAACCTGCTGACTGGCAGACTATATACCAGTGTCTGGGATTTTATTCTGCACCCAGAAAACTGGCCTTTCTTAAAAATGAATCTACATTAAGATGCACAAATTTCACATGAAAGGTGCATGAGAAAACCAAACTACACTACTAAGTAAACAATTCTTTTTTTTAAGTGTTATTTTCCATAACCGAAAAGTACAATGGCTTCAGATACTTTTTATGAACTGAAGTGTATTATAAAACTGTTTATAATACACTTGTGGACCGCTTAGCATTTATTTGTATGTATATTGTAGAACAGAAACATGCTGCCTCGTCAAAGGACTTTCTCTAACAAAGAAGTACACCACGATCATATGTTCAAGTTCAAACCTCCAATTATATTTACAAACTTCAAGGTAACAACGTAAAGAAAAGTGGGTCTTCCTAAACCAAAATATGACAGGTTGGATCTTCACCTTAAGTTTTCTGGTTCCTCTCCATCTCTGGGAGGTCCAACAAAATCCTACCCGATCACCCAGGGACTCTCTGCCTTTAGGGCTTCTGTAGGTTCTTTAGCTGCCCTTCCCAGTTCCTGTATAGTTCAAATGGGATTCCCCTCAACCTCTCATTTCTTTGGCAATGTGGGCTTCAGGGTTTCCTGAACCAATCACCGTTGACTGATTAGTTGCAGGTTTTCGGGGTCCCGTTCCCAAATACTGAGTGTAGCACATATTCTTGCTAGTAATTGGGCCAGCGCAAGTAGGCAGTGGGGGGAAGCTTCAGAGGTGTTTCTTTACCCTTCTCATTTTCTACATTTCGCTTCTATAATCTTGTTATATCCATCTTGGTCCACTGTCGTTCTTCCTCCCACCTTCTGGTCCTACCTCATACTTGCCTGGACTGCTCGAACCTTACTGTTCTGTCTAACTGTTTTCTTCTTTCTCCTAAGTCTTACATTCACTGCCTTTTGGGCACTCCTCTGTATTTGCTGTACCATCATCATTTCCTGAAATTACCACCTTTTCTATTTCGGTAGCACCTTTACCTGCTGATGTTAGCCCATTCATGTCTCTCTACCCCCTCTACATTCTTTTCTTTTTTTTGTTAAATAAGTTTTATTAAGCAATATAATGAATAAATACAAAGATGTTATATTCAACAATTAAAACATTTATAAGTATTACCATAACAAATAATCTAAGGTATTGCATAGATTAAGTTAACAATTAAGAGGCATCAAAGTAGTGGATCAAGGTTACAGTAAGTACAAAAACATCATATCGAAAATATTGATACATTTCATTATAAAAACTAGCATTAGAATTAATTGAAGCAATTGATAGAAAATATATAGTTAAAGGGACTACAGGAACATAAAAGAAAAGCAACAAAAGAGGACATTATCAGAAACACAAGGAGGGGGAAGACCTACAGAAATGGTACAATAAATTAGAGAGAATCCGCTGTGGAGGCATTGAGGTATTCAATTGCCAAATCTGAATCACCATGTGATCCAACAATAAGGTTGTCAAGATTAAGTTGAGCAGTAAAGTGATTTTTTTTTTAAAAGGTTGCCCAGATTCTGTCCGAAAATGAAAATATAAATCTACAGTAAAATATACAGTGTTTAAAATGAGCAATACTTTCTTTGAAGGACCAACATAAGCTTACCCGGTTAGGAGCAAATCTAGAAATACGCATGGGGTGAGGTAATCTCTGTTTAAAAGAAAAAAGGCATTTTTAGTTAAATTAGTGGCTCTAGATATCTTGAAGACTTGTAGTAAAATTTGTTCCCATGTAATAGCAGTATATTGGTTGGAAAGATCATTAAGCCAGCCGTTTGACACAATATTTGTTAGGAAAGATTTCATATGTGCAAGTAATTTTCCCTCCATGTGTCAACCCCCAAACCTTTTGCTGCTGTTTAAACACCATTGACTGACTTTGCCAGAGAGGCACAGCCTTCAGCGGCACTCGTCTGGGCTTTCACTCACTTTTTATGGGGAAACTGACATGCCCTTAAAACAGTCAGTACTGGGAGACTTTGTTTCCCTTAGTCCTTTTCTCGTGTTGCAACTTTTGTGCAACATGTTACAAGTGTGCAATGTATCTTATCATACAGCACACTTGCGTCTATAGTCATTTCCAAAGGCCCTAGATACTCTCGCTGGACTTTTTATGAACTGTGCAGATGTGTCAGGGACAGGACTGGTGGCAGCTATCATTTTGCATTATTTTTAACCCTTTCCTGACATGTTAACCGTGTTAGACACAAATAGGTGGCCTGGCTCCAAAATAGCCATGCCACAAGGTTCTTTGTACTGTCCTTTGGCCATCTTGTCCCTTCACCTTCCCCAGGTCGAGTCGACCCGGGCCAGTCCTTATTTGGTCATGCACTTTCCCACAAATCTCAATGCTTTCGCAGGCTTCTTCATACCTTGTGTGTGTGTCTCCAGGATGTGGGCTGGGATGTCTGGTCCCAATACACATCCTGGGTGCCAGAGAGTCTGGAGTGTCCTGAATGCCTGAGACCACCATGGTCTGTGATTGGTCCACATATGGAGTGTGTGTTTGTGAGCTGATCTCCCATTGGGTCCTCTCAGTTTTGGCGCGAAGGGAACTTTGGATAAGAGGAGGCTGGAAACACCACTATCAGGCCGATCTCCTGAGTTCTCACTGAACAAAGGATAGGATCAAAGTATCCTGCAACTACGAAGCTGAGTCGAGGAACCGCTGGTGACCCGCTGGAAGGTTTGGCACCCTGAGCCCGCTGTCGTCACGTGGGACCCTCTGCATCTGGTCGTCCTAGAAGGGCTGCGAAGACGCTTCCACCCATTGGAATAGTGGAACCAACTATTCTCAGCACCTTCACCAAAACCTGCAAATAAGCTTTCTCGGAAGTGTCCCTAGGCCAACCAGTCGGCTGACCAGTTTACGCAGTACCTTTGCTCTGTCTCCGCCATCCACGGCACCCTCACACTGAATTTCGTACACTTGGCATTCCCAGGTCTGAAGTGAGATGCGTGCGCCCGGACCGGAGTAAACGTGGTTACCATGTTGCCCTGCTGCGACAACGTCCTTGAAACTGGGGCGATTCATCCACCCAGAGCGGAGAAATCGCCACTGTCCCGTTAGGGAATCATCGCTGGATCTCAGGAACTAAAAGGTGCCAAGACATCCTTTTTGCTGCATTCGAACCTGCAACCGAATTGAACTAACCTGCCGAAGTTTGGGTCTCCTTGCATCAGGGACCTATGAGTAATCAATACCCCAACCGGTGGCCCCTAGCGCAAGAGCCCATTTTTACGCACGAGTGGCACCCTGGGGGCCCCTCTCCTGTCCACCGCTATTGTGCAATAGCAAGTCCATTCCAAACTCTCAAACTGCCTCTGCCTTCAACTGGAAGTCCTTCTTGAATAGTGGGAACTTATTCTTCATCACCTCATCCACCTTTGCCGAGCTGCTAGAGACCCCGTTTTGCCCATTAGGACAACCACGTGCACTTGCACTACATGTACTATAGAGCAGAAGGCTCCCCTCTTCTTAGGGCTTGGACTGCCTCTTAGTTAGGTGAATAAGTGATTTTGAACTGGGCCTAAAGATTAACTGCACTGCCTGTTTCCTTCCCTTCTAGGTTGTCGACATATTTCGTGCAGTCACCTCTTTAGACCCCCCCGGTCTTGTATATATATTGTATTCAGTGTGATGTATTGGTTTACTTAGTGTTACTGTGATTCTTTGCTATGGTCTCTGTTACAAAGGCCTTGTAATAAATGTGTCTATATTTTTAATATAACACCTGTCTGGAGTAATTTGTAAGTGTCCTTGCTCTGTGTGCTCATTGAGGTCCTTCAGTCACCCTCACCCCTCCTGAGACTTAGGGCCTCATCACAAGTTCGGCGGTAATGCAGCGGTTTTCCCGTCAAGCGTAAATAGCACTAACGCCAAGCCCCCCGGCGGATAATCCGCCAGATCACGAGTTTTCGTGCACGCGCACATGGACATGGGGGTAGCGCAAATAGCACGTGACGGGTAGAACCCGTAAATCCGGCGCACCGGGGAAGCGTCCCCGCCGGAACGGGAAACAAAGCGACGGCCATCTTGGAAATCACAATCCGTCGGATATCGCAGCCCCTGGAAACCATCCACCACTTTGAACACTGAATCATGTCACAGGAACACACTAGGGGCAAGTCTGCCCTGGACAGGGTGAGGAAGCCCAAATTTAGCGACCAGGAGCTGGCCGTACTGGTGGAGGAGGCTAAGATCCATCATGAAGAGCTGCAGCAGCGCAAAACCAGTGGCCAGTGCAGAGCACAGATTTGGCGCAACATCAGCCAAAGGGTAACTGCAGTGGGGCACGTGCCAAGGGATGGGGAGGATTGCCGCAAGCGCCTCAACGACCTGCGTGTGAGAGTCTGCAGCATCCTCTCACAGCACAGGAGTGCAAGCAGGGGCACTGGAGGAAGGCCACCACCACCCTCACCCAAACTCACACCCTGGGAGGAGAAGATGAGTGCCCTGATTGACATTGGCACCATCGAGGGAATTGGTGGAGCAGAAGCAGGCACTGGCATTGATCCGACTGCAGGTGAGTCCCACCCCAAATGCATGCAACTGAAAGTATCACACATGCAGACCCTGAGTGTATGAATGTGTAGAAATGCGTGTAAGGCACTGGAGACACCCATAAGTGACCCCTTGAACCATTGAACCGTAGTGCTGCCTAGACATATTTCGTGCAGTCACCTCTTTAGACCCCCCCGGTCTTGTATATATATTGTATTCAGTGTGATGTATTGGTTTACTTAGTGTTACTGTGATTCTTTGCTATGGTCTCTGTTACAAAGGCCTTGTAATAAATGTGTCTATATTTTTAATATAACACCTGTCTGGAGTAATTTGTAAGTGTCCTTGCTCTGTGTGCTCATTGAGGTCCTTCAGTCACCCTCACCCCTCCTGAGACTTAGGGCCTCATCACAAGTTCGGCGGTAATGCAGCGGTTTTCCCGTCAAGCGTAAATAGCACTAACGCCAAGCCCCCCCGGCGGATAATCCGCCAGATCACGAGTTTTCGTGCACGCGCACATGGACATGGGGGTAGCGCAAATAGCACGCGACGGGTAGAACCCGTAAATCCGGCGCACCGGGGAAGCGTCCCCGCCGGAACGGGAAACAAAGCGATGGCCATCTTGGAAATCACAATCCGTCGGATATCACAGCCCCTGGAAACCATCCACCACTTTGAACACTGAATCATGTCACAGGAACACACTAGGGGGAAGTCTGCCCTGGACAGGGTGAGGAAGCCCAAATTTAGCCACCAGGAGCTGGCCGTACTGGTGGAGGAGGCTGAGATCCATCATGAAGAGCTGCAGCAGCGCAAAACCAGTGGCCAGTGCAGAGCACAGATTTGGCGCAACATCAGCCAAAGGGTAACTGCAGTGGGGCACGTGCCAAGGGATGGGGAGGATTGCCGCAAGCGCCTCAACGACCTGCGTGTGAGAGTCTGCAGCATCCTCTCACAGCACAGGAGTGCAAGCAGGGGCACTGGAGGAAGGCCACCACCACCCTCACCCAAACTCACACCCTGGGAGGAGAAGATGAATGCCCTGATTGACATTGGCACCATCGAGGGAATTGGTGGAGCAGAAGCAGGCACCGGCATTGATCCGACTGCAGGTGAGTCCCACCCCAAATGCATGCAACTGAAAGTATCACACATGCAGACCCTGAGTGTATGAATGTGTAGAAATGCGTGTAAGGCACTGCAGACACCCATAAGTGACCCCTTGATCCATTGAACCGTAGTGCTGCCTAGACTACCCTGCACGTGCAGTGCATCAATAGAAGGAGCAGGGGACAGACATCCATAGCCATGGGACAGCTACGTAGAGTGTGAGTGTGCAAGAATACACCCCCAGGACCCTGAGCGCATTGCACCCCAACCCCGCATGCAATCTTGTCACACAAACATCCCCATGCAGTGTACCTCCACACTCACACCAAGTACCACATGGTGACCAAACAAAATGCAAGTTGAATGCATGATTGATACTGTCTACAATCCCACTTGATGGCATGAACTGCTTGATACTCATGTAGGTTGCCTTGAACTCAATCCACACCCTATGTACCCCACAGGCACACGGCAAACCCCACAGGATGAAGATGATGGGGAGGAGGCCACACCATCACAGCGCCCGAGGCAGCGTGCCTCCACCAGCACCACCACGCCACAAAGGGGCCGCACGGAAGGGAACTGACGCAGGCCACCTCCCACTTCACCAGAATACAGCCAAACCAGACCGCTGCAGCACCCACTTGTCCGCAGGGAGTCCACGGCCAGCTCGCCCCAAGCCACCAGGCATAGCCCCGATGCAGAGGGAGTCACCTGTGGATCGGAGCCTGACGTGGGATTGACACCTCCACGTGCGCATCAGGCTGGACGTCTGCATTCACCTGGAAATAGTGACGCTGAAGGGATGGGCACACCACAGGGCACCCCAGGGCCAGGCACACAGCTAGCACAAACCCCACCTATGCATGTACGTCGTGTCCGCACACCACAGCCAGACGAGGACACGCCATCGTATGGTAGCCCTGAAGACTGGCACTCAGAGCCCGGCAGCCCAATCCCAGCCGGCAACATGTCCCCATGCAGCCCGCCCCGCAACAGCACACAAGTGCCAGGCCGGTACCTGCCACACCAGGGGTACCCTTCATCACAGGGGCAGCAGTGATGGGTCGATTGGATGTGATCGAGGCCAAACAGGCCAAAATTGAATCCATGGCCAAGGTGCACAGCCGTCACATCAAGGCTATCAGTGCATCCGTGCATCCATACGCCATGGATGCAAGTACATAGCGCGAGACAATGCGCGCACACGCAGAGTGGTGGAGCAATGGACCACAGCCTTGACAGGGTTTGAACAAAGGGTGAAGGAGTTGTGCAGGCAGTATCAGCACTTGCCGAACAGACAAGGGAGGGGAACAACCTTCTCCGACAACACTTGCAAACAACCGGGTCAGTCCCATCAACCTCCACTACACCCACGGAGGGATCCCTTGAGCCGTCTCCTAGGCGCCGTTCAATACGCCACCTGAGGTCACACACACCAGAGGGGCCTGGACATGGAAAACGCCCACGACCATCATAGTCGGACATGGCATCGTTGTGGGTGCCCTGATGACAAACATGCACCTACCTGCACTGTTGTGGGGAGTGCACTGGGGGAAAGGGAGATTGTGTGCTGGCTGTTCACTGGGGGGAGGGGGATTGTGTGCTGGGTGTTCACTGGGGGGATTGTGTTCTGGGTGTTCACTGGGGGAGGAGGGATTGTGTTCTGGGTGTTCACTGCGGGAGGGGGGATTGTGTGCTGGGTGTTCACTGGGGGAGGGGGGATTGTTTTACTGAGAATAAATCATGTTTCAAAGATGACAAAGCATGGACAGTAGTGATTGTGAAAAAGTGCTATTTAATGTTGAAGTGACATTTTTTTTTTTTTTTTTTTTATTGAAACTTCAGCTATAGGATCACAACTTTAAAAAAAAAGTCGGTCAACCATAACTTTTGTTACATAAAAGCGAGCCTGTACGTCTAAGAACGTCTTAAAACCAGACAACTAGATGTACTAGCAAATCACATACGTCATGGTTCAACATCATAGCTAACTCATGTTCATACCAATAGAATACATAATCATACAAAGATCAGGTCCGGATATCAAAGTAAGTAAAATTAAAACTTTGGTCTGTAGTTGAGAGACTAGGAGCATAAACTCATATCACATTCTATGAAATGCCAATGCCAAAAGAAGAAAATTAGTTGGTTAGTTAATTAAGCCTCAGGGCGCAAGAGAATAGAGTCCAGAAAGTTGACGACAGCACATGTTAGTTGGATATCATGTCCAGAAATTACACGGCCCCACCAATCGGCCGGGTCGTCGTCAAGTGGGGCATATTTCCCAAGATGGCATTGTCGCTGGGTATTCACCCCTGAGCATGCTGTTACTAGATGATGAGACGTTTCTATGGCGTTGCAGCAGAATTGACACATGTTATCTACAGTGTCCTTATTTCTGCGTTGCCCCAGCATTTATTTAGTCTGAATGGCATTTAGCCAGAACTTCAAGAATTTTTCACGATATTGAGAACTGGGACATTTTACTAAATATCGACAGGGTTTATTCAATTTATGCACACTAGTTTCTGCTTTCAGCGTGGATTTCAGTTTGCTTCGGTGTTCTAAGTTGCAGATCCAAGACCAAGTTTCAAATTTATTCTTTGCCAACTGTGGCAAATTAATGAGGTCGTCAATTGATATGTCCACACTGGTTAGGTGGTTGGCCAGGGCTGATTTCCAGGCGCCGAACAATTGATTATTGGCAGCTTCATGTTTCGCAACTAGAATTTGGTAAGCAGGGCACGGTGCGGCTACGCACATTTTCCTCCAGGCGGTCAGAGATTTCCAGATTACAACAGAGTGTAAGGAATTCAAAGATAACTCATAACGGATTGCAGTAATGGATACGTAGTTTGGGAGTCTTAGGACGCGCCTCCAGAATATTGCTTCGAGTTTATGCCATATCTGTGCGTCCAAATTCCATCCGGCCTCAGCACCGAAGACGATTGCTGGAATTACCTTTTGAACATAAAATGTCAAAACTGGTGACAAACTAAATTTTCCATGTTCGCTGTTAATCTTGGCCCCTTGAATTGCAAACTGGTTCGTCCGTGCAATCAAATCTTGCCTCCAATGATGTTCGTTGATGGAGTTATTAAACATGACGCCAAGATAGGGAATGGACTTCACTGTTGACAAGATGTTATTCTCGATGGTCCATTTGAAGGCTTTGTCTTTCCGAGATGTTATTATACCGATAGCCATTATCTTGGTTTTATCGACATTCAGTTTCAGGTCATTTTGTTTTAAGTAGTCGCTGAGGTTACTCAGCAACCGTTGAAGACCGATCTGGCTGCGATCAATTAAGAAAAGGTCATCCGCATATGCTATGCATTTTATCGGAGTGTTTTTAATTTTTGGGGAAAAACACTGGACTTGGTTCAAGCAAGCTGGAACATCTGCAATAAAGAGCTTAAAGAGCTCAGCTGCCATAGGGCAGCCTTGCTTCACGCCTCTATGTATAGGAATTTTTGATGATGACAAGTCGCCTTGGTTGTTTAGCGGTACTTGAATTGATGTACCAGAGTGTAAGACTTGTATCGGCTCCAATATGGATCTCGGACAATTCCAGTTTTGTAGTTTTGTCCACAGCAACTCACGGTTGATCATATGAAAGGCTTGACGTAGATCGATAAAGGCAAGGAATAATTTTTTCCCTGTCTTCAAGGATTCCAGCTTTAAAATGGTTAGAATGAGTAAGTTGACTTCGACACCCACTCCCTTGGTGAACCCTGTTTGTCTGATGTCTAGAATCCCTGCATTTGAAGCCCATGCATCAAGTTTTTGACGTAGACACGAACCCAAGATTTTTCCAATAGTATCAAGTAGGGCAATCGGGAGATAGTTGATTGGAATCGCTCGATTGCCCCGCTTGAATATTGGAACCACAATTTGCTCCAGCCAAGAATCAGGCATTAGCTTTGTTGTTTGTATAGTTTTTAACAAGGCTTCAATCAAGATGGCCCATTGCCGGGCATATTTTTTCACCATGATGTTGGTAATCATGTCAGGACCTGCGGCATGAGAGTTCTTCAGGGTCATGACCATTTTCTCTATTTCAAGAGCAGACATCGTCACCTCCCAAACGGCGCCAGAAAACTTTGTGTCTGGGTAGCATTCTTTTTTGGGCAACTGATAAACTTCAGAAAAGTGCTCTACCCAGGTTGCGCTGTTTATTTCGTTGGATATGTGCGCCGAGCATCGAGAGTTACCAGCGTTTAAGATGTCCCATATCTGACGGGTGTTTTTGGTTACTAGTATTTTCATCATTGATTCGGCCTTGTTTTGATGGATGATCATTTTATGCGTTTGCAACCAGTTGCGGTACACCTGACGCCTTTGTTTAATTTCTTTTCTGAGCTTCTCAACCGTCGTGGAGGAACTTGAGAGCCTTTTCAGCAGTCTTATGTCAGCTCTCATCGTTTTCTTTTGATCGGAAATGATTGTGCTTGACATATGTTGTTGGAACATTCCCATTGATCTAGCTGCAACAGTGGTGGACATCATTTTGCTGACCAGAGGCGCATAGTTGACATTTTGATCTGCATAAAGATTGTAGAACTGATCACTCAATAATTGAAGTTTTGGTCCGTTTATTCGTAAGCGATTGCCCCCTGCATTAACTGAGATAGGAATTTCATATTGTCCTTCTGGGAGTGTCCACTCCAGCGTGCACGAGAGGCGTAAGACATCGTGGTCACTGTTACGCATTTTGTCAACATTCAAGTTAGTTATCTTGTCCACCATATTTTGAGACACCCAAAAGTAATCTAGGATACTGTGAGAAGTATCACGATGCCAGGTTGCAGATGGAGGGTCGTCTCCTTCGACATTTCCTTTCACCAAATGGCAATTTCGGTTTTGTAGTGCCTTCGTCCATGCCTTACATCGGCTAGACAGCTTGTGTTCGGCCAGTGGTAGATATACCTGTCGAATGATGTCAAAACCAAACCAGGAGCAGTTTAAATCCCCACAGCAGATTATCGACAGGTTTCTGTATATTATAACAGCGTTATCTATGAGACTAGTAATGGCCTTCAAAAACATAGCTGTGCTGATTTTGTGAGGATTCCAATATCCATTAATGATCAGAAGGTTTTGCCGCTCTTCTATGATGCCTTGAGTAGATTGCATAAGGATCCCCTGAATAAAATAATTTGGATTAGAGACTTCCAGAGTTTTCCACTGATTAGTAACTTTGATCATTGTAAGTAGCCCAGAATAAGGGCGACCTTGTGGATTTTTTACTGCGGGGTTCAGATGAACTTCAAAGCCATCTCTCGTTGGAGCCTCGACAAGCCACGTTTCTTGTAAACAGATTAAAACCGCTCGCTGGAGGTCGGCTTCAAAGATGTTGAAAAGATGCGTGAACCCTCTCGTGTTCCATGATAGGAACTCGCACCAAGGTTCACGACCAATTGGTCATGGCTATTGTCTCCTGTTGCGGGAGCAAGGTTTTTGATTATCCCATGTTGACTTGCGGCTGTTCTGAAGGTTTTGGTTGTGTCTTGATGAAATTTCAGCAAGTGACTGCCTTAGCTCCTTATAGCTTATGGAGGCATCAGCCTTTGATGAGAGCGAAAAAGGACGAGAATTGGAACTCTTTGTCTGAGCCAGAGGTTCAATCGAAATATCAAAACCAAAAGCCAATAACTCGTCAGAGGCACGCATCATGGTATTTCGAACAGAGGCAGAAGCAATGTGCAGAATGACCTGATCAGCTGTGCGTTCTGTTGGATATTCGACAATCTTAATGTCAGCTGATTCGATTGTGCGTAGTGTTCGAATGCATTTAAGTAGTCTCATCACGTTTGCACGATTTAGATTGACATCATTGTCATCGTCTTGAATATTTTGAAGACGTAATTTCCCAATTTGGGCAATTGAAGAGGAAGAGAGATTTTGGTGAGCTCTGGATACATAATGCACCTTCTTACTTTGTTGATTTTTGGTACATTTAGGATTCCATCATGATGAGAGTTCAGTTGAATGCACAAGATGATCACGAGCTCTATGAGATTTGTTTCCAGAACGAGGAGACGAGACCGCTGGCATGGACCTTTGATTTGTTGTAGGTTTAGACAGACCCTGAACATCAGGTGGAAGAGAATGTATAAGATCATTTTCACTCGCGTTGTGTCTCTCAAGTAGATCTTCCTGGACGGAATAGGTAGAAAAATTGCAGAGATCTATTTCTAGGTTACTGTCGAGGCTCTCGCCTGTCTCACTCGCAGACTCGATTCTTCGTCTTTTAGTTGAGGGGTGGGCCGGTGCACAAGTTGGTCTTACACCTTTCGCTGAATTAGCAGTGACTTTAGCCTGAACCTCTTCTGGTTTGGTTGTTCGTGTGAACAAACCCAACTTTTTCGGTGATGGTAAGTTTCTAATAATTTTTTTTACTTTCGATTTGTCAATTGCAGCATGTGGACGTTTAAGATTTGGCTGGCTGGCGACCCGTGAGCTCTTCACAGTTTTTAAAGTTTTGGCTGATGAGTCGACAAGAGAAAAAGTTATTGATTTCGCAGCTCCCGCAAAAATGCCAAATGAGTTTGACGAACACTGCGGAACTGACAACACAGAGTCCTGTTTCTTGTCTTTTGAAAGAATTACTGCAGGCTGTTCTCCGTCAGAAGCCGCTCCTTTTGGAGACTTACATGAAGTAGTAGTTTCCTTCTCAGTGTTGTCCTTACTTGTTTTTAAATTTTCTTGGGGATCATCGGGATGCAACTGACGGCCTGTCAGAGTTGGAGTCAGGATAGGATGATTGAGTTGCCCATTTTGATTGAGTTGCCCACTTTGAGACACACTCGAGGATGCCAAAAGAGTATTTTCCGAGCTAGGATTTTGCCTGGCCGCCGAGTTAAGAAGATCGTTTGTCCCACTATCAGTAGTAGACTCTGTTGTTAGGAGCCCTAACAATTTAGCGGTTGATGGGTGTTGCAGTACTGAGTTGGAAAAGGCAACACCGACATTATGCCGTATCCACTTAAGGGCATCCAAGAGTCCTTCCGACAGGGTGTCGTTTTGACAGTGGTGACATGCGGCTAAGTCAGTCAGGCGTTCCTGCCACCGAGTGGTAAAATCAGCTTCTCTCAAGATCTGATTTTTAAGAAAGTTGTTGAAATTTTCTGTTTTCACCATTTTTTCGGATAGAACTGCAATTAGAGCTGTCTGGTATTTTAAGGCATCATGAAGCGATTCGTAAAGTTTTGTGAAGGGAATCATCGCCATCGAGGTCGCAGCAAGCACATTGTTGTATCGCTGCGTGGCAGCTGCAGCCGAGAGACTAGATTTCTGGGATGACGATGAAGAGCCATCGGCACAAGAGTGTGAACACGAGGAAGTCTCCTCATGCGATGATGGTTGAGTGCTTGATTGAGCTTTTTTCGAGTGATCAGACAAGTGTTTCTTCAGCAAGGAGGTACGGACTCGGGGGGTGCTTGTGGATGCCAAATTAAGTAATCGGGAACCTTCTGCCACACTTTTATTTGGAGACACATTATGGTTTGTTTCGGGCTCTCCATCAACAATGCCAGGGAAATGGCTGCTCAGGTCAGCGCCATCAGCATTTATTGTCGAATGGTCTTGCCGAGGATGGTTTCCCTGAATGACCAAGTCAGCTGATTCAGTTGAATTGAGCTGTGACTTTGGCCGAGGACAAGTTTGATGACGTTGATCATAATAAGCTAGCAGCCTTTGTTTTGCAGTGGCATAATCAGCGTCTAGTTGTGCCAGCAGGCACGCTTCACGTACTTCAATACTAAGACTTGTGCTATTTTTTCCGATGTTGACGTTTTTCCCTGCAATATTTAACTTGTTGGACTTGATAGGCAACTCAGTTTGGATTTCCTTGGAATGACCATTTTTTTACCCTTTAGGAATTAATGCAAGGGTATCACGTTCTTGATGATTAGCAGGTATTAGAGGTTCATTACCACTGTTCACGTCGGGTGCAAGTCTAAGAATGTTCAGAGGACGTTTCCTTGACACTAAAGGTGTTAAATTCGGAGTAGAACATTCCGTTGAAGTACGGGTACCAGGTGGTCCACATAGTTTACTAGTGTTTATTATGAAGTTTGAGTTTGAAGTTTCGTCATTTGACAACAGGCCAATTGATGGGACCAATATTGCTGACATGTCGGTAGAAATAGGCAATTTTCTGCTCCTGCCGGATGTTACGAATCGACCGGAGGCAACAGTTGAAGTGACTGTATGAAGCGGGCGGAGTTCAACAGAAATGTTTGCAAATGGGGGTTCGGCTTCAGTCATTTCGACATCAGTTACGTCAAAGGGCGAATAGAAAACTTCAGGACTATTTGTCAAAGGGATTGTGGACGTTTTGTTTTCCCGCAGAAGTGGAGTGAAAGGCAGAGCAACTAATGCAGCTACTGTAGAGTTCCCCTTACAGCCAACAGTCTCATTCTGCATCATAGATTCACCAAGTGGTGAAGCTGCCGCCGGCGGGCGATCAGGAGAACAGACAGGAGAAGAAGAGGGAGTTGGGTCAATGACCCAAGGCTGCTCTTCGCGAAGGTCTTGTGACTGTTGTTGCAGGTGAGTGGCAGGTGCTTTGTTTGCAGTGTTTGCTTCATCAGGTTTAGTAATGTCATTTGCTTCGACTGCTACTAAAAGCATATTTGCGGGCGTTGTTAAGTTTGTAACAGCAGGCTTAGGGTGCGTGGGTGAAAGTGAAACTGTAAGAGACTTAAGCAACACATTCGATTCCACGAGGCCAGAGTGCCCGTCACCCCGCTCGCTTACCTTAGCCATTTGGGAGCCGGTCGCTGCTTTCATTGCTGTCCACGGATTCACCATCCGCCGATGCTGGAGCGTTTTCCTCCTGGTTTGTGGTCCTGAATTCGCGGTCATCAAGGGCACCGCTCTCCGCTCTCCAGCTAAACAGCGAAACAGAATCACAGCCCTTCGCTCCATAGGGCTTAGCACCGCAAGGGCGCGGCGCCGTCAAATTTAAACAAACACGTCGGCGTGCTCGTTCACCGTGGCAGCAGCAGGATGATTTTTAAAGGGACAGCTGCACACAGTGTTCACTCGCCGGTAGCTTTGTTTTCCACTCACTCCAATGGGGAAACAATGAAGATACAGCGAAACAGAATCACAGCCCTTCGCTCCACAGGGCTTAGCGCCACAAGGGCGCGGACAAATTTAAACAAACACGTCGGCGTGCTCGTTCACCGTGGCAGCAGCAGGATGATTTTTAAAGGGACAGCTGCACACAGTGTTCACTCGCCGGTAGCTTTGTTTTCCACTCACTCCAATGGGGAAACAATGAGGATACAGCGAAACAGAATCACAGCCCTTCGCTCCACAGGAAGTGACATTTGTTAAATGTAGCCGTCACCCGTTGAAAAAAAAACATCAATCAATCCCTGTCTGGCCAATGTCCCCTCCCTCAGCCCAACCCTTTGTGCACGTGCAACACCTACAGGCACGTCATCACCTTCACCCCCATCCTCAGGTGGCTGCACATGAGCATCAGGGGGCAGTGGCACATTCCTGCGACAGCAGATGTTGTGCAGCATGGCACATGTCAATACAATTTTTCCAACTTTTTCAGGTGCATACATCAATGCCCCTCCCGTATGGTCTAGGCACCGGAAGCGTGCCTTCAGCAGTCCAAATGCCCTCTCCACGCAGATCTGTGTACAAGCCTGGGCAAGGTTGTATGCCTGCTCTGCTGCAGTGTGTGGATGACGCACAGGGGTCATGAGCCATGTGTACTGGGGATATCCAGAATCACCTGCAGGGGAGAGAAAACAGGTTTGGGGACACGGTAAGTTCAGTGGGTGTACAGGGCTCAGTCATCAGTGTCATTTTGCCATACTTGTCATTTGGTCACTAACATTGTGGAGTGTGCTGTGCTACGAGCAGTATTGATTCAAAGAGGTACTCACAACTTGGTACGCCTTTGTTTCAGTATGTAACAGTACTCATTCACTTGTCACTGGGGAAGGGGGCCCTTCCATCTGCTTGTGCATGCGAGAAGTGGCTACCTCATGTTTCATTGCCATTCCCTTTGGCTGCAGTTGCATTTGCTGGTTGTCACTATTCTGTACTGTTCTCCAGGCATTTCATTGGCCATTCAGGGGACAGGGTTTGTGGGATGTACATTGGCATTACTCAGACTACTTATGTGTGGTGCATTTGTGGATGTGGCGACTTTGGTGTTACATTTGCATGATTGTCGGGTGGGCAGGGTGGGATGTCTGTACTGTGTCAGTGTTGGAAGCCATAGTGCTACTCACACAGGAAGCTGTGTGGTGGTAGGCCTTACATATGTCACTGTACTGCCACATGTCTTTTACATCCTGAATGGGTGTCTTCTGCTGTGTTGGACATGTCTAAGGTTTCTCATGTATGGTGCTTGATTGGAAATGCTGCACTGATGGTGCTGTCTATTGACATTCAGGGATTTCATTGTGTGTGACCAGCCCCGTCAGTTGTGGATTAACATGCATTATGGTATACATTGGTACTCACCCAGCAGCCATGTGTTTTGCCCTCGGTGCCTTTCCATGTACGCTGGCAGGGTACTGTTGCGCAGGACCATGGAGTCGTGGATGGACCCTGGGTAGCGGGCACAGCAGTGGCTGAAAGTGAGGTCAGGGCCACATGTCATCTGCACATTGAGGGGATGGTAATGTTTCCGGTTTCTGGAGGCTGACTCATGTGCCTGGGATGGTACCAGTGCTACATGTGTGCAGTCCAGGGCTGCTATTACATTCGGGACTTGGGCAATGGCATGGAATTGACCCTTCAGCTGGTTCACCTGTACCTGTGTGGCTGGAAATGTGATGGGCTCATTCACATGATTCAACAGTGCATCCAGCACCTGTCCCTGCATGGCACTGAATGTGGACTGGGCAATGCCATGCATCATGGCAACTGTGTGTTGGTAGCTGCCAGTCCCAAGGAATTGTAGCACAGACACTGGCTTCACTAGCGGAGGTACTACTGTGCTGATGGCTATACGGCTGCCGATGTCAGCCTGGATTGTGTCCAGCAACTGGGTGATGGTTGCCCTGTCCAGCCGATATTCAGTCACCAACTGGCCATCATTCAGGTCCCAGGGTGTTGGCCTGACCCTGGGGATGGCTGGCCGCCTTGCTGGTGCTGCTCTCCTCCTCCTTCTCCTCATCCCCACCCCCCTGCACTCCCAGGGCCCTGGCCTGGTTGGCTGGCCTCTGTAGTTCCAGGCGTAGCAGGTAGAAGTCCACATCAAGAGTCCCGTTTCCAAATGGCAGCATGGTGTTTGGAAGTGTGTGTTGTGCATGGGTGGGTCCTTTGTAGGCCTCTGATTTGCAATGGTTTCACCTGGGCCCTTATTGCTGTCTCCTCCCTGCTCCTACTGGTGGAATGGTGTTGGGGAGGGTGTGTTGTGCATGGGTAGGTCCTTTGTAGGCCTCTGATTTGCATTGGTTTCACCTGGGCCCTTATTGCTGTGGCCTGTGTTCTTTTACCTCCAGCTTTTTGCTGGGGGTATTTTCGGTGGATTGTCCGTCGCTTTTCTGGCACTAGTTGCGCCTACGCCGGACTCGTGATTGCAATGTTTTAGCACGAATGGTTACTGGCGCTTTTACAGCCGACGCTTGTACAGCCGGCTGTACCTGCGCCGGCGGTATTTGGACTCGTGATCCGACGGACCTTTAAAATCAGCGCTGATAGCGTTACCGCCAAACTCGTGATGAGGCCCTTAGTCTTGACCGCCTGCCATAGCTACCCTAATTGGTCTGGCTTGTCCAGAGGTTACCCTGTTCCAAGAAACTAGGTTGGCCTTCTGAACCTCTACCCCCCTGGTCAGAGTTCAGAAATCCGTCTTAACAAATTGGTGTACAGCGGTGGGATAGAACTGAAGGTATCCAGTGTTGCATACTAGTGAAGGCATTTCAAGTTATTCCTACCAGGACACATAGTGAAGGTATCCAGGCATTGTTTTAAAAAATAGTTTTGAATGCCAAAAGTTTCAATAAAAATGTATCAAAAATGCATTTTTTGTGGGTAAAGGTTTTTTTTAAACTAAAATGGGTGTTAAGGTGTTAAGGGGGAAAAACAGGGGTTGGGGGGACTCCCCCCATTAAAAAAAATGCATTTGTTGTCGAAACTTTGCCATTCAAAACTATGGCTGTTGAAATAATCACTATAAACCATAGTGAATTGTTGTAGTATAACTGAAAAAGGTCATAGTCCTATCAAACAGTATGGAAACAAGTACCTTGTTAACTTTAAATGCTTCTAAATCTGAATCATTGAGAAAGATGTGTGCTGACAGAAGTGTATCTGCTCAAGGCACAACAATGGAAATGATCCAAAGAATCATGGACTGGCAAGAAGCTCAGCTTAGTGCCATAGCGACTGTGGACAGTACAGAAGGAGGTGGGGCTGCTCCCACTGGCAGAACTGACAGTTCTGTCGCTGCACTTGTTCATGGGACCCATGAGGATTTGAAGGATGTAATGTCTAGTGTTTCCTCTGCCAGTACTGAAGGTGAGGCCATGCTTGAATTCAAGAAGCAAGAACTGCTGTTTAGGCAGAAGGAGCTTGAATTTAACATGACCAAACTGAAAATAGAGCAGGCAGAAAAACAGAAAGACAGGGATCACCAGTTGGAACTGGCCAAGCATCAGGTTGCCAATGGATCCAAGGGTCCTGGACATGGGTCTGGGGCCTCCTCTCATCCAAGGTTTCCTGAGGATCTGCTCAGTGTGTATGAGGAAATGAATGACATTATGGACTGGCTGAATACATTTGAGTATGCATGTGAAATTCAACAAGTTGACAATGCTGATAAAATTGCCTGGTTACTTAGCAGACTGACCCATTCTGGCTGCAGTGCCATTATGGAAATGTCAAAAGCTGAGAGAGCAGATTTTGCGATGTTGAAGTAAACTCTCATCTTAAAGTTTGGAAAGACTCCTGCCCAATACTTAAAAAGATTCAGAGAGTACAAAAAGAAAGAAGGTGGTACTTGGGTATCTTATGTAACTGAATCCTTAAAAAACTTGACTGGCTGGGTTGAAGGTTATAAGGTCTCTACTTTTGAAGGTATGATATGTCTTGTCACGCTTGAACACGTTTTTGCATCTTCATTCCCTGAGCTTAAGCAGCACTTGGCAGATTCAAAGGAGATAGATCCTAAGAAACTTGCCATAGCAGCAGACTTGTGGGTGTTACATAGAGTGTCCCATAAGGACAAGACTCATCCTGGTAAGCAAGAGGAGGGGAAAAAGTCCAAAGATAAGGAGGGTGGAGAAACTGATAAAACTTCCTCCCATAAGGGCCACAAAAGAATAAATAAGGGTAAAACACAAGAGAACTCACAGGGTAGTGGAGGTCAGCCTCCAAAACAGAACTCTGGTTATAGTAAGCCTCCCTATGTAAACAGACCCAGTGGATCTTGTTTTGCTTGTGGAGCAACTGACCATGTGAAGGGGGATCCCAGATGTAAGGTCAAAACCTTGGGGATCCACTCTGCTAATCTGGCCTTCTGCTCCTATGAGGAAGAAGAGATTACAAGGGGCATCCTTCTCCTCAGACTCCGCCCCCAGTGGGATAGAAGCTGAGGTAGTTTTAGTTTCCCTGGGTTCCTGGGAGCCTAAAGTCTCAGAGGCTTATGCTAGGATTCCAGATAATACCAAGCACTACTTTAAAGAAAGTGTGCTGATCAATGGAGTAGATACTCCAGCTCTTAGGGATAGTGGGTGCAGTCGAACTGTAGTGGATTCTACCTTGGTAGATCCAGGGGAAGTTGCCAGAGCTCCTCTGGCCCCCACTAAGTTGGCTGATGGCCCACCTCTCATGTTCCCAGTAATACCTGTTACTCTTACTATCAATGGTACAACAGTCAGAATTCCAGTGAGCATACAGAGGTATGCCCCAGGAAACGTCTTGTTGGGAAATGATCTCAGAGCTTTAGGGCTTGTGGGAGATACAGCTGAAAGACCCTGCACAAGGTCTCAAACAAAGGCAGCACTGGCCAAGATCAATGCCATGCCCAAGCCAAAGGGGAAACCCAAGGCTAAAGGAGTAAGAAAATCCAAAAGAAGGAAAGAAAACATTCCCCCTAACTCACCCACCACTGAGGTGGAGGTAGTTGGTCAATCCCCAGGACCTAACAAGGAGGAGGTGATACCTGAAATAATTGACCCACATGACCATCCTGAACTAAATGATTTGTTAGTAGAAGGTGGTCCTGATAGGGAAGAATTTAGTGAGGGCCAAAGTGAGTGCCCATATCTGGAAGGCCTAAGGAGACAGGCCTGCTCCCAGCTTGAGGGTGAACCTCCTGGGAAGCACAGGATTTATTGGGAAGGTGGGCTCCTGTATAGTGAGCCTACAGAGTCTACAGAAGGAGATCACAGGAGGTTGGTGGTTTCCCTTACTGTAAGACCCTTCCTCCTGCAGCTGGCGCATGAAGTGCCCCTTGCTGGTCACCTTGGAATCAAGAGAACCAAGCAAAGGTTATCCATGAACTTCTACTGGCCCAAGATGGGGGTGCAAGTAAAAAGTCACTGCAGGAGTTGTGCCTCCTGCCAGTTATCTGGTAAGAGTGGCTCAACAATCCAAGCTCCATTGGTACCACTCCCAGTTGTGGGGGTACCATTTGAGAGGGTAGGGATTTACATTGTTGGTCCCCTTGACCCTCAAACATTCTCAGCAAATAGGTTTATCCTGGTGCTGGTCGACCATGCCACCAGGTATCCTGAGGCCATCCCATTGAAAACTGTGACTCCCAAGTCAGTTGCAAAAACTTTGCTTGGCATATTTACTAGGGTTGGCTTCCCTAAAGAAGTTGTGTCTGACAGAGGCAGCAACTTTATGTCCAAGTATATGCAGACTACGATCCTAGGAAAAGGTTGAAGTACTTATGGTCACACATACAAAGGTCTAAAAATAGACATGTTCACAGGGAGTCAACAGGTAAAAACAGCCAGACGTAATTGCGTACATTAGGTCAAATTTTAATCATATAAATGTAAAAAGATTATTTTAAAAAACCAACAGTTTAATACATCCAAGAGATATAGGAAGCACAGAGACAGCTGTATAATTCTTGCATAAAAAAAAAACAGAAAAAGGCTACAGAAGAAAAGAAAAGAAAAAGGGATGGGTAAATTAATACACCCTATAATCCTATGTGATGGTTGTGCAAACGCCTAATTTTAGACATTTGTTAAGGTATGGGGTGTCGACATGTTTCGGCCAAATGATAGATTGGGCATTTTCTCAGGTGTCCATACAAAGGTGAATATTGTGGCCATCTTCAGGACAGTTGATTTCTTCACAGTGGGCCTTCTGAGTAAATTGATACTGACATTGTGGATTTATTATCACTGGATCGAGTGTGATAAGCAAAAGGCCATTTAATGGTTTGCAGAAGTTGTATCTGGAGGCACATTGGTGAAAAATCTGTGGCAAGGTACACCTGATTTTGTTTGTCCAGGCAGGCAATGTAGTCATTGATCAGAACACCAATATTGAAAAAAGGGCTGGTAGTTAGTTGCTGCATGCGCTGTGGTAGCCGGGTGTAGGTGTAGATTGTAGCAGGCCCGGACGGCAGTGGTGCTACGGGGATCAGTCTCTTAGTAGACTGGGTACGCGAGAGAAGACTAGTGGCTCATAGCAAGGTCTCCGATCTTAATGGAAGGAAACGCATGTATCCGCAGTACCGTGTGGTTCATGGCGAGGTCTCCGATATTTGTGGGAGGAAACGCATGGATCCGCTGTACCGTGGATGAGGTACCAGGGGCCGTCTGTCCGAAGAGCGTGTTTCAATCAGATCTGTGTGGCAGGAGCTCAAGCGAACATCTTCTCACACTCCCGGTTTGACTCCAACCACGCTACGCTCTTCGTACAGACGGCCCCTGTCCGAACAAAATCAGGTGTACCTTGCCACAGATGTTTCGCCAATGTGCCTCCAGATGCAACTTCTGCAAACCATTAAATGGCCTTTTGCTTATCACACTCGATCCAGTGATATTAAATCCACAATGTCGGTATCAAATTACTCAGAAGGCCCAACGTGAAGAAATCCACTGTCCTGAAGATGGCCACAATATTCACCTTTGTATGGACACCTGAGAAAATGCCCAATCTATCATTTGGCCGAAACATGTCGACACCCATATCTCAACAAATGTCTAAAATTAGGCGTTTGCACAACCATCACATAGGATTATAGGGTGTATTAATTTACCCATCCCTTTTTCTTTTCTTTTCTTTTCTTTTCTTTTCTTTTCTTTTCTTCTGTAGCCTTTTTCTGTTTTTTGATGCAAGGATTATACAGCTGTCTCTGTGCTTCCTATATCTCTTGGATGTATTAAACTGTTGGTTTTTTAAAATAATCGTTTTACATTTATGTGATTAAAATTTGACCTAATGTACGCAATTACGTCTGGCTGTTTTTACCTGTTGACTCCCTGTGAAAATATCTATTTTTAGACCTTTGTATGTGTGACCATAAGTACTTCAACCTTTTCCTAGGATCGTAGTAGTGAGGGGTAATCAATTCTCAGTGCCGTCCCCGTCACCCTTATCCTTACACTTTTACTTATCCCCTTTTGAGAATTGCTCCACCGAAAACAAAATATTTTTGGGATTTGGCCTCTTTTTCTAGTACAAGTATATGCAGGCCATATGGAAGGAATGTGGGGTCACCTATACGTTTTCCTCTGCATATCATCCACAGATCAATGGCTTAGTTGAACGGTTTATCAGGATCTTGAAGAGCATGATTGGGGCTCTGGAAGAACCCCAAAGAAGAAAATTGGATCTTCTGTTACCATGCTTACTGTTTGCCTACAGAGAGGTACCACAAGAGGGTGTTGGCTTCAGCCCCTTTGAACTTCTGTTTGGTCTCCCTGTAAGGGGACACTTGGCCATAGTCAAGGAGGGATGGGAGATGCCCACTCCCCCCATAACTACCAGCGTAGTGGACTATGTGCTAGGGCTCAGAAAAAGGATGGTACTCCTGATGTGTCTGGCTAGTGAAAAGTTGAAGGCAGGGCAAGCTCTGGTGAAACACTGGTATGACCAGAAGGCTTCCCTCATCAATTTCACCCTTGGTCAGCAATTCCTGATCATGAATCCTATAAGGCCTAGAGCTTTACAGGACAAGTGGTCAGGCCCTTACACAGTGGTGGAGTCACTGGGTGAGGTCAACTATTTAGTGGACCTTGGAAGGGCTGGTCAGGCTCCAAGTGTTCCATGTAAATAGGCTGAAGGCTTTCATCCCAAGAGTTGAAATTGCAGCACTGCTGTTGGCTTCAGATGTTGAAGAAGAGTCTGAACCTCTTCCTGACCTGTTTCAAAGCAGTCCTTCAGACAGCTCCATTGAGGGTGTCCAAGTGGCCCCTCACCTGATTTCTGATCAACAGGCTGAGGTGAAAACTTTGCTTAGGCAGCTTTCCCCCTTGTTTTCACAGTCCCCTGGCTTGACACCTTGGTGCAAACATAACATTGACACAGGAGACAGTGTACCTACCAAAAGTAGGGGATACAGAATGTCAGACAAAGTAAGGTCTTACATTAAGACGGAGGTCAACAAAATGTTGGATCTTGGGGTGAGTGAACCCTCCAGTAGTCCTTGGTACAGCCCAGGGGTTTTGGTTCCAAAGGCAGGTACTTCTGAATTGAAGTTCTGTGTGGACTACATGGCTCTGAATGCTGTCACCAAGACGGATGCACACCACTTGCCTAGAACAGATGAGCTGGTGGATACTTTGGGTGCCTCCAAGTACCTCAGCACGTTTGACCTCACTGCCGGCTATTGGCAAATAGCTCTTGCAGAGCATGCCAAGGAGAAGACAGCTTTCTCAACACCAGAGGGTCTTTACCAGTTCCGGGTAACGCCTTTTGGGTTGAAGAATGCCCCTGCCACTTTCCATGAGGCTTGTGAACCATGTGTTGAATGGGTTGGATGAATTCTCTTGCATATCTGGATGATATAGCTGTCTTCAGTGCCACCTGGGAAGACCATGTGAAAAACAATGGGATTGTGTTACAGTCTCTTCAGAAGGCCCACTTCACCATAAAGGCCAGTAACTGCCAGATTGGACAAGGATCAGTAGTCTACCTTGGACATGAAGTAGGTGGAGGGAGGATACAACCTCTACCCAGGAAAGTACAAGCAGTAAAAGACTGGCCTACCCCCACTACAAAGACCCAAGTTAGAGCCTTTTTGGACCTCACTGGGTATTACAGAAATTTCATGGCAGACTATGGTACCATAGCTGCCCCTCTGAGTGCTCTCACTACCCAAGAAGGTAACTTGGTCTGAAGAGTGTGAGAAGGCCTTCAATGGCTTAAAAGACTCCTTTTGCAAGGCCCCTGTTCCCAGGGCCCCTGATTACCAAAGACCTTTTATTGTGAAGACAGATGCCTCTGACACTGGGATAGGAACTGTACTATCACAAGTAGATGAGAAAGGTAAGGAACACCCTATTGGCTTCATTAGTCGCCAGCTTAAAGACAGAGAGCTCAGATGGTCCACAGTAGAGAAAAAATGTTTCTCTGTTGTTTGGGCCCTAAGAAAGCTGAGGCCCTACCTCTATGGGACCCAATCCACTGTTCAAACATAACTATAAGCCCTTAAAGTGGCTAATGAACATGAAGGGAGAGAATCCAAAGTTGCTTAGGTGGTCCATAAGTCTGCAAGGCTTTGACTTCACTATTGAGCATAGGCCAGGTGTCCAACATAGAAATGCTGATGGGTTATCGAGAATATTTAACCGACCTGAACAAGAAACTCATCCAGGGGTGGATTAGTTCCCCCTGTCCTTAGTCTGGGAGGGGCGATTGTTAGGAAAGATTTCATATGTGTATGTAATTTCCCTCCATGTGTCAACCCCCAAACTTTGTGCCGCTGTTTAAACACCATTGACTAACTTTGCCAGAGAAGCACAGCCTTCAGCTGCACTCCTCTGGGCTTTCGTTTACTTTTTATAGGGAAACTGACATGCCCTTAAGACAGTCAGTACTGTGAGACTTTGTTTCCCTTAGTCCTTTCTCCATGTTGCAACTTTTGTGCAACATGTTACAAGTGTGCAATGTATTTTACCATACAGCACACTTGGGTCTATAGTCATTTCCAAAGGCCCTAGATACTCTCGCTGGACTTTTTATGAACTGTGCAGATGTGTCAGGGACAGGACTGGTGGCAGTATCGTTTCGCATTATTTTTAACCCTTTCCTGCCATGTTAACAGTGTTGACCACGTTTGGCACGAATAGGTGGCCTGGCTCCAAAATGGCCATGCCACAAGGTTCTTAGTGCTGTCCTTTGGCCATCTTGCCCCTTCACCTTCCCCAGGTCGAGTCGACCCGGACCATTCCTTATTTCGTCATGCACTTTCCTGCGAATCCTAATGCTTTTGCGGGCTTCTGCATACCTTGTGTGTGTGCCTCCAGGATGTGGGCTGGGATGTCTGGTCCCAAAACACATCCTGGGTGCCAGAGAGTCTGGAGTGTCCTGAATGCCTGAGACCACCGTTGTCTGTGATTGGTCCACGTATGGAGTATGTGTTTGTGAGCAAATCTCCCATTGGGTCCTCTCCATTTTGGCGCAAAAGGAACATTGGATAAGAGGAGGCTGGAAACACCACTACCAGGTCGATCTCCTGAGTTCTCACTGAACAAAGGAAAGGATCCAAGTATCCTACAACTACGAAGCTGAGTCGAGGAACCGCTGGTGACCCGCTGGAAGGTTTGGCACCCTGAGCCCGCTGTGGTCCCGTGGAACCCCTCTGCATCTGGTTGTCCTAGAAGGTCTGCGAAGACACTTAGACCCATTGGAATAGCGGGACCAACTATTCTCGGCACCTTCACCAAAACCTGCAAGTAAGATTTCTCGGAGTGTTACGCAGGACATTTGCTCTGTCTCCGCCGTCATTTCGAGGAGGCCCTCGAAACTTGGTATACTGCTAGATCTGAGTCCACAGCACCCTCACACCGAATTTCATACATTTGGCATTCCCAGGTCTGAAGTGAGACGAGTGCGCCCGGACCAGAGTAAACGCGGTTACCGTGTTGCCCTGCTGCGGCAATGTCTTTTGCAAGTCCGCTGCTTTTGTTACCCTCTTGCCCCTGAAGCCTGCTGCAGTGAAACTTGGGCGATTCATCCACCCAGAGCGGAGAAATCGCCACTGTACCGTTTGGTAATCATCGCTGGATCTCAGGAACTAAAAGGTGCTGAGACGTCCTTTTTACCGCATCCGAACCTGCAACCGAATTGGACTAACCTGCCGAAGTTTGGGTCTCCTTGCATCAGGGACTGGTGAGTAATCAATACCCTAATTGGTGGCCCCTAGCGCAAGAGCCAATTTTTATGCATGAGTGGCCCCTGGGGGCCCCTCCCCTGTCCACCACTATTGTGCAATAGCAACTCCATTCCGAACTCTCAAACTGCCTCTGCCTTCAAGTGGAGGTCCTTCTTGAATAGTGGGAACTTATTCTTCATCGCCTCATCCACCTTCCCAAGCTGCTAGAGACCTCTGAAGAGACCCCATTTTGCCCATTGGAAAAACCGCATGCGCTTGCACTACATGTACTATTGATCACAAGGCTCCCCTCTTCTTAGGGTTTGGACTGTCTCTTAGTTAGGTGAATAAGTGATGTTGAACTGGGCCTAACGATTAACTGCACTGCCTGTTTCCTTCCCATCTAGGTTGTTGACATATTTCGTGCAGTCACCCCTTTAGACCCCCGCTGGTCTTGTATATATATTGTATTGAGTGTGATGTATTGGTTTACTTAATGTAACTGTGATTCTTTGCTATGGTCTATGTTACAAAGGCCTTGTAATAAATGTGTCTATATTTTCAATATAACACCTGTCTGGAGTAATCTGTAAGTGTCCTTGCTCTGTGTGCTCATTGAGGTCCTTCAGTCACCCTCACCCCTCCTGAGACTTAGGGCCTCATCACGAGTTGGGCGGTAGCGCCGGCGTTAATAGCCCTACCGCCAAACCCCCGGCGCTAATATCACGGGATCACGGGTTTGGCGGAACAGGTATTGCCCATTCCCCACTAAGCCCGTTCGGGAATTTCCCATTCCCCATTGGGCTCAATGGGGAATTTTCGCGCTCTTACCGCCGGCGGATTTCCCGCCTACGGTATGAGCGCGAAAAATTGGCAGATTTCCCCCCAGCTCAGAGCTGGGGAGAAATCCGCCGAAGCCCTGATTTGGCCGACCCTTAAATCTGGCGGTAATAGCACTACCGCCGGATTTAAGGGTTACCGCCAAACTCGTGATGAGGCCATTAGTCTTGACCGCCTGCCATAGCTACCCTGATTGGTGGGGCTTGTCCAGAGGTTACCCTGTTCCAAGAAACTAGGTTGGCCTTCTGAACCTCTGCCCCTCCTGGTCTGAGTTCAGAAATCCTTCTTAACAAAATTCAATGTGGGTACATTAGAATAGAAAATATATATATCGCTGCAGCTTCAGTGGAAACAATGGTACGGAGATTCTGATATTTTATCAAAGGGGTTTGTTGTGAAAGATTCGGTTATGACAAAGTAATAACTTTAGCAATGTCTTTAAACGCAGTCAAATTTGAATTATCGAGGTTAGAAATATAAGCTAGAGTGTGAAAAGGGATCACAGTATTATAGTACAATAAATTATGGATACAAGAGGTGCCCTTAATATACCATCTGTGTATATCATCAGTATCATTTTTAAAAGGCAGATTCTTATTAAACCATAGACCAATTGTGTCTCGATTGTGAGAAACCAGAGGGTGGCTCACCCGCTAGTCCCTGGGGATCTCTCTCTCAGGTGGCATGGGCACGTCCATCGCCTTTAGATCCAGAATCCGGGACTGGACCAGTGTGGGAAGATCACCTGGGTGAGGGACCTTCGGGGAGTTGGGGTGAGTCAGCCGATGGCAAAACGTGGTATTCCCCCCTATTTCGTTTATCCAACCCGTCCTTTATTTTAGGATGCTCTGAGGTGCCAACTCCCCCCCCTTTTCACACAAACTCTGGGCCGATGAAGAGAATGACTGAGAGTAACGACATTACCTTTCACACATCGTACTGGCCATGTCACACTAATCGGGTCAGGCAAAGTCAGGCACTTAATTCTAAGTGCATACACCCGATACCAATTAGCTCTCCCCACACAAATAAAATACAGACCCCAAAGACACACTCTGAGTAAGGCGGAACACGAGAACAAGTAGGGCTTTCGGGAGGAAGGCAAATCTATTTCGTTAGAGTGACGGAACAAGCTGAGAGGGCAAGGGGTCAGAAAACACCAGAGTTCCCTACTGGAGGTCGTTGCCTCCGAAAGGCCACGAGAGACACGTGGAGATGGCCATATCCTGCAAGTGAAAACTGCCTTGTGTTTCAAGGATGCCAGCGACCCTCCCGTGTGAACGGCAGAGCTGGGTAGGTGAGGCCAAGCCTGTGGTACTAACCTTGACTCGTGAATTGGAAATCATAAAGGAAAGAAGAAACGCAAACAGCCTGTGAGTTAGCAAGCGACCTGAAAGACCAGTGTGTGTTAAAGTTTGAAATTGCAACATTTTTATCACAAGTGAAGGCTGCAAGCGTGTGAATGAGATGCGAGGAAAGGCAGACCTGTGAATGAACTTTGAAGTAAAAGGCAGGCTGCGGGTTCAGTGATACTAAATAACGGAGTGGTCCGGCGAAAGGAAGTAGCCCACTCAAAAGTCTCTGTGAAAGGTACATTGTTTGAAGAGAGAAAACGAATATACAGCAAAAGTGAAATGGAAAAGTTTTGCACCTAGAAAGGGAAAGGGAAAAGTTGAGCTATACATTTTGAGTCGAAGTGGTCCTGCAGTGGTTTGAAAGGTTAGCCACGCACATTCGAAAGCCTTGGATATCCGAAAGGGGTCCGAGCCTGACAGAGGGAGACCTGAAGTAAAGTAAGCCCGACAGAGGGGGCCCATGTGAACTTTTTGGTTGAAACATTGTTTTTGGAAGTCGATAAAAGAGACATAAACGTGGAAGGTCAGATGGGCCTCGATCCACGTTCCGGAATTGTATTTGTGTCGGAAGCCGAGGCAGAGTGTATCATCCTACCTACAGGTACAGCCTTACTGTGTGAGGTCTAACGTGGGGAGGAGAACTGGTTCAAACACATTTATTCATTTGAACACTGATCTTTCCTTTTGCATATATTTCTCCTTTATTCACTTTTTTGAACAAGAGATAGGGTAGGCATTAGGTTTTGTTAGCATGAGCCATTTTGATTTGACAGACTCCACTAGGACTGCGTTATTTATTATTTGATGATCGAAACTACTCCAATCTTAGTTATAGGGCAGACTAGCAGTTTCTCCAACCCCAACCATTTCAATAAAGGTTTTACAAATTGTACCCATTTTGTCAGTGTCATACTTGTGATATCATGCCTCCCCTACATGATCCAAGATGTTAGAGGCAATGCTAAGCAGACTTGGCCAAGCGATTCTAAGAAAGTGCAAAGTTGGGAAAGTTTTTGAGCCGTGCCATGAAGACATGTTGAGAACTTCTGTAAGTTGAAAGGGAGATAACAAATCCAATTTGATCTTACACCAGGTTGGGGAGATATCTGGTAATTCTTTATATTGTAAACATAAAATGAGTTGTTTCAAAACAAAAGCTTTGTGGTAGGATTCAAAATCAGCGAACTTATTTATTTATTCATTTCTTCACTTGTACAGCTCCCAAAGCCCAGAGGCAACTAGTCTCTAAGATATGCTTAAGAATATGGTTACAGGTTCACTGAGCTTCACTGTCAGGTCTTTTCAACAGTTCATTGCCGATTTACACATTACATAAATATACAGTAGCGTTGCATTGTTACTTATACACGTTTATACATTACATTACATTGTTACATCAAGATTTTACGTGTTTAGTTATAGGCAGACTGATCTGCGAACTAGGAAGTTATTGAGAGGGGTCAGTCCTGAAGAGGAGAGTTTTTAGATTTTTTCTAAATGACCAAAAGGAGGTGTCATTTCTGAGTTGTATGTGGAGGGCATTCCATCATTTGGGCGCTATTGCTGTGAAGCTTGAGCCTCCTGCATTCTGTCTTCTGTACCTGGGGATGATAAGAAGATTAGTATAGGCTGAACGGGTCGGTCTGTTGGATTGGGCTTTGCAGATGAAGTTGCTAAGGTATATTGGCGCCTTATTTGCAATACATTTGTGTGTTAATGACAGAATTGTAAATTTGATCCTGTTGTGGACTGGGAGCCAGTGGATGTTTCTTCTAATGGATGAGATGTGTTTGTGCTTAGGAATATTTAAAGCAGCTCTGATGGCGTTTTTTTTGTACTATTTGTAGTTTTTGCTTATATTTGTAGTACTCGTTCCTGCAAATAGTGAGTTTACAGTAAGCAATCTTGGAGAGTATCAAGGCCCTGGCCAGGGTGATGGTGTTTTCTGAAGAAAGAAAGGGTCTACTGGCTCTGATCAGTTTGGTCGTATAGGCTGCAGAGGAGATGATAGCATTGACCTGTCTATTTAGTGTGAGTGAAGAGTCAATGTGGATTGGGCCGCGGTCTCGAGGTGTTGGCACAGGATGTCGTGATTAACCAAATCAAAGGCTGCTGAGAGGTCCAACAGAAGGAGGATGCATAATTCGCCTTTGTCTTCATATTGGTCCATTTGTGTTTTCAGATCCAGTAAGGCTGTTTCTGTACCATGGTCTGGTCTGAAACCTGATTGTCTTAGGCCCAGGAGATGGTTATTTTCCAAATGTTTTGGGATCTGCAGATAGGCTTCACGGTCGAGTATTTTTTAGCAAAAAATGTACTGTGGTAATGGGGTGGAAATTCGTGGGGATGTTTGGATCTAATGTAGGTTTTTTGAGTAGGGGAAGAACCCAGGCTGTTTTTAGGTCTATCGGGACTGTGTTGGAGGCAAAAGAGCTGTTGATAAGGCTAGTAACAAAAGGGGCAAATTCAATCGCACATTTTTTTACCAATGTTGCAGGGCAAATGTCGCCTTTGCGTTTGAAAGGTTTTAGGCTTTTGATAATATTAATGGTGTCTGGAATAGAGAGAGGGGTGAATGTAAATGTATTGGCCTTAGGGTGTTCCGTAGCAATGAATGTTGCTGGAAGGGTTAGGTTGAGGCTGAGTTTAGATTTTTTAAATTATATTTTTCACTGTAATAGTGAGATTTTGTCTGCTAAGGCGTTTTGGATGTTGGAACACCATAATTCGTCTTTGACTGTAAGGTCCAATTCGCAGAGAATAGTGAATAATTCTCTGGTATTAAATTGGGAATTTGATATTCTCTGATTAAAGAGTTCGCTTTTGGCTTTAATTATCTCTTTTTTATAGTTGTTGGCTAAGGTTTGTAATAGGCTTTTGTTTGGCTCCGTTGAGGATTTTAGCCAGTTGTTTTCAGCAGATCCTTTTGAAGTGCGAATGATTCTGAGTTCCGGGGTAAACCAAGGGTTGATATGTGCTGAAGGTTAGCTTTTTTCTTTTCTAGGGGGGCAACTTTTTCAATGACCTCGGACATGATTTCGTTATATTGACTAACCAGGATAGATGGGTCATTGTCCAGGTGTGGCGAGCCAAGAAGTGGAGTGAGGAGAGGTAGCATATTATCTCGGTTGATGTTTTTTGAGCTTCTGGAGGGGACCGTGGGTGCTGATAATGGTTGTTTCAAGTTTATGGTGATAATGGAAGTGGAGAATACTATAGTGTTATGATCAGACCAGGGTGTAGGGGTATTAGAATGGATATTAATGATGCAGTTGGTGCCAGCTAACCAATCTAAGGTCCGTCCTTTTTCATGGGTAGGAGTGCAAATCCTTTGAGTGAATCCTTGAGCTACTATGGAGTTAGCCAGGAGGACTGCCTGAATGTCTAGTGGGTCGCAATTTAGCTTCCCCCATAATTTTAGGGAGATTAAGGGACTCATTGCGAGTGTGGCGGTCGGAAACAAGGTTGCCGGTAAGCTTACGGTACCCTTCTTTCTGGGCCGCCACACTACAAGTCTGCCTGCAGGGGCCGTTGCGGCTGGCAGGTCTGAGCCTGCCGGGCGCAACAGCCCCTGCAGGCAGAGTTGTTCCGAGTCCCCATTCCCATGGAGCCCTATCAGACTCCACGGGAATGGGGACTTACCAAATCCGACACCTGACTTCCTGCGCTGCTGGGACATCTAATGCCCCGATGGCATCGGGAAGTCAGGCGGTGGATTCGGTGTTCCGGGGTCGGCAGCAACCCACTGGTGGCACCGATGAATTACTGCCAACCTTGTGATGAGGACCTAAGTCTTTTAAGAGCAATTTTAGGTTTCTTCTTATTTCATAAGAATTTGAGAAGGGAGTCAAACTTTTTATAAAAATGATTAGAGGAAGGAAATGGGAACCATTGATAAAATATATAATATGATAGGAGAAACATCATTTTAATAGTATCGAGTTTGCCCAACCAGGTTAAGTACAATGGGGACCATTTAGTAATCATATTTTTGATAGCTGATACATTAAAATCTGCAATAAGTATTAAAGCATGTGAGATATTCATAGCAATAATAATCCCAAGGTATTTGATACTTGTAGTACATAATGACATCCCAAAAGTATCCATATTATCTGAAATCAAGGAGCTGTCTAAGGGAAGAATTTCAGATTTGTCAAGATTCAATTTATAACCCGAGATTTCAGAAAATATATCAATAGATGTAAACACACTTGGGATAGATAATTTAGCATTAGTGATGTAAAGCAAGATGTCATCAGCATAAGCAAACAGTTTAACAGTTGAAGAGATAATACAAATACTCACAATATTATCGTTTACTCTCATGCTTTCCAGGAAGAGCTCTAAGGCTAAAACAAATAAAAGCGGAGAAAGAAGGCATCCTTGTCTAGTACATCTAACAATTGGGAAGGAAGAGCTTAAGGTCTCATTCATGAAAATATTAGAGGATGGTGAGTGTTAGGCAGAAACCTGTGCAGTTCCCTCTGGGACCACTGCAAAAGATTTAGGACTACAGGTGTTTGGCAGTAAACCCACTTGGTAGCAGTCTGTACCACACAGATTCACTTGGTAGCTGTGGCTGAGCAGTCAGACTTCCCTCAAGAAGAGTTAGGCAGTATACAGAGTATTCACAATAGGTCAAGAGCACACGATAGAACAAGTAAACACTGACCAGGGCTTGGTGTAAAAGAGATATAATTATTTATTTAAAACCACATGTAGAAAAACACACAGGCACTAATAGTAAGCAATTCAAAAACACGGTCACTAAAAGATATACACTCCCTTAAAAGAATATTAGAAAAGTCTTAAGTAAAGCCCCACTTATTTTCAGACAGCGGTGAGCGCTTAACGTAGATGGCACTCTAATAATTCGTTTTTAAAAAGGGAGAGAAAAGCAGAGAACAACTTGAAACAGATCCCAACACTTTTACAAAAACAGAACAAGAGGGGAAGGCAAAGTAAAACTGTGAATTCAGAGTCAGTAGGCCGGATCCGCTTTAAGAGGATCGAAACGAAATGTGTCCAAGGTCACACGGTTGCAGTGCACAAAAGTCTTGTAATAGTTCAAAAAGGAGTTGGATCAAAGAAAGGGACCAGTTAGAGGGTCAAGGCGGCAAGCCCAGTCCAGAAGGTTAAGGAGTTATTATTACCTTGTTGCAATCTTTACAAAGGAAGGCCTGGCGGACACGGTACTTAAAAGTGGTGAGAACGCTCCAGCGGGGGCAGTTGTTCCTGGCAGTGGATGCAAGTCGGTGCTTCGTCCGGGGGAAGAGAGGATCTCGTCGTGGAGGAAGTCAGGAGTCCGTTGCACTGCCAGGGAAGAAGCCAGCCACTGAGTTTCTCAGGTACCAGGAGCGGTCCGTTGATTCGCGGTTCAGTGGTGAGTGGCTATCCGGCTGCCGGGGTGCTTGGCACAGGCAGTTCGACCACAAACCGGGCTGGGGTGCGAAGAAAGAAAGGTAAACTGGTTGTGCCCACCAGTCAGGGGAAGAAGCCTCTCCAGCCGGGAGATCTTCTCTGTCGTCGGGAAGTGGTAAGTCGGTTCTGCAGGGCTCCACCGGTGGTGTCGTCGTGGTAGGTCGGCTCAGCTTCTCCCTCGTCGGATTCTCAGGTCCTGTGGCAACTTCTGAAGTTCCAGGCCCCAAAGCCCTGCTTTTATGCAGAAAACCCCCATTCACTCAGCCTACCTGTCACTCAAACATGCTAAGTGGTGAGCCGGCCGGCTCACCACTTGGGCCAATCACACAAGAGTGCAACTTGAGTTACCAAGGTAACTCAGTCCAGGGTGCCTAAACTCCCTCCCACACCCCCTATGGTACCCAGACAGAGTGGCACCACTTTTGGCGGCTTCTGTGGAGAAGCCTGCCAAAAAGTGGAACAAAGGGCTCGACTTGGGTTGGAGTCACAGAAGAGAACACAAACGCCATTTTAGAATCGAGTCTTGGCAAAAAATACCAACCGGAGAATTAATATTAATTAAATAAACCGGCGGTATGTTCGAGGCTATGAGAATTAAATAATTAAAGTTGGTAGCCTCGATCAATGGGAAAATCCCATAGGGAAATATTTGCGGTCGAATATAAAAAGTAGTTTCCACTGCCACCAGCCAAAACTCGATCAGGGGGGACGGAGACGTGCCCCCTCGACTAACAGACCCCGGGGCAATCGAATTGCCCCGACCAGTACGTCCACAATATGATGGTTTGTACTGGTTTCTGTTAATAATTTGGGACTAGTAAAGCCAATGGTGACTTTACATGCCCTGGGAGACAGTAGTCAGTCCCAGGGTATGGAGTCTATGGTGGGGTGTCACTATGACACCCCTGTGTTACTGCACGGAGGGTGCTGTGTAACACACATAGGAAAAACACATGAGACCCTATGGAGTAAAGGACCCCATAGCCCATAAAACACATTACCAGTCAAAGGAATACCATAAATCATGTCCAAGAGTGGGAGAAAAAGAGTCTCACTCTTGGCAGGAGGAAAAAACAAACTCCAGAAATCCAGCAAAGCTGCTGGGGGACTCACTAGGTAAGGAAATTCAGCCTAAAGAGAGAATTCTCCCTAACAGTGAGCTACACATGATCTTAACTAATTCGATGCATTTAGTGGGAATTCAATGCCAAATAAGGGACTTAAACATGTATTATCAATCCACACGATCCAAAGCTTTCTCAGCATCAAGTGTTATGAGTGTACACTGATCAAGGGAAGAGCGTTGAGAAGCTAAAGCATTAAAAAGAAGACAGATGTTAGAAGAACCATATCAACCCTTAATAAAACCAGTTTGATCTAAATTAACCAAATGGGGCCTACATTTATAGAGTCTATTTGATAGAATTTTAGCTAAATGTTTGCTTCAGTGTTAATTAAGGAAATAGATAGATCATTTTAAATTAAAGATGGGTCCTTATTAGCCGTGGGAATAATACAATTGTAGCTTCTGTGAACAAGCCTTTGCTAATTCCCTTATTCCCAAAAAATTGAAAATATCTGAAGGAGGTGAGGGGTAAGAATATCGAGAAGGTATCATAAAATTCAAGAGGTAGGCCATCAGGGCCAGGGGCTTTATCTTTTTTCAAATGTTTAATAGATTTTTTAATTTTAGAAACATCAAGAGGTGTATCAAGGTCAGATAAGGAAATTGAATGAATTTGAGGGTTATTAATACTGGATAAGAAATTGTTAATGTTATAAAGTATGATCGAGGACTCCGCATTATACAGCTGTGTATAAAAGTTTAAAAATGCATCAGTTATCTTTTTGGGGTTAGTTAGGATAGAACCATAAACTATTTTAATATGTGTTATAGAATTCTTTTATTTCTTATGCTTTAGATATGAAGCAATCATTATTGTAATGAATGTGTTTCTCAGTTAATTCTTTTCTGGTTAATTCTTTTCTGGTAAATCAGTCTGGTTGTTCAAATATAAATCAGTCCTTTTAATTTCTTGCAGAATATCATCTGTTTATTTTTCAATGTTTATTGTGAACTACATATGTTAGGCAGAATTATATGCAGTACCCTTTGGGAACACAACACACAATTAAGACTACAAGTTACCGTACAAATTCACCTTTGGTACAAGCAAGTACCACACAGTAAAGTGGTAGCGATGGCTGAGCAGCCAGACTTATCTCAAGAGTAAGTGAGCAGTATCAATAGTTACACAAAGGACAGCAATTACTATGATTCAAACAACCACTGACTCCAGGTTTCTGAGTAAAAGAATATACATTTATTTACACATCAGTTGTAAAACATTTCACTAAAGTAAAGCAGTTGAAAAATCACACTCTTAAAACACTACACCACACCCAATAGATTCTGGACAAGTTAGGCTCAAAATGAAGTGTGAGCAAAATGGCACTCCAGCAATTTAAAAGGGAGGGAAAGACAAAGTTAGGCAAGAATTGAATACACCAACAAGTAAGTAAGCAGGGCAATCTAGAATAAGGAACTACAGTGAGGAAATCAGATTCAAGCAGGGCCTGGCCCAAAGTCAAGGGGTCAGAGTCGTTTGCTCAAGATCACACGGTTCAGGGTAGTTCTCGGTTAAGTCTTTGCCAAGAGTTCAAGACGAAGTTGGTCGGCAGAAAAGTTAGTTTAAAGGGTGGAGAAGGACAAGCCCTCGGATTGGCAAAAGGTTTCACAAACTTTCACCGCGGCTGAACGAAACGGACAACCGGATTTGAACAGTACCTTAAATGGAGAAGAAGGCTGTAGCTGAGGTGGGCGTTCCTGGCAGGTCCTGCAGGCTCACGGTTCCTGAAGCGACGGTCGGACTGACACGAAGTAGGAAGACTGGAGGGTCCGGCATTGCTCAGGGAAGAAAACAGCAGCAGAGCAAAGCAACGAATAAAAGGTGCGCTCCTTAAAACACAAGCAGGGTCCGTTCCTCCTGGCTATATGGTTCATTGTAGCTCTGTACAGTATATTCGACCAGAGAAGGGAGACCTGTCGAGCAGTTTGGTGAACTGGTTGTTCCGACCAGCTCAAGGGGAGAAAATTCCTTGAAGATCTTCCCTGTCGTTGGAGTATGAAGATTTGGACCTGCAGCAGGGCTTCACCGGGCAGTGCAGTCGTTGTAGGGGTCCTCTTCTGTCAGCTCCTCTTTGGTTCTTTCGTTCCAGTGGCGACTCTGCCTTTCCAGACACAGAGACCTGCTTTTTATGCAGTTTTCCCCCATTCATACAGCCTGGCTGTCAGTCACAAAGCAGAGTGGCTGTCCCGCCAGGGCAGTCACCACAGCCAATCAGATCAGAGTGCGACAAGGGTCTCCAAGGAGACCCTGTGCAGGGAGTCCTAAACCCCTCCCTCACATCCTGTCCCCCCCAGACATACAGGAACCAAACCAGGTTTGGCGTGCAGAGAAAAACACGAGAAAGACTTTTACAAAAAGAAATGGCGAATAAACCCAGCCAGAACCGTATGAAAACGTATATGGTCTAGCGGGTTTAAGTTCGAGGCTACCAAGATAGCCTAAAACAATACCATGGCTACTTAAGATACCCGCGCTAGGAAAAATAGGGTAGTTACCAGCGCAACCAGCCAAGTCTTAATGAAAAGGGAGCGAAACAATGCTCCAAGAGAAACGGACAAAAGGGGATAGTATTAACCCTTTCCAGAACTCTATTTAAGATAGTTTGCACTGGGTCTGTGAGTTTTAAAAGAGACTAATAAAGTCAATGGCAACTTTACATGTTCTGGGAGAAAGTAGTCAGTCCCAGAAATGGAGTCGGAGTTGGGAAGCCAAAAAGACAACCTTGTGTCACCGCACTGAAGGTAACACACAGTAAAAAGATGATGCCTATGGAGTAGGTGAGGCTCCACAGTCTATGAACACAAGAAAATGTTAAATACACACAGCAAAACACAAGTAAGAGTGTGAAAAAAAGGCTCACACTCTTACCAGGTGAAAAAATAAATGCTAGAAATCCAGCAAAGCTGCTGAGGGACCCGGTAGGTAAAGGAAATTAGCCATTCTGTAGAATTCTCCCTAACAAAATATTTAATAATAAAACCCCTAAGAGATGCTTTGAGGCATCCCAGTTATTAGTAATAGAAGTGTATGTACAACAAATTAATTGAAAAAAATATGATGTAAAGTGAATAACTTCTTTAGACTTTTAGAGGCGTGGCTTGTGAAGCCATGAAGTAGGACGTGCGTCCTGAAGGGCTCCAAATGATCCGACGAACGAATTGCAGAAACTATGCTTAAAAATGCCCTAAAAGCCCCTGGAGTTACAGCATGGGCGCCGGAAGGTGTGCTCCGCACACATGGTGAGGATCGAATGCTTTGGACGCGAGGAGCAGGAAGTATCATTCGAAGTACAACCGCGGCTGTCAGAGACATTGTATTAAGATGGCCAACAACAAAGGAATGAGATTCGGAAACCACTGAGGCCGTCCCGCGAGAAAAGCACACAATAGCGGACACGGACGCCAGCACGGGTGTAAGGCTCAGAGTCCCTCCGTTTGATAAACAACAGACTGCAGGTCTGCACTGGCCTGTGACGTGGGCTCGGACGGAGGTGGATCGGCACCCGACGGCGGAGAAAGTGCAGGCGCTGAACAGAGAACTGGCACACAGTGTTGTGCATTCCTCGAGCGCACGCAGTGAGGACCCGGCGGTATAAACATCACGCTGCTATGTGAGGAGGCATTGAGCGCCGCATAGCTAAAGCATCGCGAGGTGCGCGCCGACGCCCAGCTGTTCTCTCACAACACGTAAGGAGTTGCCAGCCTAGGGGAATGAGTAAAGCGAACATGTGGGGGTAAACCGGAGTCCCCGCGACTGAAGGCTGCATGCTCCAGTGCAGCTGGCTTGTGACGGTGGGTTGACCCCCAGGAATAGGCCCAAGAGCGGGGGGTGTGCAAGGCGAAGGGCTTGCACACCGAGCTGTGCAGTCCTCGCCCGCATACAGCGGGAGCCTCGGCGCCACTCGGTTAAGTGGGCGTGCGGGGAGATCCAGCAGTGGAATCAAGCTGGGGCCCCGAAACGCAATAGCGGCGCGAAGTGTGCGCCGGAACGAGAAACAGCGGAGCCCACCCTGTGAGGGGACACGGCAGTGGATGAGCTGTGCTACAAAAGACGGAGGAAGAGCAGGCCCAGCGTGAATCTACAAGTATATTATCTTGAGGTGGAGTGGCGAACAGTGCGTAGAAGTAGTCCAATAAACACTAAAGTGGCAGCTGAGGGGGGGATAGGCCCCTGACAGCAGAGACTTCTGGAAATTGGGGGCATGGACACTGAACAGGCTCCAAAGGAAACGTAATCGCGCCCCTGGCAACGATAAGAGATGAACAATGAGAGCTGGTGGTATTATGGAGGGCTGGGCTGCTTAGAGGGCCATGGAGAAGCACTGGAAGTGAATAGTGGTCGTCACCAAGCAACCAAAGCATGCAAAGCGAGCTCAAGCGGCCGGAGACCAAGCTGGTGGTGCGCCGCATAGAAGGAGCGTGGAGGCTAGGTGACTACACCAAGGGGTTGCGTGGTCACTAGGATGTAGTGAGACGGTTGATACGTGGGAGGATACAAACCATCCCGAAGTCGGAGCTCAGAATACGCAAGCTAACGCCAGGGCTCCTCTAGGACGGCTGCCCACACCCGGGGAGGTACACTGGTGCCGAGCTCACATAGGAAAACAGGACTGTACACCTGAGGTCAGGCCACCTTGGGTGTGCATCGGAGGCTGCAAGATGTCAGGGCAAGGGGCTGTGAGTAAAAATAAGAATAAGCAATCCACGATGGAGGCATTCGCCAAAACGCAACAATCTCCATCGACCATAACATCCATAGACACGATAGCACCGGCGAGAGCGCGGCAGCGACTGACAAACACCAGATACTGGCAGCCATAACAGAGCTGCAAGACTCTTGGGGGACGGCGATGGCGGATCTGCAAACTTCCCTGGAGGCTAAAATAGACGCAGTAGGTATAGAAGTTACCCTGCTGCGGCAAGACGTTAGGGGGCTGGCTGAGAGAACAAGTAGTTTGGAAAGTGCGGTGAAAATCAACACGGACACCAGCACCAGTAACGAAAAGGAGATCCATGTACTCAAACAACACGTTGCTAATCTGGAGACCTGGGCGGAGGAGGCGGAAGGGAGAGCGAGGAGGAACAATATCCGCGTGGTCGGACTGCCGGAGGGAGAGGAACGACAGGACCCGACACACTACATCGAGAACCTACTCTTACAAGAAATAGGAGCTGAGAAACTATCGCAAGGGTTTGCAGTGGAGCGCGCACACAGAGCCTTGACGAGGAAGCCTAGGCTTGGGGCCCCTCCCCGAGCGATCATTGCCAAAATACTGAATTATAAAGATCGTGAAAAGATACTGGAGTACTTTCGAAAAGGAGGGACGATTGAAAGGGCATCGAGCACCGTTACAGCGTATCCTGACTACACAATGATGGTCCAGAGGCAACGGTACAGCTATGTGTCAATCAAAAGGAGGCTACGTGCGGCTGGCATAAAATACATGCCTCTGTACCCTGCGAGATTAAAAGTGGTGCACAAGAGCAAAATGCATGTTTTTGATTCTCCAGAAGAAGCAACAACATAGCTGGACCTGCAGGGTTGCCAGGAACAAGAAACGGAGCAGGCGCAGGCAGAACATGAACACTGACTGGTACACTGTATGCATACTTATAAGTGCAGCGTAAGCACCTTAGAGGTGTATAGTTGAAGATTGATACTGCTGGGTGCGACTAATTATAGCTAATGCTTTGATAAGATACCACTGTCTCGAACGAACTTTAAAGGACTGGAATTTAGCAATAAGCAAACATGCGTAAATTGGGTGGCTATGCGTAGTTAATCTGAAGCGAATAGGAGCGGCAGGGCAAAGCACCCTACCCCCCGAATATAGTTGTAGTAGTAGTAGGCTAAACACTATGGTGGCCTCACCCTGCGGAGCGTCGGGTACAGGCAAAGGCCGGAAAGGGCTAGATGCGGGGGAGCCTGAGATCCAGGGATGGAGCTGGGCAACAGTTAATGGGAGTTTTGTTGGGGCAGGGAAGGGAGGCGGGTGGGGGGGGGAGAATGGGGAGTTCGGGGAGTTTTTGGTTAAGGGGAGTTTAAAATTGAGTAATGAGTCTATGTGGATTGGAATGGAACTTAGTAGCAGACTGCACCTGTGGGAGGTGGAATGGAATTCGAACAGATTATGGGAGACCTTAAAATAGTTACATGGAATGTACGGTGGCTCAACAGCTACTTAAAGAGGAACAAAGTTATGTTGTACCTGCGTAGGCAAAAAATAGATATTGCACTGCTGCAGGAAACCGACCTCTCTCGGGAGAGGATGGATAAGATAGCTGGGAAATGGAAGGGAGTGGTGGTGGGCTCATCATACTCGGCTTATGCCAGAGGAGTGCTTATTTGGGTGGCGCCACATGTCCCTTTTCAGCGATTGCAAGTGATAGCTGAGTCGGAGGGAGATTGGTTATACTGAAGGGACTGGTGGAAATAGGGAGATAAGTATAGTCAATACGTACGCCCCGAACCAGAACACAGCGGCGTACTTCAGAACATTGTGTAAAAATGTGAGCGCATGTGTGGAAAGCGCGATGATCTGGGGAAGGGACTTTAACTGCGTAATGAACCCGAGGGTGGACAGATCGGATGGGAAGATGGATAGACCAGCCCCGGCGGCCAAGACGCTGCAGGCATTGTTAGGGAGAATTCTCTGTTTAGGCTGAATTTCCTAACCTAGTGAGTCCCCCAGCAGCTTTGCTGGATTTTTGGGGTTTATTTTCTTCTCCTGCCAAGAGTGAGACTCTTTTACCCTCACTCTTGGACATGATTTGAGTGTGTTTCTTTGACTCTATATGTGTTTAATGGGCTATGGGGTCTTTTACTCCATAGGGCTTCATGTGTTTTTGTGATGTGTGTTACACAGCACCCTCAGTGCAGTAACACAGGGGTGTCATAGTGACTCCCCAGTATAGACTCCAAACCCTGGGACTGACTACTGTCTCCCAGGGTCTGTAAAGTCATCATTGACTTTACTAGTCTTAAATTCTGAACAGAACCAGTACAAACCATCATATTGTGGACGTACTAGCTGGGGCAATTCGATTGCCCCGGGGTCTGTTAGTCGAGGGGGCACGTCTCCGTCCCCCCTGATCGGGTTTTGGCTGGTGGCAGTGGATACTACTTTTTATATTTAACCGCGAATATTTCTCTATGAGATTTTCCCATTGTCCGAGGCTACTATCTTTATTTATTTAATTACGATAGCCTCGAACATACCGCTGGTTTATTTAATTAATTTTAATTCTCCGGTTGGTATTTTTTGCCAAAACTCGGTTCTAAAATGGCGTTTGTGTTCTCTTCTGTGATTCCAACCCAAGTCGAGACCTTTGTTCCACTTTTTTGGCGGGCTTCTCCACAGAAGCCCTCCAAAGTGGTGCCACTCTGTCTGGGGTACTTAGGAGGGGTGGAGGGGGATTTAGGCACCCTGGACTGAGTTGCCTAGGCAACTCAAGTCGCACTCCGTCCTGATTGGCCCAAGTGGTGAGTCGGCCGGCTCACCACTTAGCATGTTTGAGTGACAGCTAGGCTAAGTGAATGGGGGTTTTCTGCATAAAAGCAGGGCTTTGGGGACTGGAACTTCAGAAGTCGCCACAGGACCTAAGAATCCGACGAGGGAGAAGCTGAGCCGAACTGCCACGACGACACCACCGGTGGAGCCCTGCTGGACCGCCTCACCACTTTTCCCAACGACAGAGGATATCTCCCGTCGGAGAGTCTTCTTCCTTTGACTGGTGGGGATAACCAGTTTCACCGTCTTTTCGCCTTCCCGACGTATCTCGTGGCCGCCTTGCCTGTGCAAAGCACCCCGGCAACCGGGATACCACGTTTTACCACGACCGCGAATTTAAAGGTAATACCTTTAACCGGAAAACTCTGCGGCTGGTTTCTTCCCTGGCAGTGCAACGACCTTCATCTTTCCTCCAAGTCGAGATCGGCTCTTCCCCTGGACGATGACGAGACTTGCACCCGCTGTCAGGAACAACTGCCACCGCTGGAGGATCCTTCCCACTTAAGGTACCATGTCCCGCCCGGCTTCCCTTGCCACCGACTGTACGGGGTAGATTTAGCCCCCGACTTTCGAACCTGGCTTAGCCTGGGACACCCTGGCTAAACTTTTCTGAGCCTCTCTAAACTCTTTTCGAACTCTCTGCAAGACTTTCTAAGCCTAGTGTAACTGTGTGATCTTGGGCGCATTTGTGCTCTGCTCTCTCTAAGAGTGGGCCCAGCCTATGGACTTTGGCTCACAAGTGACTTTTGCTCCTTTTGCTCTTCCGCCTTGCTAATAGTGTTCCTAAAGCTTAGAGTGGTGTACCTTCCCATATTTTGTCTTTTTCCCTCCCTTCTTCATGAACTTGTTGGAGTGCCATCTATAGTTAAGCGCTCACCTCTGTATGAAAATAAGTGGTGTTAATTAAGACTTATCTGATAAGGAATAAGGGCTGTATGTATTATAATAGTAACTGTGTTTAGAGTGTTTTACGATAAGAGTGCTGGAGTGTTTAAATAAATAATTATATACTTTGATACCAAAGCTCTGGTCAGTGTTGGCTTGTATTGTTGTATCTGAGTGCCTATTGTGTATACTTTGCATACTGCCTAACTCTTCTTGAGAGAGGTCTGACTGCTCAGCCACAGCTACCAGGTAAATCTGGGTGGTACAGACTGCTACCAAGTGGGTTTACTGCTAACACCTGTAGTCCTAGATCTTTTGCAGTGTTCCCAAAGGGAACTGCACAGGTTTCTGCCTAACAGGCATTGCTAATGGACTTTGGCTTGGAAGACGTATGGAGAGTGAGACACCCCCAGGAGAGGCAATACTCACACTATTCTGCCCCACAGCAGTTATCCACGAGGTTAGACTATGTCTTTACTTCGCCCGAAATGATAGCGGAGATCAGTACAAGGCTAGGGTCCTTTCGGACCACTCGCCCCTGATTTTTGAATGGCAATACTGCCCCCCGAGAGCTAGAATCCCGACATGGCGTCTACGAGCGGAAGCGCTGAGAGACCCCTTCTTTAGGGAGGATTTGAGGGAGGAGATTGTGAATTATTTTGAAACAAACACTGGGAGTGTGGACTCGGCAGGAATGCTATGGGAGTAGTGATGAGGGGAGTGGCCATAGCAAAATCCAAGGGCCTGCAAGGTGGGATTTTGGCCGACCTATGGGAGATGGAGGAGGAACTGGAGGAGGCTTTGAGGGGAGGGGATGATACAGCAGAGAAGGTGGAATTGACACTCAAGCTACAGCAGAAATGTGTAGAATACTGGGACAGATTATGTAACCTCAATTATAAAAAATATGTAGAGAGACAGCATGCGGGTGGGGATAAGCCGGGGAGACTTTTGGCGAGGCTATATAAAAGCGAGACCCCCAGAGTCACAATTAGGACCATAGAGAGAGAGGACGGCAGCGTAGCAGATACCCAAGAGGCAGTCAATCAAGCATTCATGGACTATTATAGGGTATTATATGGAGAGGACGGCGGAAGTAGTAGCGCTAAGGTGAGAGAAGTGTTGGAAGACATAGGATTGCCAAGGATAAATGAGGAAGAGAGAGAGGAACTAGATGCACCAATTACCTTAGAAGAGCTTGGGGAGGTGGTGAGGCAGCTGCCTACTAGTAAGACCCCGGGGACCGATGGACTCTCAAGCGAGTTTTATAAAGTGTACATAGAAGAGGTCCTTCCCCCATTGCTAGAAATGCTGAACGAAGCATTTGAGATGAGATGCTTGCCCGTCTCACTGAGAGAGGCCGCCATAATACCGCTCCCAAGCCCAACAAGCCTGGGAATAGCTGTGGCTCCTATAGACCTTTGTCGATGCTGAATCAAGACAGCAAGATATTGACCGCTGTCCTTGCAAATAGACTGAAGAAGGTCATTAGCAAATTGATACACCCAGACCATACGGGCTATGTTCCTAACAGAAATATTACCAATAAACATAGACGGCTCCATAGAATTGTTGAGAGTGGTGGCGAAAACAATGTGGATATGGCAATTGTGTCCTTGGATGCAATAAAGGCCTTTGATTCAGTTAAATGGCCATGGCTGATTGCGGCCCTGGAAGGATATGGGTTAGGGCCAGGATATGTAAGGTGGGCAAAGATATTGTATAGCGAACCACTAGCTAGGGTTAAGACAGGATCTGTGATATCAGGAAGATGGCAGTTTAGCAGGGGCACCAGGCAGGGATGCCCATGGTCCCCAATGCTCTACATATTGGCCCTGGAACCTCTCGCAATATACTTGAGACAGCAATATGATATCATAGGCATTGAAGTAAATGGGGAGAGACATCTGATACCCCTGTACGCTAATGACATGTTGCTGTATTTGCGATACCCGGAGGAAAACCTCCAGTACATATTGGATGTGATGGAGAGATTTGCTGGGTTGTCCGGCATAGCGGTGAACCCCCAGAAGTCCAGCATGTTCCCATTGGGGAGGTACATGGGGATCCCAGTGGAGCGTTTGCCTGTATTGCAGGTACCATGGACGGTTAGTACATTCCGATATCCGGGGATCAACATATACCATAATGTGGAGGAGGAGCATAGGTGCAATACAGAAGTAGCTATTACAGAAATTGAGAAGTGCATGCAATTCTGGGCCAGGTTACCCTTGGCAATGATGGGCCGGGGAGCAATGCTAAAGGTGGTGGTTCTGCCAAGGCTTTTGCATTATTTTGGGAATATACCGTACCTGATCCCTAAGAAGTTCGTTACTAAACTGAATAGCATGTGTAGGGATTTTTTGTGGCATGGTACACGAAATAGAGTGGCGTTATCGAAGCTACAGAATTTCCATGATAAAGGTGGGATAAAACTGCCCAATTATGAGGTGTATTATGTAGCAAGCCAATTGCAATATGTCGCCAAATGGCTCTCTGATGAGGATACCTCGGAATCTAGGCTGTTCGGGCGTGATTGTGCACCATTTTACTTGAAAGAAATGATGTGGGCACCCAGGGCGGAGATGTTGGGGCGCCCTAAAATGCTGCTATTAGGGTGGAAGATATGGCGCAGGGCATGCCAGAAGATGGAGAACCTGTCCCCATGTTCCCCGCAAGTGCCGCTGGTAGCACTAACGGGGGCAGATGTGCAGTTAAGATTGACAATCCGGAGCCACTGGGAACCGGCCGGGGTGGCAACAATGGGAGACATCTGGCAGGACGGCTCTAGTATTACTTTTAAGGATTTGCAAGAAGAAATGGGGTTGCACGAAGGGCAGTACATTACATATTATAGGATGGTGCAGCGAATTAAGAGCATATGGCCTGTAACAGTGCTGGAGGGGGAACCAGATGCCACCATAGATACGATATATGACATAACAGAGGGGGGTCATGATGTTTCCAGAATATATGAAATGTTGATGTCTAAAGTGGGGAAGGAAGTTACGCAGTTGAAGATGGACTGGGAGACAGAAGTTAGTGCCCCGATGGAGGATGGGATGTGGGAACAGGCGCAGGGGTATCATGAGAAGGTGTCTAGGAATGCGAGACTGAAACAGATACAACTATATGTCACGCATAGGGCATACCTGACACCTTGGAGGATATCGAGGTTTGAGAACGCAGGCGTGCCCCAAATGCGATGAGGAGAACGCGGGCATGGTTCATATGTTCTGGTCATGCCCGGTCATAGAACGATTTTGGGGTGCAGTAAAAGAGAAATTGGTGAAAAGAGGGGTTAAGATCGCAGTGGACACAGTGTGGGCCTGTTTGCTGGGAGGGTTCCCGAGATCACCGAAGCTTAGGCATGTGAGTAAATTGAAGGAACTGGCTTATGTGCTTGCAAAAAGGAGAATTGCCATGGGTTGGAAGACCTGCCATATGCCAATGGTGGAGGTGTGGTGGCGAGATTTACAAAAATGGGCCGAGGCAGAAACCATGGTGTGGCAAGAGGCCAGCAGCGCAGGGGGGGAGGAGGAGACGGAGTCCCTGATGGCCTGGAAACAACTGATAGCCAAGCTGTTTGGGTCAATTGGAGACCCGGCAGATGCTATAGAAGGGGAGACCGTACCACAGGTAGCTGAAACGGAAGGTTAAAAGAAATAGACTCATAAAGGGGGGAGGGAATGGGAAGCAGCGACTAGAAATTATGGATGTATATGGAAATGGTTGAAGGTTGTACTGCTTGTTTGGTTTGTATTGTTTTGTTGTGTGAATAAGATAATAAAAACTTTTTTTTTAAAAACTTCTTTAGACTTTTCATCTTTAAGGATTATAGAAGTAAATCGCCACCTACTGGACTTGTTAGGACTGGCAGACCATTCTAAAGTAGTAAGCACAGGAGCATGATCTGAAATAGTAAAGGAGCCAATGTGAGAAGTTATAATAGAAGAGGTGAATGTTGGGATTGAGGAAAACATAATCCAATCTGGCAAATGAGGCATATGGGTGTGAATAAAAAGTAAAATCCATCAGATTTGGGTTGGCAAGGGACCATGAATCTTGTAAATTAACATCTTGTATACATTTCATGTAACATTTATGTGGTTTAGAACTAATTAAATTGGATCAACGGTCTAAGGTAAAGTCCCTAATTTGATTAAAATCACCACAGCATATTAATCTATCGTAATTGTGAGAAATCAATCTAGTAGTAAGCGATGTCCAAATATTCGGGTAGGAGTTGGTTGGGCCATAAAGATTAAAAAAAGACACAGGAATCATATGAATCAGTAGATCAATTATGATCAACCTGGCTTCTGTGTCTTTTTCTTCAGTTAATACTTGACATTTCAGCTTTTTAGAAATAAGTATTGCAACAACACCGTTTTTGTTAGTAGCTGGGGAAAAGCAACCCTGACCCATCCACTGTTTGGCTAATTTATTATTTTCCTGAATGGCGTATAAATGAGTCTATTAAATACAAGCAATATCTGTCTTTAGCTTGGCTAAATGTGCAATTATCTTTTGTCTTTTGATGGGTTGGTTGACAGCCTTCACATTCTATGAACATATTTTCAGGTGCATGTTAACAAAAAGAAAAATAATTGATAAGATCTGATTAAGTTAAAGTAATAATGCAAGTGAAGAAACACATCCTAAAAAAGGTTATAGTATACGCCTCATATCTATTCAGTTTCAAGAAATTCAATATGAAAATTGTTACAAACACACAGTACAGACAACAGAAGGGAGAGACAAAACATAAATGAAAAGGAATGAGAGTGATACGAGGATAGTACAGATATATATGAAACAAGACTAAACCAAAATCCATAACTGGGAAGACTAAACAAACACAAGGGGCCAATAATCCAGCAGGGTCTCACACCTAGCAATAAAAAGAAGTTATAATGACAGTGAACACGCAGTTCAGGATAGATGAAGATGAACAAGTTACTTACCAACTGTAACGTTCTTTTGATTGGATGTTCCTCCCACGTATTCCTCATCGTATGATATTCATATCCCAGCTCTGCTGCTTCAGAATTTATTTTCACCAGGGGGCGCTGTGTTCGAGAACGCAAGGCGAGGTCCCACGAGGGCCACCGTCGGGCGTCGACGTTATCCCCTGTATAAAGGGCTCCAGCAGCGCCTGTTACCTCAGTTCTGTTTTTACGGTGTTCATGGTCGCATCAGATGGTCAGGTTTTAAGTCCTCGGGCTCTTAAGGAAGTTAGAGTGCAACTGGCATAAACTGTACGGGGGGTAGGTTGGGAGGGTCGATGAGGAATACGTGGGAGGAACATCCAATCAAAGAACGTTTCAGTTGGTAAGTAACTTGTTCTTCGAATGGATTGTGTCCTCCCACGTACTCCTCATCTTATGATAGACTCCCATAGCAGTGGTAATTTTGGAGGTGGGAACCACTCTTAGACCTAGAGCGCTTTGCGTTCTTCCTACGAGGAGAGTCTCCTCTCGACTCGTCGGTCAAAGTCTTAGCAGGTCAGGGCTTAGGGGATTTGGGTATTCTTCCTACCTGGAGTTTCCCCTTCCTCTCCCTCAAGGCCTTTCCTGTCATGATGAAGTGACACTTCGGACAACTGCCCGTGTTGTGGTTCTCCCCGAGGCACCACAAGCAGACACGGTGTGGGTCGGTAAAGGGACATCTTGGGCCCACAGTCCCAGCAGTTTTTTAAACCGGTCTTCGGTGTTGATGGTGTCGAAGATGAAGACATATCGAAGGATTTTCGAAGAATTTCTCAAAAACTGGATGATGAGGCACGCCGATTCTCGTTAGGCAAAGCAAATGCTGTCACTGAAAAATGGAACTGAAGCCAACGGGTGCCACACGTGCTTTATATGTTCTCCGATGACGTCACCCTCAACGGAGGCCATCGAGGGACATTGACTCGACGCAATTGACGCAGGGCGCCCTCTGCCGAAAAAGGTTTTCCGAAGCAGCTGAAGCTGGACATTAACATGTCAAATATGAGGAATACATTGGAGGACACAATCGATTCAAACAAATGTTACTGAAACATAAATAATTCCCCCCGTTACAGAACGACAATACTTATACCACTTGGGAATTGTAGGTTAGATGAATCATAGGATAGACCATTGATACACATATAGGCACTCATGTAGTTGCAGACATATGACACATATCAAACACTCTACACCTCTACACATATTCGGTGGGTGACAGTAGTGGTTGGCGAACTGCTGGTAGTATGTTGGCAGTTCTACCACATTTTACAAGACCCTTTATTAACCTGGGGCAAGTGGAACTTCCACCACTGAATGACGCCATTGTTAGCTGCTCGCACCATTTAGAGCATGCCTACAAACTATGGGAGCACAGCTCCGCATCCATTTAACTGGGACCACTTCAAGCATATAATTTACATGCAGGCTCACAGCATCTAAACACATGTTTACTGAGTCTACTATGAGGACTGAATGAAGGACAGCCTTTGCAAATAGTCCTCCTTGATATGAAGTAGAGTCCAAGCAGTAATGCTTTACAAAGGTGTGAATTGACAACCAGGTGGCCGCAGCACAAATATCCTGCACTGGGACACCCCTCTGAAGAGCCATGGAAGTTGCCATGCCTATGGTCGAATTAGCCTTTAATCCATCCGGAGGCTCTTTCCCAGCTAGTTTATAGCATTCAGAGATTGCTAGAATCATCCATCTGGATAGAGTTTGTTTAGATACTGCAAGGCCCAATTTGTGCCCAGTATACCTAACGAATAGTTGGTCACATTTTCGGAGATTTGCCAATCTGGAAATGTAGAAACTGAGAGCCCTTTTTGGGTCCAGTCTATGCAACCTTTCCTCTTCCTTACTAGTGTGAGGTGGGGGATAAAAGGAAGGTAAGACCATTTTTTGTGACAGATGAATATCAGACACTATTTTAGGCAAGAAAACTGGTTTGACTTTTAGAATAACCTTGTCCCTATGCAAAATGGTGTGAAGAGGCTTACAAGACAGTGCCTGCAACTCACTTACCCTGCGGGCTGATGTTATAGCCACTAACAGAATTGTTTTAAGAGTGAGCAGTCTTAATGGACAAGAATGTAAAGGTTCGAAAGGAGCACACATGAGAAATCTAAAGACTAGATTTAAATCCCAGATGGGCACCTGAAAAGGTGTCGGAGGGTATACATTTGTCAGCCCTTTCAAGAATTGAATGACTAAAGGCATTTTAAAATAGGACACCTCTTCTGAGGAGTGCTTAAAGATACATAGCGCTGCCAAGTAACCTTTTATAGTTCCAACTTGAAGCCCCAAATTGGCTAAGTGTAAGAAAAAAGAAAGTAATGTTGGAGTATTACAAAGAAATGGATCCACATTCTTATCCCTGCACCAGTTACTGCACTTGTTCCAACTACACTGATACAGAGATTTTGTTGATGGCCTTCTGGCCGAAAGCAAAATCTCCATTACGTCATCCGGGAGGTCCCAATCCTTATATCTTAGCCTCTCAGAAACCATGCGTGCAGGCGGAGTGTCTTGACCTCTGGATGGAGAACCCGACCTTCCTCTTGCGAGAGAAGATCCTCTCTTTGTGGAAGACGTATTGGAGGGTAGATGGACATGTCCTGAAGGTCCGGGTACCACGTCCTCCTGGCCCAATCTGGGGCAATTAGGGGATCATGGTTTTCCTATGCTTTCTCAACCTCCTGATTACGTGAGGAATCACAGGTACTGGAGGAAAGGCGTAAAGGAGTGTAAATACCCAGTACACTACAAACGCGTCCCCTAGGGCTCCTCTTGAGGGAAATTCCCTTGAGCAATACAGTTCGCACTCCGGTTTGCCCCGGCCGCGAACAGATCCACTTGAGGGGTTCCCCAAAGGGCAAAGATCTCTTGAAGGACTTCATGAGCTAGTTCCCATTCGTGGGAGACTGTGCTCCGCCTGCTCAGAGTGTCCGCTGCTGTGTTCAGCTCTCCGGCTAGGTGAACTGCTGATAGAGAGATTCCTTCTTGCATTGCCCAGAACCAGAGCTGCATTGCCTCTCTGCAGAGTGGGAGTGATCCTACGCCTCCTCTTTATTTTGAGGTAGTACATGGCCACTGTGTTGTCCGTCATTATCAGGACATTCTTTCCTTGTACAGAGGGCAGAAAAGCCTTCAGCACTAGTCTGATTGCTCTCAGCTCCAAAAGGTTGAGGTGTAGTTTGGACTCCGATGGAGACCAACGACCGCTGATTGTCAGTTTGTTGGTGTTGGCTCCCCACCCCGTGAGTGAAGCGCCCGTCACTACCGTTATCTCCGGCCATGGTTGCCAAAAATGTTGTCCCTTGAGGATATTTTCCTTGCAAGCCCATCATAGAAGGTCCTGAGCCACTCTGGCCAGGACTTGCAGAAGATCTGACATCTCCCCTGAAAATTGGGACCATTGAGTCATGAGGGCCCATTGAAGGGATCTCATCCTCAATCTGGCCTCTGGCACCAGCAAAATGCAGGATGCCATAAGCCCTAGCAACCTTAGAAAACCGAAGGCTGGCAGATGTTGGGCATTTTGAAACTTTGTTACCATCTGCAGAATGTGGTGAGCTCTCTCCTCGGGAGGCAAGGCTTTCCCTGAGGAAGTATTCAGGACTGCTCTGATGAATTGGAGTCTTTGGCTTGGAATCATTTGTGACTTCTTGTAATTGAGGGAGAAGCCCAGTCTGGCTAAGAAGTGGCAGGTCATGGCCAGATGTTCCTGGGCTCGGTCGGGTGAACTTGCCCTGATTAGCCAATCGACCAGGTAAGGGTAGACGTGAATACCCCTTCTTCTGATACTCGCTGCCACCACCGCCATCAGTTTGGTGAAAACCCTCGGGGTGGAGGTCAGCCCAAATGGTAGAACCCGAAACTGATAATGAGAACCACCAATTGCGAACCTCAGGTACTTTCTGTGCTTGAGATGGATTGGCACATGAAAGTAAGCATCCTGAAGGTCCAACGAAACCAGCCAGTCCTGTTTGTTTGTTTGTTTGTTTGTTTGTTTGTTTTATTATTTGTAATGCGCAGTCATACCCTCAGGTACCAGTGTGCAGCATTTACAAGAGATTGCAAAGCTTTGTTACAACAACAAGTACAGGAATTATACATATACATAGTAAAACTAATAAACCGAGAGATAAACATATGTACAGATGGGCAATAAGTACAAGTAAGTGACAGCAGTGAGCAATGCAATATATACAGCTGGCAGTTTGGAAGTGATTCATCAAAGGCCTACGTTTTCAGCCATAAAACGAACTTAGAACCTAAGTTCTGTAAGGGCAGGTCCATTCTGAGAGATGGCAGAAGGGAGTTCCACAGTTTGGCTGCTTTCATTGGGAAGCTGTTACCCCCTATAGTGGAGCGTTTGAAGTTGGGAATCGATAGACAGTCTTTGTAGGCTGGTCTTATGGGTCTCAAAGAGGTCTGTCTATGAAATCTGTCGATCAGATAGATCGGGGTGGTGTTGTTGAGGGATTTGTATGTGAGAGAAGCATTTTTTAAGAGAATTTTATCATTGATAGAGAGCCAGTGATTCTGCTGGGAATGTATTGTAATATGCTCTCTTTTGGAGATGCCTAGTGCTGCTCTAAGAGAGTTATTCTGGAGAGTTTGCAGTTTGCTGGTGGTGGCTTTGGAGGACCCAAGATAGAGGGTGTTACAGTAATCCTGACGGGACAGTATGAGGGCTCTAGCAAGGGTCAAGCAGCTAGTGTCGAATAGAAAGGGTTTGGCTGCACAAATCAATTTGCACGTGTAGGCCTTGGAGGAGGCTAGGGAATTCACCTGTCTGTTGAAGGAAAGGGTAGAGTCCAAATAAAGGCCTAGTGTTTTAACCACTTGTCCTACGTTGATGCTATGGCCATCCATCGTGAAAGAACAATAGGCAGGGCCTAATTTCTTTAGGCTGGTGGTGGTGGTGCCTAAGATGATGAGTTCTGTTTTATCATCATTCAGGCATAGTCCATGTGTGACCATCCAAGCCTGGATGATGATGTACACCCTATTCACCAAGGCCAAACCCTTCCCGTAATCTCCAGAAAGCGGAAGGTGGATCTGGGTATCATCTGCGCAGTTCGTGTAGGTGACAACAAGATGATCCAGATCATCGAAAAGGGGCATGGTAAATATGTTGTAAAGTGTGGGGGAAACACAGGAGCCCTGTGGCACACGGCAGGTGATGGGTATGGGGTCTGCTGCAGCTGTGGCTGAAAAGACCCTCCTGGTTCTGTCGTTGAGGAATTCATGTGATGGCCTCAGCCGAGAAGTCAGCTGAGGTGTGTAGGTGCATGCATAGGACAGAGTGATCGACCGAGTCGAATGCTGCAGAGAGGTCTAGGAGGAGGAGTAAGGCAGTTTGGCCGTTGTCTCTAAGCTTGTCGATCTGTGCTTTAAGGTCAATGAGAGCAGTCTCGGTCCAATGTTGCGGACGGAAGCCTGATTTACTGGCTCCTAGTAGGTGGTGTTCTTCCAAATACTTCTGTATTGTACATAGGCAACCTTATCCAATATTTTTAGAAGGAATGGTACGGTCGTTATGGGGCTATAGTTATTAGGCGTGGCTGGGTCAAGTGTGTTTTTTTTTTAGTAGTGGGAGTACCCAAGATTGTTTTAAATTAGTGGGGATGGAACCAGTAGAGAAGGAGGCGTTGATTAATTTAATAATGAACAGGGAAAGGTCACGGGCAACATCTTTAATGAGCTGTGCGGGGCACAGATCGCCCTGACAGTTAGAAGGTTTCAGAGACAAAATAATTTTCCCTACTTCTAATGTGGTGAGTCGAAGGAGGTTTGTTTTGCAAGGTAAGTTTCTTTTTTGGAAAGGCCAGTTAGTTTGGTAAGTTTGAGTTTATTCACTGCTGAAGGGAGTTTTTTCCAGGTGGCTTCACAGTTTCTTTTTTGCTGTCTTAAACTTTTGAGGAAGGGTGTGTATCATTTGTTCAGATGAGTTTCGGACTTGCTTGATCTGAGTTTGAGTGTGGCGATTAGATCCAGCGAAGTAGACATGATTTTATTGTATTCATCAACCAGGGTCTCTGGGTTCATGTTATCAGGGAGTGCGTTGAGTGTAGGGAGTAAGTTCGGGATGAGTCTCTCCACAGTGATACTCTTTTTGTTTCTTGCAAGTGTGGGTGGGGCCCTGCTGATTGGCAGGGGTGGGGGTCGGATAGTCGAGGGCATGAATGATACCAAGTGGTGGTCAGTCCAGGCTAGTGGTGAGATGTCAGTGATGTTAGCTAGACAGTTGTAGTAGGCCACCCAATCAAGGATTTTGCCCATGGCGTGTGTGGATTCCATGCATTTTTGGGTAAATCCTAAATCGGAGAGTGTATTGAGGGTAGTACTGGCCAATAGGTCTTCTGGGCCATTAAATCCCAAGTTATAATCCCCATGGGTGAGTACTTGTGTAGAACTTTTGATGTTGCTAGATAGTATGGTGTTGATGTCCTCATCAAAAGTACCTAATGGGCCTGGGGGGCGATAGATCAGATGGATATTGAGAGTTTGGGCATTGGTGAGAAGGATTTTGACCGAAAGTAGTTCGCAGGAGAGGGTGTTGATAGTAGTTACATTTCTCATGGTGAGACTACATTTGTGTATAATTGCAACACGAGTTGGGCCGTCTTGTCTCAGGATGGAGTAGTTGTCTGGGACTGCAAGCATGAGCATTTGGCCTGCTGCTGGATGTAGCCAAGTCTCCGTAATAGCAAGAAGGTCAAGGTCTTCTTTGAGGATCAAGTCTGCGATTTCTGTAGCATGCGCTACTAACGATCTGGCGTTAATTAGGGCTCCCTTGATTTGGGGGCTAGCAGTGGTGTTGAGGTTAGTAGTTTAGGCTTAGTCTTGTATAGGTTCAGGAGAACCCAGATTAGAGGGGCTGTTTGGAGGTATAGGGTTGAGGTTCTGGGATGAGTTGGGGTTTATGGTAATTCGGCTGGGCCGGACAGTCATGGTTCTTAGTCTCTGTTGGGTGGGCATAGAGCGGGAGAGGGGCTCGTAGATTCTGGCTAGTCTGGCTCTGAGACCTAGATTCCTATCAGTAGTAGAACGGGGGTGGCTGATAGGTAGCCGTGGTTGAGGGTCATTTGTATGTAGAGAGGGACTACTAGGTGATTTAAAGTTGAAAATGTTCAAATGCATGATAGGTGGTTGAAGTGACATGCTAAATAGTGCTGTGGTGTTTATGAGGAGCAGGAGGCAGGCGACCAGGCTGATACTCGGGACACACATACTAGGTCGTTGTGAACTAGTCCAATTGAAATTGATTGCGCAGAGGTGACACCAAGGTTAGAGAGGATAGAATTGTGCTAGTATACAGAAGGGTGGCACCTAAATTTGAAACAGCTAAAATGCACTAGGGCAACACCTAGATTTGAAACAACACAGTTAGGCTAAAATGCACTAAGGTAGCACCTAGATTTGAGCAACACAGTTAGGCTAAAATGCACTGGGGTAGCACCTAGATTTGAAGCAACACAGTTGGGTTAAAATGCACTGGGGTAGCGCCTAGATTTGAAACAACACAGTTAGGCTAAAATGCACTGGGTAGCACCTAAATTGAAACAGCACAGTTAGGCTAAAATGCACAAGGTAACGCCATGATTTGAAACAACACATTTAGGCTAGAATGCACAGGGTAGCGCCTAAATTTGAAACAACACAGTTGGGCTAAAATGCACAAGGTAGCACCTAAATTTGAAACAACACAGTTAGGCTAAAATGTACAGGATAACGCCTAAATTTGAAACAACACAGTTGGGCTAAAATGCACTAGGGTTGGATCTAAAATCGCGATAACACCAATAGGCTGAAATACAGTTATGTAGCGTCTAGATACAGAAGGATAGTCAGAGGTGCAGTTTGGCAGCAAGGCATAGTTAGTCTAAGGTGCTGCAGGCAGTATCTAGCATCAATATGAGGCAACAGGCTAGTGTGCGGAGGGGAGGACCTAGCATTAAGCTGAAAGTATATTGGTAGCCATAGATGATAGTGCTCTAGGATACAGGTTGTGCAGAGCCTGGATTCAAAGCATATATGAATAGGGGTGTAGTATGACTGGGAACAGAAGATTGCATTAGTCTGACGTGCCGTGGGGCAACAGAGTGCGAGGGTAATAACATTAGTGTTATAATGTGAAAGTGCGCATACCAGACAGGGTTAAACAAATTGTGGAAGCGCTGAGGCAATGGTAGATTGCAGCAAAAGTTCACGAATGCTTGTAGGTGAGACAACTTAGTAGTGGTCTTTGTGGAGAATTAGGTCTGCGAGGAGCATAAGAGTTACCTTAGCAGGCGTGCGTGTGAGGACCAGGGGATCTGGCAGACGGCAGAGTCGGCAGAAACAGGCGCAAACAGGTGATGGCCTTGTCTCCGTGGGCCTTGTGTTGCAGTGGGCCGGCTTCGCCTGCCGGCGCCCATTGGGATGTAAAGTGGACCGAATGGCCAATCAGCAGGTTGCTGGTGGCCGCGTTAGGCCGGGGAGGCTGCACACAAGTTGCGGGCAGCCATCTTGGAACTTCTAATGCCTCGTGTGTCTTAATGGAGGCGAAGAGGCACTTGGCTATTTTAGCCGTTATTGTGCAAAAAAGGAACTTTTCCTTATACTGACTTAGAAGGCAGTGGAGCATGAGTTGAAATAGTAATTTCAGTAAAAGTGCGCCAATGCTTCTGCACTTACCATAACTTCTTGTTTAAAAGGGCAGCTTCCTCAGTAGGTCCGCTGCTCCTGCAGGGACGTGGCCTGGAGCTCCTGCTCCTCGGTTGGGTGGTGGGGACTCCTGAAGCTGAAGAGCCTGAAGAAAGGGTCACCATTTTGAACTTGTCCTTCCTAAGGAACTTGTTCAAACTTCTCAAGTCCAAGATAGGTCTCAATCCTCCGTCCTTTTTGGGGATGAGAAAATAGGGGGAGTACCAGCCCTTGTTCCCCTCCGCTACAGGTACATGTTCTATTGCACCTTTCTCTAGCAGGGTTAAAATCTCCTGCACAAGGAGCGGGTCTGGAATTTTTACAGAGTTGGCTCCCGGTGGATGATCTTGAGGTCTTTGATGAAAAGGAAGACAGTAACCTTGGGTCACTATCTCTAGTGCCCAGGCATCTGACGTAATGTCCCGCCATTCGTCCAGATACCAAGTGATTCTGCCTCCTACCAGGGTTTTGTGGGTTAAGATCTCAAAGCGGCTTTGCAGCGGTTGCAGCAGTGGCAGCAGTGGTGAGGAGGTAGTAGCCGCTGCTGTGGCTGATCTAGCACCTTTCCCTTTTTCCACCACGAAAGGGTTTTGTCTGTTGGCCTCTCTGACTGGCCTGCCCCCTCACTTTTCCAAAAGAGGAATAGAAGCGAAAGGGGCGACTCTTCCAGGAAGATGAGCCTGCATAAGAGTGTTGTTGAGGTTGCCTTATAGCGGCGCTAAGTGATTTTGCTGCCGCTTTTGAGGTCTTTAGCTTCTCCAAGCTCTCGTCTGCCTTGCTGACAAACAACTTCAAGTCGTCAAATGGCATATTAAGTATTCTAGACTGCATATCAGGTGCAAAACCAGATTTCCTTAGCCATGCGAATCTGCGCAAGACCGTGCTAGATGCCATGGGCCTGCTTATACTATCTGCAGTGTCCAAACCTGACTGAGGGCATTCCTCCGTAGCCTCTTTACCATCCTTCACTATAGCCAGGAAACCATCCCGTTCCTCCCCTTCCGGGATGCGTTCAGCCTCTGATGACATGCAGTCCCACAGGGTATAAGTAAATCTTGCTAATGTGCGAGTGACATTAGTCGATTTCAGGGCCATGCTGCACGAAGAAAAAGCTTTCCGGCCCCAAGCATCAACTTTTTTATCGTCCTTGTCTGGTGGTATTGATGGGTAAGCTGATTGCCTAGTGGAGGTTGCAGCTTGAACCACTAGACTTTCAGGAGATGGATGTTTGGATAAATATTCTGGATCTGATAAAGCTGGGCTATATCTTTGTACCAGTTTCTTATTTACTGCTGCAATCGAATCAGGAGTATTACAATTTATCATTACCCTTTTTTGCAATGCTTTATGGAATGGACGAACAGGATCTTTTAAGGGACCCTCACTCAGGATGTCAGTCATGTCATCCTGGTCAAAATCCAGAGAAGTTGCTTTCTAACCCATAAAATCAATGACCCTTCCCATAAGATTCCTATAACTAGGATCAGCATGATCTGTAGGATCTGGTCTTTCAAAATCCACTTCAGGTGAAGTGTCTAAGCCACTGGCATTTTGGAGACAGTCATAAAGGTCTGTTATTTTAGACTGTGGGTCCACTAGCTCTTCAGGGACCTCTCTGGCTCCAAGTCTAACTCCAGCTGGAGTGACATCCTCTTCAGAGGAATGTTCTTCATATATAGATGACATGGATCTAAAAAATTCCTGTCTAGGTTGAGGGTGGAAAGTCTTTTCAGGCAAAGAAGGTGGAATTTGCCTAGGCATGGACAATGGCGTCGACTTGGGTCTTGGTATCAAAAAAGGCCTTGAAAAAGGCATCGAAGGCGTCGATAGGGAAAACGCTGGCTTCAGCGGGGTCGAAGGAGGCTTTGATGCTGTCGAAGAAGGCTTTGATACAGCTAAAGGTGTCGACGTCATCTTCGTCAGCGGTCTTGACGCTATGGTCGTCGACGGTGTCGAGTCGAGTTTTGGCTTCGACTTCGATTCCGCTAGCCCCGATTTATACACCAGAGGCTTTCACTTAGTACGAGGCATCGGGGAACTTTCCCTTGAAGACACTCCCAATTCTTTTTCAACTCTTCTGTGTTTAGATCTTGATTTTCCTCTGTCACTTTTAGAGTGAGTAGAGGCATGATCACCATGCGGCAACTTCAAGGGGGTCTGGGCCGCTTTCTCGAATATTTTAAGCATTGAAGCCCTGAAGGTCTCCCATTTTTCTGGGGAATCGTGCTTTGATGGATAAGTTACTCTCCTCTCAGAAGAGGACGAGGAGGAAGAAGACCTATGGCGTCGCTTTTGTTGACTTTTTAGTCGAAGACAAGGAAGATTTCCTCGAACGACTCTCCGGTCTCGACCTCCTCGGCTCATGACAAGATTTTCGACTGGATTCATCCGAATCCTTTTGTCTTTTCGAAGACTTATATTTCTCCTCCCCCACCGCCAGTTTACCTCTGCATTCCCTAAGAGCCTTATTGGACATTGCCTGACAGGACCCACACTCATCAACCCGATGGTCTGGGCTGAGGCACCAGAGGCAATTCCGATTGGGGTCGGTTATAGACATCTTCCTGCCTCGCTTCAGATATTTTTTTAACCCTGTCTTGGGTGTGGAGGGAGTAGAAGACGAGGACATTGTTGAAGAAAATGATGCACCGTTTGTAACACGAAGCAGTTGCGTCAGAAAAACAGAACTCAGGTAACGGGCGATGCTTGAGCCCTTTATACAGTGGATGACATCGACGTCCGACGGCAGTCCTCGAGGGACCTCGACTCTGCGGTCTCGAACACAGCCCCCCCGGTGAAATTTCTTTCCGAAGCAGCAGAGCTGGGATGCGAATATCATAAGATGAGGAATACGTGGGAGGACACAATCCATTCGAAATGGGTTTAGTCACCATAAAATGTAAAGTAATGTAATACATTTTGGAATAAATCAAAAGTATAGGAGCTACATAAATGATGAAGATGCAGGGGACAAACTAGTCTGGTAGAAGATACTTCATTCAACAAGTTGATTCAGAGCATTTAATTGGAGAGCGAGATTTGCCTCTGGATTATCTCTGGAATTGTCTAACAGTGGTTTGTCCTCAGAAGGGGAAGAGTTGGTGAAGCGACCACGATAGGCATGATGCTTATTTGATTTGCCTTTCCATTGAAGATATTGAGCAGAATGAGGGTTAGAAGATGCAGTATCTGCAGTCGATATAGAAATAGGAGTGGAAATGTCCATGTGGTTGGAGTCCAATTCACGCAGGAAAGAAAGAAGTGTGTCGGGTTCTAGACATTCTTTAGTAGGCCCATTAGGGATAGTTACAATCATTTTGGCAGGTTCCAGTAATCCATATCTAATGCCCATTTTCTTGAGTTATGGGTGAATGTTAAGAAACATTTTCCTTTGAGCTTGGGTGCCTCTGGGAAAATTCAGAGCAAAGTATATTTTATTACCTGCAAAAGAAATTCAAGGTGCTTTCTTAGTCTGAGATAAGATCCGTCTAACATGTTGGTGTCATAAAAGGCACGCAATAAAGGGTCTTGAAGCCTGATTAGATGATGGAAATCGTGGTTTGACTCAATGAGCCCTCTGCAACTCAAGAGCTGGGGAAAAAGTGATGCCAAGGGATTTGGGGATCCTGCTTTCTAACAATTGAATAGGGTTTTCGCCTTCTTCTTTTTCTGGAATGCCATACATTTTAATTTTATTTCTCCTATTGCGGTCTTCCTATTCTGTATGATTTTCTTCCAATTTGTTCAGTCTCATCTGCATGTGCACCAAGTCCTCAAGTCTGTCCTGTGCTGATGAAACGCACACTTCAACTTCCTCAAACCTGCCAGAAAAGCCTTTTACTTCAGTCACGAAAGTTTGGAAGTCTTCTTGAAAAGCAAGGGAACGTTTATCAAGAGTATTTATGGATGTACGAATGTTGAAAAGCTCCATCAGCATTTTATCCAAATGCAGTTCCAGCTGGGAGGGTCTGGGCAAATCCATTTTCAAATAAGATGTAGTAGAAATGTTGAAGTAAGTAAGGTCACTATTATCCATATAAACAAGCAGAGCAGTATGATGATTGGAGGAAAACCTACAAGTGACAGAATAAATATGAAGTTCTGTGCAATGCAATTCCGCCAGTAATAATACAGTTATGTGTGCAGTTAACCCTTTTAGACCAATGAAAGGAACAACAAGGGAATTTACTTATAAATTGTGAAAATACATGGCATAGCTCACACAATAGAACAAGATTCATAACAAAGGCAAGACCTCTTTTTATAGGTTTGTAGATTCAAAATAGTAATGGGACATAGTTGTTTAGGATGAACCTTAGAGTGAGCAACCAGAGCTTCCAATAAAACACCTCAACAATTAGCAGGGTTCGCAGGCCACACCTGAAAAAGACGTGCACGTTGAATAAATAACTGCATACAGCTGCGCATCAAAGAAGATCAAAAATGAGGTTGTCCCTTAAATGTAATTTAACTGCCAGGGCTCAATGGGAATCAAAGCACAAACAAAACAATCAGTATTGGGGGCCAAGGTACAGTTTGCAAATGTTCATATAAGAAATAATCAGGTGAAATATGTTTGGTTGAGTGAGACCCTTCAGACTACAATCTCACAAGGATTAAACAAAAATGTAAACAAAAACACTTTGTTTGACTTTATTGGTTTGTTTTTATATATGACATTTTAGTCAAGGAGACACATAATTAATACAAGAGCAAATGCACAAAGCTTGAATGCATAATGTACAAAACGCTTTGGACAAATATATAGTACAAAATGACAATGAACCACACACATGTATAACAATTAATCAAATTAAGAATTAACTACATTTTTGAACATCAATATAAATCAAAACATGTACCTACCGCCAGGTAGTACATAATGACACACCTATTGTGGGGCAGACAGTAGGCACACGGCCGGCCAGACAGGTGCTGGGCTTCCCAGCACCATGTTAGGTTTGCCGGGGTCACCCGGGCTTACTGTGGTTACAGGGGGAACCGTTAGTCCATGGGGACACAGCCTGGGTGCCGGTGGCACCATGGATTCCGAGAGCATCGTAGATGGACGCAGGGCACGAGGCTGATCTGGGGGGCCCAGACCAACAGGGACCTGCAGGAACGTGATCACACAGTGTGGGCCTGCAGGCCAGGGCTGCAGGACTGTGGTCACACAGTGTGGGCATGCAAGCCTGAATTGAGAGGCAGAATCAACAGTTCCAGTGTTGGAGTCTGCAGCCATTATGAGGCAGGTGCACGCATGGGCTCCTTTTATTTGGTCGGGACATGACACAGTCATGGCCCATCATAAAAGGGCAATACACTTGGGAGGGACACACCATCTTAAAAGAGCAATACACTTGGGAGGGTCACACAACACTCCTCCTTTTTCATAACGAACAAAAGAACAAGTTACTTATCCCTGGTAACATTCTTTCGACTTGATGTTCCTCCAACGTATTCCTCATCTTTGACATGTTAATGCCCAGCTTAAGCTGCTTCGGCAAACTTTTTTCGGCAGAGGGCGCCCTGTGTCGATGGCGCTGAGTCGATGTCCCCCGAAGACCTCCGTCGAGGGTGACGTCATCGGAGAACATATATGGCACGCGCGGTTCTGTTTTTCCTCCTCCTCATGCAGCAGAGATGCCCATAAATACGGGCATGACAGTACTCAACCTTGGTGGAGCGGAAGCTATAATAGCATGGGAAATTCTACAGAGGAGTAGGATGGGAGGGCGATGAGGAATAGGTTGGAGGAACATCCAGTCGGAAGAACGTTACCAAGGGTAAGTAACTTGTTCTTCGAATGGATTGTGTCCTCCAACATATTCCTCATCTTTGACCGACTCCCAAAGCAGTGTTCGAATTTGGAGGAGGGTATAGAATGTATATATACAGGTCAGAAAAAAGTACTACCTTGCCAAAAGCAAGATCTTGAGAATGGGAAGCATCCAGAGCATTTGTGCATATTGATGACCATGTTGCAGCATCGCAGATATTCTTTATAGGAAATCCCCTTTGAAGGGCTGTAGATGTGGCCATGCCCCTGGTGGAATGATCCCGCAAACCTTCAAGAGGGTCTTTCCCAGCCAGACTGTAGCACTCAGAAATAGCCAAAATTATCCACCTAGATAAGGCTTGCTTGGTAACAGGTTGACCCAGTTTGTGTCCTGTATACCCTATGAATAGTTGATCATCAAACCGTAATTTGGATGTTCTCGAAATGTAAAAGCTTAGAGCGCTTCTAGGATCCAACCTATGAAGCCTTTCCTTCTCCTTGCCAGGGTGAGGAGGAGGGTAGAAGGATGGAAGTACAATTTTCTGGTTCAAATGAAAATCCGATAACGGTTTTCGGTAAAAATGAAGGTTTGACCTTCAAGACAATTTTGTCTTTGTAGAAGACAGTACAGGGTGGCTTTACCGACAGTGCCTGCAACTCGCTCAATCTGCGGGCTGATGTGAGAGCAACCAATAAAATGGTTTTAAAGGTTAACAACCTTAGAGGACATGTGTGCAGGGGTGCACACATTAGAAACTTTAAGACAAGATTTAGGTCCCAAACTGGAAGCTGGAAAGGAGATGGAGGATACACATTAGTGAGTCCTTCCAGGAATTGAGTTACCAGTGGGATTTTGAAATAACAGCATTCCTATGATGAGCCCTTAAAAATGGACAGCGCTGCCAGATAGCCTTTAATAGTACCAATCTGGAGTCCCGATTGGCTAAAGATAGAAGGAAGGACAATACGTCTGGCATTTTACACAGAAAAGGATCCACATTTGTTTCCCTGTACCAGTTGCAAAACTTGTTCCGACGGCAACAGTACAAGGATTTTGTTGCTGGTCTTCTAGACGAAAGCAACACCTCCATAACGTCAGCTGGGAGATCCCAATCCTTATATCTCAACCTTTCAGAAACCAAGCGTGAAGGTTGAGAATGGTGACCATGGTTGGAGGACCCTCCTCTCGTGAGATAATATCCTCTCTCTGTGGAAGACGTATCGGAGGACAGGTGGACATGTCTAGAAGGTCTTGGTAACATGTCCTCCTGGCCCAATACGGGGCAATTAGGATCATGCGCTTCCTGAACTTTCGCAACCTCCTGATCACATGAGGAATGACGGGGACTGGAGGGAACGCGTACAGGAGTGGAAACTCACAGTCCACTACGAATGGATCTCCCAGAGCTCCTCTTGGGGGAAATTCCATTGAGCAATATCTTTCGCACTTCCGGTTGACCTCGGTCGCAAACAGATCTACTTGAGGGGTTCCCCAAAGGGTGAAGATCTCTTGAAGGACTTCCTGAGCTGGTTCCCACTCGTGGGAGACTGTGCTCTGCCTGCTCAGAGTGTCTGCCGCCATGTTCTCCTCTCCGGCCAGGTGAACTGCTGATAGAGAGATTCCTTCTTGAATTGCCCAGTACCAGAGCTGCATTGCCTCTCTGCACAGTGGTAGTGACCCTACACCTCCTTTCTTGTTCAGATAATACATAGCCACCGTGTTGTCCATTACTATCAGGATATTCTTTCACCGGAGAGAGGGCAGGAAGGCCTTCAGCGCTAATCTGATTGCCCTCAGCTCCAAAAGATTGATGTGTAGCTTGGACTCTGATGGAGACCAACGACCACTGACTGTCAGATTGTTGTCATGGGCTCCCCACACTGTTAGTGAGCTGTCTGTCACTACTGTAATCTCCGGCCATGGTTACCAAAAGGGTTCCCCCTTCAGAATATTCTCCCTGCAGGCCCACCACAGAAGATCATGTGAGACCCTGTCTGGAATCTGAAGTCGGTCCAAAATATTTCCTGAAAATTGGGACCATTGTGTTCTTAGAGCCCCCCAATGAAGGGATCTCATTCTCAATCAGGCTTCTGGCACTAGAAAAATGCAGGATGCCATGAGGCCGAGCAACCTCAATAAATCGAAGGCCTGAAGATCCTGGGCATTCTGAAATTTGGTAACCATCTGAAGAATGCCTTGAGCCCTCACCTCGGGTGGCGAGCTCTTTCCCAAAGATGTATCCAAAACAGCCCTGGTGTACTGGAGCTGTTGAGAAGGTGTCATATGGGACTTCTTGTAATTGAGGGAGACGCCCAATCTGTGGAGAGAGTGGCAGGTGACTTTCAGATGATCCAAGGCTTGTTCAGGAGAACGCACCCGGATCAGCCAATCGTCCAGGTAGGGGTAGACGTGAATCCCCCCTCTCCTGAGATTCCCTGCCACCACCGCCATCAGTTTGGAGAAAACCTTCGGGCGGCAGTCAGCCCAAAAGGCAGAAATCCAAACTGATAGTGAGAACCGCCAATTGCGAACCTCAGATATTTTCTGTGCTTGAGATGAATAGGCATATGAAAATAAGCATCCTGGAGGTCCAATGACGCCAACCAATCCTGAAGTTGGAGGGCCTGAAGGATCTGAGAAAGTGTGAACGTCTTGAACTTGTCCTTTTTGAACAACTTGTTCAAGTATCTCAAGTCCAGGATTGGTCTCAGTTCTCCGTCCTTTTTGGGGATCACATAATATGGGGAGTACCATCCCTTGGTCCTCTCCGTTACAGGTACTGGTTCTATGTCACCTTTCTCCAGCAGGGTTAAAACTTCCTGCACAAGGAGCGGATACGGAACAATCAAAGAGCGGCTCCCCGGTGGATTGTTCTGAGGTCTTCTTATGAAAGGAAGGCAGTAACCATGGGCTACTATTTTCAGAGCCCAAGCATCTGAAGTAATGTCTTGCCATTCTTGCAGATGCTGAGACAGTCTGCCTCCACTGGTGTATAGTGACTCAAGATCTCAGAGTGGTTTTGTGGCAGCAGCTGCAGAAGCTGATGGTAAGGAGGCTGCTGCTTGAGCTGGCTTGGCACCTCTACCTCGTCCACCACAAGGAAACTTTCTTTGGCCCCTTTTACTGGCCATTCCTCTCGCCCTTCCAAATGAGGAGTAGTTGCGAAAAGATCTACCCCTCCAAGGTTGGTCCCTAGGATGAAAAGGCTGAGGTTGTCTAAAAGCGGCGCCTAAAGACTTGGCCGCCGCCTTCGAGGTCTGGAACTTCTCAAGGCTCCCGTCAGCCTTGCTGCCAAAAAGATGAGACCTGTCAAAAGGAATGTTGAGAAGCCTAGACAGCATATCTGGTGCAAAACCCGACTTCCTCAACCACGCATATCTGCACATCACAGTGCTGATAACCATGGATCTGCTTACGCTATACACAGTATCCAATCCTGACTGAAGGGCTTCACAATTAGCTTCTTTGCCGTCCTTAACAAAAGCCAAGAAGCCATCCCTTTCTTCCCCCTTCGGGAATATGCTCTGCAACCACAGATATGCAATCCCACAGAGTATACAAAAATGTTGCCAAGGCACAGGTGGAGTTGGCCGATTTCAGTGCCATGCTCACTGCTGAAAATACCTTTCTTGCCCATACATCTACACGCTTGACGTCCCTATCAGGAGGGATGGTAGGGTACGCCGCCTGTTTTGAAGTTGCTGTAGCCGCCTGCACCACCAGGATCTCCGGAGTGGGGTGTTTTGACAGGCAGTCGGGGTCACTACTGGAGGGGCAGTATTTTTTTTGTCAGATTCTTATTAAATGCTGGATTGTTTTCCAGAGATTCCCAATTTGAAGCCACCCTCTGTTGTAATGCCATATTGAAGGGCAAAACAGGGTCTGTCTGAGGACCTTTATCCAAAATATTGGTTAGATCGTCCAATTTCATAAGTGAGTGATGGTCTGCTCCATCCTAGGTACTCTGCAACTCTGCACATGAGATGTCTGTATGGAGCGTCGGCATGTTCGCCAGGCTCAGGCCTACCGAACTCCAGCTTGGGTGAAGTATCAACTCCACTCGCAGACTGTAAATTGTCATATAGATTTTTAATCCTGGATTCCTCTGATATCAGGAACTCTGGAGCATTGAGTGTCCCATATTGCCCTCTACTGGGCCTGACGGCCACCATTGGGGGCCTCTCAGTGGAGGCGATACAATGGCTAAAATCCTTCATTGAGGGACTGCTCACGAGTTTTCGGGGGTGATAATGCTTCTGATATTGAAATTACCACCTCTGGAGTCCCCCAGGGGGCATGTCTTTCCCCTCTGTTATTCAACATATTTATTATCCCTTTGTGCATAGATTTGTAGAATTTGGATTTATTCTTCTGTATTTATGCAGATGACTTTCAATTAGCACTTCAGATCAGTGGAGACTATGAAAAAGACCAACAGAAGTTGGACTTGGTCTATCAGACCATAAAGGTATGGATGATTACTAACTGGCTATTTCATAATGCAACAAAGAGCAAACGTATGCTCTTTAGACCTCGGCATGCCACAGATAAGTTGAGCCAACTCTATGACAGCTTCACGATCGAAGGCAGCCTGATTAAGGTGGTACCCAAGGTAAAGACTTTGGGTACTTACCTGGAGGCCAGCTTGGTCAGAGGTGCTCATTTGGAAGCAATAGTGAGAAACACTAAATATCATCCTAAAGTACTATGGCAAGCTGTCCCATTGGTCTCCAAAGAAAATCGTGTGAAGTCAGTTAAGAGCTGTGATACTCCCACGGGTGGATTACTGTAACACCCTTTTAGGGGGTGCAATTAAGTCAGACATCCAAAAGTTGCAAAAGATTCAGAATGCCGCTGTACGCATCATATACCAGATGAGCGTAATGAACCTACATATGCGGCACGCAGGAACCTGCACTGGCTGCCTGTTTCGGCAAGGATCCAGTTTAAGTTTTTGACCATCTGTCACAAATGTGCTTTCGGTAACGCTCCAGGCTACCTTAAAGATAGGCTGAACATTTACTACCCAAAAAGAAATCTTCGATCCACAAAAGCTGGTCTCTTAGAAGTAGACCATATTAAGATGGCCAGCCGAAATGGTTGTGCCTTCCATGTGCAAGCGGCAGCGACTTTGAATGCCTTACCATAACGTCTGCATAAAGAAGAAAACCATCTGGCTTTCAGAAAATAGCTGAAGACCATTCTGTTCTAGTAATAAGAGTACATGTCTGTCTATCCTCCTGCTAGGGGCGCCTGAATGCTTTCGGGCATTGGCGCGATACAACTGCGTTAGCATAAAATAACATATTGCAACCCAAAAGGAGCATCTTCCTCAAGAGAGCATTCCTCCTCTTCATAGATTGAAGAGAGTGATTTGAAAAACTCCTTTCTGGGTAAAGGAGTATAAACTTTCTCACATAAAGTTAGTGTAGGCTTTGATGGCGTTGAAGGCTTTATTGGTGCCGATTGAGGAAGGGCGCTTGGCTTCAATGGAACAGCCAGCATATGTGGCGTAGCTGTTTTCAAGGTTATCGACGTATATGTCAACATCGAGAGCCTGATGGATGTCGAGGACACCGCTGGCGTCGACGGTTTTGATGGTGTCGATGGTTTCGAGGACCTCAACTTCTCTTTGTGCTGTTCAATGCAAGAAGACCTTGAGGGCTCCCGATGTTTGTCAGGCCCTTTTCCCAGGCTCGAGGGGGCATGCAGGATTTCGAGCGAGACCTATCCTTACCGGCTTGCTTTGAAGACTCATGACCTTGTTTTTCAAATATTTAACATTTCCTTTTGGAAAGCTTCCCATTCGGCTGTGGTAGATTTTTCTGTGGGACATGCAACCCTTTCGGGTGAGTTGTCAGATGAAGATGTCGACCAAGGTGACCTCTGGTGCCTCCTCTTTGACTTTTTCGCCGATGACGAAGAGTGGTGGGAAGCAGGTCAGGGCTTAGGGGATTTGGGTATTCTTCCTACCTGGAGTTTCCCCTTCCTCTCCCTCAAGGCCTTTCCTGTCATGATGAAGGAACAAGTTACTTACCTGTAAATGTTGTTCTCCAGCATGGGTCTGGCATGGATTCACATGCTCATGAATATTCCCCGTCGTCAGGCTGGGAATCCTCGGTAAAGAAAAAACCATTATCAGTTTCGTTTCTGATCTGTCTTTCGTAGTAATAACCAATCACTGATCTCTGCGTCATACTGACCACAGCCAATGACTGCCCTCTACCTAAGCCCCGCCTCTGGCAGCCATCTTCAGATTTGGAAGCACGTGAAGTGGCAGTATGACCAAGTGAAGAGCCGCAGAGGGGTAGGCGGGAGGGTTCGCATGTGAATCCATGCCAGACCCATGCTGGAGAACAACAGTTACAGGTAAGTAACTTGTTCCTTCTCCAGCATGGGGTCTGGCATGGATTCACATGCTCATGAATAAAGAATACATAGCAGTACACACATGCACAACCACGGGAGGTGGCAAAGGCTCAACATTAAGCATTACATCAAACTCAACATTAAGCATCTTACCTCCTCACCAGGCTCACCTCAGGCGAACAGGTTGCGCAGCACTGCTTGGCCGACCCTGGACTCCTCCCTGGAATCCCGGTCGACGCAGTAGAATTTCGTGAAGGTGTGCGTCGACCTCCACGTAGCAGCCCTGCATATGTCCAGCAGGGGCACACCAGATAGGAACGCCGTGGTAGCTGCGATCGCTCTGGTGGAATGGGCTCTCGGACGGCCAGGCAGCGGTCGGTTTGCCAACCGGTGACAGTACATGATACAGCCGGAGAGCCATCTGGAAATGGAAGCCTTCGAGAGAGCCTTCCCCTGATTGACAGGTCCAAAGTTCACAAAGAGTTGTGACGTCTTCCGAAAACACTTTGTGCGGTCTACGTAGAACTTCAGCGCTCTAGCCACATCCAGCGAGTGCAAAGTCCTCTCAGCCGGCGACGAAGGCGACGGGAAGAACACAGGCAACACCAAGGGTTCGTTGAGATGGAAGTCCGACGGTACCTTGGGCATGAAGGAGGGGTGCGTCCTGAGCACTACCCTCGTGTCGTGAAAAGTCAAGTACGGGGCCTTGCAGGAAAGGGCCTGGATCTCTCCCACTCGTCGTGCGGAGGTGATGGCCACAAGAAACGCTGTTTTCCACGACAGAAATTTCAACGGAGCCAAGTGCAGAGGCTCGAACGGAGGTCCCATGAGCTTGGTCAGCACCACGTTGAGCTCCCACGCCGGGGCCGGAGCCTTCACCGGCGGGAACGATCTGAACAGTCCCTTCATGAACTCTTTCACCAGACGATGAGACCACAAGGACGTCCGCCCCGTGGTTCTGGTGTATCGGGAGATCGCAGCAAGATGAATCTTGATGGACGCGTGTGCCAGTCCAGCTTTGTCCAGCGTCAGCAGGTACGGCAGTACTTGGGGAGCCGTAATCCGTAGAGGGTTAATCTTCTGTGCGTGGCACCAGACAGAGAACCTCTTCCATTTGTGTTCGTAGCATTTAAGAGTCGAGGACGCCCTGGCCTTTGCAAGAACCTCTCTGCAGTCGGCCGGTATGTCGTATCCTCCAAACTCTAGCGCTGCAGGAGCCAGGCCTGCAAGTTCAGCGATTTCGGGTCGTGGTGGAGGATGGCGCCTCCTTCCCTGGAGAGTAGATCCGCGTCCACCGGCAGCTTGATTGGCGGGGACGCTGACAAGTCCAGAAGGTCCGGGAACCATATCTGCCTCGGCCACGCAGGTGCGACGAGGATCATCCTGCACCATGACCTCTTGAGCTGGTTGATGAGCCGGATTAGCAGTGGCAAAGGAGGGAACGCGTAGAGGAACAGGCCCTCCCAGGGGAACGAGAAAGCATCGCCCATGCTCCTCGCCTGGGGAAACCTGCTGGCGAACCTCCGGCACTTGGAGTTCGTCGCCGTCGCGAACAGGTCGATCTGGGGGGTGCCCCACCGTCGGAAGAGGCGATCCACTAGATCCTGCCGTAGCTCCCACTCGTGGCACGAGCGCAGCTCCCTGCTGAGTGAGTCGGCGATGGTGTTTTTTATCCCTGCCAGATGAAACGGCACCAGAAATATCCTTTGGGCGACGGCCCAATGCCACAGGTCCTGCGCCTCCTTGGACAGTGCTGGGGACCTGGTTCCGCCCTGTTTCCTGATGTAAAACATGGTGGTGGTGTTGTCGGTGAAGATCCTCACCACCTTGCCCTTGAGGGACGGAAGGAAGGACCTGAGGGCCCAAAACACTGCACGGAGCTCCAGGACGTTGATATGTAGGGATTTCTCCGTCGGGAGCCAAAGGCCTCTTGCGTGCAGATTTTCGGTGTGCGCTACCCACCCTTCCAAGGAGGCATCCGTGGTCGCTGACTCCTGGTGGGCTGGGGTCTGGAAGTCCATGGCCGCCGTCAGATGCGCGCGGGTGCCCCACCACCGGATCGCTCGTCGGAAACTCTCGTCGAATGTGATCCTTTCCTCGAAGCTGCCCGTCGTTTGGATCCAGCGCGCGTCCAGGAACTCCTGCAACGGGCGCATCCGGAGCCTGCACATGGGAATGAGGTAGATGCAGGAAGACATCATTCCGAGGAGGGACTTGATGGACCTCACCTTGGCCGCGTCGGCCACCAACATCCGCTGCACCTTGCCCAGGATGGTCCTGGTCCTCTCCTCCGACGGGGAGGCCAGAAGGGACACTGTGTTGAGCCTCGCTCCCAGAAAAAGAGCGTCTTGCGCGGGTACCAGGTGGGATTTGGCGTAGTTCACGGAGAATCCCAGGTCCGTGAGAAGTTGGACGGTCCTTGCCGTGTGAACCACGGCGAGCTCCCTCGTCTTGGCTCGGATGAGCCAGTCGTCCAGGTAGGGGTAGACGTGGACCCCCTCGCGGCGCAGCTGCGCCGCCACCGGTGCGAGGCACTTGGTGAATACCCTGGGTGCCGACCGTAGTCCGAAGGGGAGGGCTTTGAACTGGTAATGATGCCCTTGGACCACAAACCTGAGGAATTTTCGGTGCCCCTTTAGGATGGGAATATGGAAGTAGGCATCCTCCAAATCCAACGACGACAGGAAGTCTCCTTCCTCCAGCTGACCGAGGACGTGCTGGAGGGTGACCATCCGGAACTTCTGCGCCTTGATGAACTTGTTCAGACGTCGCAGGTCCAGGATGGGGCGCCATCCCCCCGTCTTCTTCTTCACGAGGAAGTATCTCGAGTAAACTCCGGAGCCCCGAAGCCTCTTTGGGACGAGTTCGATGGCGCCCTTCCTGAGCATCGCCTTTACCTCCAGGAGAAGTTGAGGGACGTGAAGTTCTTTCCTGGCCACGGGGGGGACGCGCGGACACCTTCTTTGAAACTCGAGCGCGTGGCCCCGGGCCAAGGCGTCCAGCACCCAACGGTCGGTGGAGATGGACTCCCACACGCTGACGAAGCTCGCCAGCCGGCCTCCCACCGGGGTGCTTCGGTGGGGGCCCGACACCACGGCCAGTTCAATCCTGCTTCGACAAGGCTTTGCCGCCTTGACCTCCTTGGCGACGACGGCGGGGTCCGCCAGACTTGCCTTGTCCTCTGTAGGCCTCCTGAGACGACGAGCGGGCCGCTTGACGGTAGGTGGAGAAACCGCCGCCGGAACCTTTGGAGGTGCCCTTGCCTCCGCTGCTCCGAAAGGGCGTCCGTCGTTGTTGCAGAACTCCAAGGGCCCGGGCCGTCTCAGTGTCCGCTTTAATGGCCTGAAGGGAATCGTCCACTGTTTTCCCAAACAGGTTGTTCCCATCGAAGGGCATGTCCAGGACTCTGGTCTGAACGTCTTGACGGAAGTCCGTAGCCTTGAGCCATCCACGCCGCCTAAGGCAAACGCCGTTGCCCAACTGGCGGAACCCAGTGTCGGCGATGTCCGTCGCAACGGTAATGGCGTGGTCCGAAGCCACCTCACCTTCCTGCAGGATCTCCAGGGCCTCTGCCCTCTTGTCGTCCGGCAGGAAGTCCAGCAGGGGAGCCAGTTTGTACCAGAGCTCCCTGTCGTAGCGGGCCACGATAGCCAAGGAGTTGGCCGCTTTAATCGTCGTCGCTGCAGACGAGATGACTCTGCGTCCCATAGCGTCCAATTTCTTTCCCTCGCCGTCCGGTGGGGAAGTCGATGTGGAGGCCGCACCCCCCCCCCGCTTTCTTCCTGGCCGCCGCGGAGACGACGGAGTCCGGGGTAGGCTGCGCCCGGAGGCACAGGGGGGCCGTGTCCGGGACCCGGTACTTCTTCTCGTACCGGTCTCTTCTAGCTGGCGTCGTGGAAGGGTTCTTGAGGAGGGTGAGGCCCTCATCCCAAATGTCGTCCAATAGAGGCACTGCGAGGACCGTCTTCCTCTTGGCCTCGCGCCGCTGATAAAGGAAACCTTCCTTCTTCTTCTCCTCAGGGCAGAGTTGGAAAAGCTCGGATGCCCTGGTGATCATGGAGTGGAACGATCCAATCTCGTCGGGCGGAGAAGCCCTGGTGGGAGGCGACGACGGTACATCCTCGTCGTATACCTCGTCGTCCGTACCCGTCGCTGCCGTGTCAGTCCCCGTATCATCCCCTCGGGTGGACGGGGAGGAGGGCTGGGCGGGGCGCGACGGCTGAAAAGGAGGTGGAGGTTGGATCCTTCTTTTCTTGGTAGGGGGAACACCAGAAGGTCCCGGTTCTGGGTCCCCCGACGGGAGAGGTTCCTCCGTCGGCAACGGTAGTCTCGTCCTTATCTCTGAGCATAAGGACTGTATAGCCAACAAAATGGCCGCCGAGTTGTCATGCGGCGCTGGCAGAGGGGAATCCGACGGGCGATCAGGGGCCCCGTCGGTACCCTCGTCACCTGCGTCGGGATCCATCCCGACGGGCCGGTCTTCTTCCACGCCGAGGCCGTGGCTTAAGACCTCGACCAGCTCCTCCTCCGAGGTTGAAGCCGAATCTACGACGACGCCCTGCCCCCCCTTTTTCTTCCCCTTGGGGGATTTCACGGGGGTCCTATCGATGGGCACAAAAGAGGACTCCCTCCGAGGTGGCAGGGAGACTCTGAGCCCCGAGGTCGCCACCACTGGTGTAGCCTCCACAGGCTGAGCCAGGGCCGCCGCGACAGTTTCGATAGAGGGCTTGGCCGGATGGATTAAGGCCTTCACCACCTTAGGTGCGCTCACCGCCTTATCCTTGAGGGGGGGGGACACTGCCTCGCTCCCCCTCCGCCTTCAAGCTCGACCAGGGCCTCTCCAGGAGCTTCGCCGGGTGCTCGGCCTTCCTCTTACCCGACCCAGAGCGTTGGCTCGTGGTTGATGGTGCCGGGGAGGGTGCGCCCTGCCTGGCGCCCGTAGAGCCCGACCGTTCGGCGCTCCCGGTGCCAGCGGACTCGCGGTGCTTGGCCTTATGTTGGACCCCCGTCGCCGGGGCGTCCTCAAAGGTCTTAGAAGACCGCTCGGATTTCTTCCTCTTCTTCTCGCCGGACGGGCTCTTCCCTTCTAGCCAGTTGGCGAGACGTTGATGGCGGTCCTTCATGGTCCGCTCCGACATGTTGCCGCAAAACGCACAGTCCTTCTCCACGTGCGTCTTGTCCTCATGTAGGCAGTAAAGACAAAAAGAGTGTTCGTCCTCCTTGAAGACGTTCTGCAGCTGGCATCCAGGGCAGACCCTGAACAGCTTTCCGGGCGTCGAGCTTCCCTTCTCCTGGGCCATGACCGGGCCTGAGAAACTTCTGGAGTCCTCCAAAAGCGTAGCTCGACGAAATCTTCACCCTTGAGGGGCGCAGACGAATCCGACACGGGTCCCCGTTGATCGGATGGAGAGTCGGTGGAGCTTGAGGCTCTTTTGACCGAAAAAACGACGTTTTTGAGAAAAAACGTGAAAAAAAATAGCACTAACGCTCGAGAGCAATAGCACGAGGATCCCAACACATGAACGTGCGGTAAAAATCTGAAGATGGCTGCCAGAGGCGGGGCTTAGGTAGAGGGCAGTCATTGGCTGTGGTCAGTATGACGCAGAGATCAGTGATTGGTTATTACTACGAAAGACAGATCAGAAACGAAACTGATACTGGTTTTTTCTTTACCGAGGATTCCCAGCCTGACGACGGGGAATATTCATGAGCATGTGAATCCATGCCAGACCCCATGCTGGAGAACTGACACTTCGAATAACTGCCCGTGTTGTGGTTCTCCCCGAGGCACCACACGCAGACACGGTGCGGGTCGGTAAAGGGACATCTTGGGCCCACAGTCCCAGCAGTTTTTTAAACCGGTCTTCGGTGTTGATGGTGTCGAAGATGAAAACATATCGAAGGATTTTCGAAGAATTTCTCAAAAACAGGCCGATGAGGCACGCTGATTCTCGTTAGACAAAGCAAATGCTGTCACACCACGCGTGCTTTATATGTTCTCCGATGACGTCACCCTCAACGGAAGGCCATCGAGGGACATTGACTCGACGCAATCGACGCAGGGCGCCCTCTGTCAAAAAAAGTTTGCCGAAGCAGCTGAAGCTGGACATTAACATGTCAAACATGAGGAATACATTGGAGGACACAATCGATTCGAACAAATGTTACTGAAACATAAATAATTCCTGCTGTTACAGAACGACAATACTTATACCACTTGGGAATCGTAGGGTAGATGAATCATAGGATAGACCAATGATACACACATAGGCACTCAAGTAGTTGCAGACATATGACACATATCAAACACTCTACACCTCTACACATATTGAGTGGGTGACAGTAGTGTTTGGCGAACTGCTGGTAGTATATTGGCAGTTCTACCACATTTTACAAGACCCTTTATTAACCTGGGACAAGTGGAACTTCCACCCCTGAATGACGCCATTGTTAGCTGCTCGCACCATTTAGAGCATGCCTACAAACTATGGGAGCACAGCTTTGCATCCATTTAACTGGGACCACTTTAAGCATATAATTTACACGCAGGCTCACAGCATCTAAACACATGTTTACTGAGTCTACTACGAGGACTTGTAGGACCACAGGATACCAGTTCACTTTGCATCATTGTCCTTTCAGGAGTGTCACTACCATGGGTCAAGGTCAGTTGATGGCATAGTTCAAAGGCCGGCAAAGCCGCACCAGGGGCCACATCGGCTTAGTCCCTTGAAGTTGGGGCAGGCAGCCAGACGTAGGTATCTGGGCGTCTAGGCTGCACCACGTTCAGGTTCTGTCAGTGCCTTGATGTTGCGGCAGGCAGCGCGATGCGGAGAGCCGGGCGTCTAGACTGTGCCACCTTCAGGCTCAGTCCCTTGGTGTTGGGGCAGGTAGGGCAACACTAGTGGCAGGGTTTGGGGCGGTGAGGTACCGATTGGCAGGGTGTCCGCCACGCTCCCCCAGGCAGGAGTTGTTAGCAGGACGCTGCTGGTAGCAGAGAGAGCACAAGCACTCAACGTTGAGCTGCAACCCTCATGTGTTCTCCTTGGACATGTGCCAGTTGCTGTCTTGGCAGGTGGAGCTTCAGCTGCTGTGTGCCCATTGTATGTGCCAACAGGCGGGCACACACTCCTTTTCGTTCTCTGATGCATGAAGTGCATAGATGTTTCCACTCCCTATTGTTTATCCCGCAAGTGGGTGGGAAGTTGACTTCAAATGTTCACCAAATTGCAGTTTACAAGCACGTGATGGGAGCTGGTGCTTTGGTGGAATGTCTGGCACTGTGTTACTCTTTTAGGCAACCTCAAATACTTCCTAACAACGCCTTAGACCGGAAAGACTTGTTCAGAGCTCTGTGCATCCATGATGTATGGGGCGTGCTGGAGGGAACAGTCACAGGCAGTCTTTATTGATCACTGTCACAGGGGTTCATTCTGCTGGATGTGTGGGCACCGCGCAACTTACTGCATTTACAACTTCACTGCACACAGAGCCCGGGGACAGAGCGAGCCGGCACAGCAGAGTGCCCTTCAGCTCTGCCTCGGAGCACTGCAAGCTCCTCTTCCATGGGAGCGCCAATGACAGGAGCAAGTGTTATTTATTGCAGGAGCACCGGGATCGTTAGAGGGACATTTGCATCTGTTTTGAAATTTGCCCTGACATAGAGCACTGCTCAATTCACGTGATGTGTGGCCCGGGATATTTTTCTGCAGGGCCTTTTCTCACAAGCTCCGGAGCGGAGCACTTCATGATGTTCACAGCTTGGTGGGCCTGGGATTGTTCGATAGTCATATGCATTTTATAATGCCCACTCTGATGTGGAGCACTTCACTATTCACCCGTAGTCAGCCCGGGATCGTTATTGTGCATCTAGGGCTGCTTTGCTTTCCGTCGGCATGGAGCTGTTGCATTTCAGCTCTGACATTGGAGCCGTCCATGGTTCACCACCGCCGGCCCGGGATTTTCCTTTCATACGCAAGCTCCGATGTCCGATGTCAGGAGCACATAACATCCAGCTTGCTCTCGCACTGGGACATACGGGCAGAGCTGGCATGGAGCGCTGTGCTTTTCTTTCTTTGCTCCAACACGGAGCACCTTTATATTCATGCCGGCCCGGGGTTATACCCTAGCCCGAGTGCGCCTCTGTTTCTGAGCTGCCACACGGAAGCATTCATCTTTCAATGCAGGCCGGCCCGGGGATGCTTCGGGTGCTCGGCACTCACCTCCACACTGCGGCTGAGGGCGCTTGGCTCCGCGCGCTCCTTCTTCAGGCACGTCTTCATTTATCAACGGTATTGTGCAGCCAGTTGCGGAGCGCTTTCCATTGTCCGCCACCAGCCTGCACTGAGATCTCTATGAGAGCCTCGGCAGGGGCGGGCTGGGCACTCATCCTCTTAATTTTCTTTCGGAGCTTGGGTGGTGGAGACAGGCACTTTCTCCCTCCTGTGGGAGCAAACAAAGCAGATGAGCGGTGCATGTGTAAAGGCTGCAGTCTCGCCTCCCTCTGGCTGCACGAGCACCCTATTGAGTGAGTGCCGCGGCCAGGTCGAAGCAGACAGCAGGATGTGCATCCATATCTTCCAGGGGGCGAGGCGCATCGTCGGGTTCTTCTCCGTCCTCGTCGCCATTATTGTGGGGCCGGCTGTGGGGAAACGGCCGGCCTCACAGGTGCTGGGGCACCCAGCACCACGTTGGGTTTGCCATGGTCACACAGACTTATGCTGGTTGCAGGGTGAGACCCTGTTAGCCATGGGCGCATGGCCTGGGTGCCGGGTGCCATGGATGCCGAGAGCATCCTAGATGGAGGGTGCCTGGGGTGGATCCAGGCACCAAGCTGATTTGGATAGCTCAAACCAGCTCAAACCAGCAGGGACCTACAGGACCATGACCACACGGTGTGGGCTTGCAGGGGCATTGTTGGAGTCTGCAGCCGTTGTGAGGCACGTGCATGCAGAGGCTTCTTTTATTAGGTCGGGCCATGACACAGACATGGCCCATCTTAAAAGGGCAATACACTTGGGATGGTCACACATAACAACACCCACCAGACTCACAACCTCACTCATTTATCTTCAGCTACAGAAGTCAATCCAGTAACTGCGTTTTTGTGAAAGAGAGCCTCATCTACACCGTTCGCTGCAGGAGCAGCATTACACTCACTGCATCTTTGAAGGTAAAGCCTGGTGAGCCATTATTAGCTAATTTGATTGGAGCAAACAAAAACAAACAAAATATCAGAAAGTGCGCGCTGAGCGTCTCATGCACTGCAATAGTGCTTGTTAGTGTACTTTGCTGTTTTGCCTTCATGCGCACATGTTGGGACAGTCTCCTGAAGGTGTTTAACCTTCCAGAAGCCATTTAGCTACATTTTGAATTCTTACCTTCATTGCCACACCAAAATGGCCGACACTTCCTTTGTGTGTAGGAGCCAACCACCAGCAGCAAGCTGCTCCCTGTGATGGGGCGGCCTTTGCCTTTATTCAGCCAATCACGGTCGCCGGCAGGTGGAAGCCGGCCCCTGTATGCAAAGCCTGCAGTAAGGCTCCTGTCTTTGCCTGTCAGGGCTTGGTTGGGCATGCAGCCCCTACTCTTGTCACTGCTAGGAAAGACATGTTTTAAGCCTGGTACTTTTCCCTGCACCCCTGGACTGTGGCATCCCTCCCGCCAACACGTGCGTGCTGACTTGTTCTCCTGCTTGCCTCATCTCTCCGTGACTCTCAACCTCTGCCTTCTAGGCATTCTCATTGCCCTATCTTTGTTGCCATATGTCCCCTTGAACTTCATGATCTACACTCCAGATTGACTCCTTGCATTTCTGACTCCTTGCATTTCCTGAGCCCTCTCCTCACTGCCATCACTCCTGTACTGCTCTGTTATAATACCTGTGTCTCAATACTTAAATTTAGGTGTACTTCATACTGCATTGAATGTGTCTGTTGTTGAAAAGTGTGCAAAAGTGTACCCGAAGTGTCTGTGTGGCTGGAGGGACTACCGCTGCCTGCTGCTATCAACATGTGTATTATTACCAGCTGACTTGTGGTACGAGTCAAAAGGACATTGGACATTACTTACATCTTGATATGCATAGCACGCTTTCCTAGCGTGCTTATTAGTGCCTTTTAAAATGCTAATTTTATGTTTTTTGCTTAGGCGGTACCTTTATCTCACTACTTCCTATCTCGTGGGCGTGCACGCGCACTATCGCGCACGCACTGCAGAAGTGTACCAGAAGTGTCTGTGTCCGTGGCCGGGCCGGTGGCAGTAAAGTTTATGTGTAACTGAAGTTGTAACTGTAATTGTATTTTAACCTCATTGTAATTTCTGCATATCGCAGTACTGACTAGAATCGATTATGTGCTGCGTGCGTGCTGAGAGATTTGGAGTTCAGGTGGGCTTCTATATGTATATATTGTAACTGCTGATGGATTGCTCCCTGCCTTCATTGTCCTCCCTGTAATAATATATGAGTTGGCACGCGCATGCACTATATTTTACATAGTGGGCGAGTCCCGGTGCTTATGTTATAAAATGTAGCTACACCAACTGGGAACTAAGCATCCCGGGTATATGTGGACACCTGTGGGTTAAAGTGACTACGTGATTACGTATACGCGTAATTGGCACTAGACCGGCATTGGATTGGCCCTTCGTACAGTTCTCTGTATGGTTAGTGTGCACCATGAATGTGAATACATTGGGTCAAACTGATATCAAAACTGATTCCAAAACAAAAAAGCACGGACGGCGACTCTGCCCAATACAGATAATCACGAATCTCGAAAAGCAAATGGTCACTCGTAAAATGAGCACATATTACTCTAAAGTCGCCAAACTTCATTCCGTCGATGCATTACAGGCCACGCTGGATGTAACCAACGAGCTTCAAGACTCGCTCAGTTGTCTTGGCTCGAAACTGGTTTAACAAAGTTACTCGCAGTAGTGACTACCTTACTCCTAGTCCATAGTCCCCTTTCCTCCATACTTGTGGGACATTCCGTCATTTGGGACGGGACAGGAGCACTTTTGTTAAAAAGCATAAAAATTGAAAAAATGTTGTCCTTGTCTTTTTATGTGGGGTACCACACGCGGCTGTAACCCCGCCCTCCTGAGCTCCGCCCGCACATCGCCCTCAGTCCTTTTCTATCGCCAGGTCTGTGTACATTTAAGCAATAATAGAGCATACTTATTAGAGGGGACGGCGGGCGGGCATATGGAGGAAAGGGGACTGTACACTAGGAGTAAGGTAGTCACTATGGTGAGTAACCTTGTTATACTCCTACGTCCCGTCCCCTTTCCTCCATACTTGTGGGAGATTCCAAAGCACTCCTCACAGGTAATACAGGTGGATGGAACCTCCTTACTGAAAAAGGTTTTTAAGAACAGCCTGGCCGAATTGAGCATCAGACCTGGAGCTCAGGTCCAAGCAGTAATGCTTACAAAAAGCTGATTGGCAAGCCCACGTAACTGCCTTGGCTATGGTTTCCCAGGGAACATATTTTTGGAAGGCAACAGCAGCTGCTTTGCCACATACAAGATGGGCATGAATGCCTTTCAGAGGCTGAAGGCCCTGAATGGTATTCGCTTCTGAAATATAGGAGGCAAACCATCGGGAGATAGTAGCCTTTGAAGCAGGTTTCCCTTTCGGGTCTCTGAACTTAACAAAAAGTTGAGAGGAGCCCCTGAGTTCAGTTGTTCTGTCCAGACAGAACTTCAGAGCTCGTCTGACATCTAAATTGTGTAATACTCTCTCGGCATCTGAGGCAAGGTTTGGAAAATAGACAGGTAATGAGAAGGATTAATTCAAATGAAAATCAGTCACTACTTTAGGAAGGAAAGAAGGATGAGTGTGGAGCACCACCTTATCCTTATGGAAGGTAAGGAACGGATGTTCCACGGACAAAGCTTGAAGCTCGCTTACTCACCTTGCCGAAGTCACTGCAATCAAAAAGGCAACCTTCCAGGAAAGGTACTTTAAATCCGTAGTAGCCACAGGTTCAAATGGTGTATGGCATAAGGCGGTCAGGACCACATTTAAATCCCACTTTGGATGAGGATTGCGTACAGGTGGAAAAAGATGTATTAAACCTGAGAAATGCCATATCTGCTGATCGCACTGGTGAAGCAAGTTGGGAATGAACGGCAGTCTGATCGGGGGACAAATCGACAGATGCTGAAGTTGTGAAAACCAGAATCTGGCTGGCCACCAAGGAGCTATGAACAGGAGAGTGCAATTCAATGTATTCCTGAGCTTGCAGATTGACCGATGAATCAGAGGAAGAGGCAGTAAGGCACATGCCCTCATGTTGTGCCACAGGATCTCGAGAGCATTCCCTAGAGTGGAGGCCCTGAGACCGTTCCTGGATGCATAAAGAGGAAGTTTCCTGTTTGTGGCAGTCGCAAAAAGGTCCACTTCTGGCATGCCCCATTGGCGAAAGATGTTGGAGAGGATCTCCATGGTCAGTTCCCACTCGTAACTGCCCGCTGTCTGTCGGCTGAGTGAGTCTGCAGTAGCATTGAATTGCCCTGTAATGTGTACCGCCAGCAGCCAAATGCCAAGCTGTTTGGCCCATTCCCAAATCTGAATGGCAAGGTCCACAAGAGGTGGTGACTTGGTACCACCCTGCTTGTTGATATAATACATTGATACTGAGTTGTTCGTGCGGACACGGACCACCCGGTTCGTGATGGACGGTTGAAAAGTTTTCAGCGGCAGAAAAACAGCCAGGAGTTCCAAATAATTTATATGAAACTGCCTATCCTGCGGCATACATAGATCGAAAACCTGGAGATGATCCAACGTTGCGCCCCACCCCAGAAGGGAGGAGTCCGTAGTAATCGTCAGTTGTGGGCACGGCTCCTGAAAGGAGGCCCCCACTGTAAGATTGTTGATCTAGGACCACCATAGAAGGTCTGCTATCATGCAGGATGGAACTGGGATCATCTTGGAATACGAGTCCGAAGCCTGACACCTAGAGCTCCGAAGAGCTACCTGCATACGCCTCATTTTGAGACACGCAAGAGATAGAGCAAGTACGCATGATGCCATGAGGCCCAGAAGTCTCTGGAACCACCAAAACGTCATGTGTTCTGACGGGATGAAGAGCTGACACGTGGCAAACAGATCCGCAATCCTGTCCGCCGTCAAATACACCCTGGAGTAGGTCGTGTTCCAACGGAAACCCAGGAAGCTCAGGTCTTGGGAGACCGTCATGGCAGATTTCCGCCAATTCATCACGGCCCCAGATGGAACAGGAGCTGGAGGATAGACTGGAGATTGCTCAAAGCCGTCGGAGGACAAGGGCTGTGTAGGAGCCAATCGTCCAAGTACGGATATACATGAACACCCTGAAGCCGAAGGAAAGCTGCAATGACCGACATCATCTTTGTAAAGATGCGCGGCGCCGAGCTGAGAGCAAACGGGAGCACGCAAAACTGGAAATGCTCCCTCCCAGGAAGATCCGCAGATATTTTCGATGCAGCCTCCATATCAGGATGTGCATATATGCGTCCTGAAGGTCCACTACACCGAGCCAGTCGCCCTACCGAAGAGAGGACTTTATTTGGCAGGGTGTGATCATCTTGAATTTCTCTTGGGGAAGAGAAAGGTTGAACTGGGAAAGGTCGAGGATGGTGCGCAGGCCAGCCTGGTTGGGTTTGGGCACCGTGAACAGTCGATAATAGAGGCCCTCCCCTTGCTCCTCGAGGGGAACAGGTTCCACCACCTTGAGGTCTAGAAGCTTCTAAACCTCGGCTCTGAAGAAGGGCGTCCCGATATATTGGAAGGGAGGATTGAAGGGTGGGGTGGAGGGGGCAAGCGAAAGCCCGCCCGAACGATGGACAAAACCCACCCATCTTCGATGATGGTCTGCTACGCCTCCAGGTGAGACTAGATTCGTCCTCCCACCGGAGTCTCGTGCGACCGACAAAATATATAATTTTGCAGACTTGTCGGCAGGGAGACTACCTGCCCCTGGAGAGGAGGCTGATGGCCGAGAGAAAAACCAACCACGTTACTGTTTTCCACGGGTGCTGCCAACCAGAGGAACAGTCCTGCACGCCCGCGGTCCTGGAACCCCTTGAAGCCAGAGAAGGATTGTGACTGAGACCCTGACCTCTGCGTATAAGGGGCCTTAGCTGGGACATTTGCCAGGACCGACAAAGATTTGACGGTTTGGGTGCTCGCCTTAGTCTTTGTAAATTCGTCATCTGTTAAGGAATGGAACAATCCCTTGCCATCGAAGGGAATGTCCAGAAATGTATCTTGCACCTCCTTCAAAACCTTCGTCGCATGGAGCCACGCTTGGCGGGAGGTGTCAATTCCCACCACCAGGCTTCGAGCTGAGGTATCCACATGGTGTGCCGCAGCTTCCAGGAGATCTTGTGCCAACACCCTAGCGTTCGACAAACCAGCCTTGAAGTCGTCTAGCCTATCCGCAGGAATGCATTCCTGGAAATCGGCCAACTCGTTCCACAGCTTCATATTAGCTGCCGCCAGGATCAGCTCAGTATTTGCTTGGTGAAGTTGCAGTGCTGAGTTGGCAAAGACTTCCTTACCCAAGGTGTCCAGAATTTTGTCTTCCTTGGAGAGAATCTGAGCCGTAGCCGTAGATGTCGCAGAGGCCGGCTTGGATTAAAGCGTGGCCGCAGCTACCACCGTCGAGGAAGGGGGCGGACAAGACGCCAAGGCTATCTCCCCAGAGGTGTGAAGCCTGTAACGTGCGTTGATTCTCTTATTGATATGCAGCCCGGTGTGGGGCTTTTCCCAGACCTTATGGGCCTCGACCAAAACGTCCTTTTGGAGGAACAGGCCAGTCCGCTCTTGTGGTGACAAGGTGAACGCTCCCGAAAGCACCCCTTCCTGCGGAGCAGGGGCCTCAGGTACTGGAATGTCGAGGAGTGCCATCATATCCAGAACCCGGACATGGAATGCTCTGACAGAGCGAGGATGCTCATCGCTATCCTGATCTGCTTGAGGGTCATCCAGTGAATCGGGAGCAGATGGCTGGGCCGCCGCAGGTTTTAAAGTACTATCCCACTCTACCAGTGTCTTCTCTATGGGAGATAAGTTTATAATAAAGGGCACCTGGCAGTGTCCTGATATGCCCAGGAGGGTAAACAATAAAAATATGAAAAAAATCAGGATGGGAGATCAAGAAACAGTGATGTTTTGGATTAATTTATTTAATCTCAAAACAATTTCTTTTGCATACTGATAGGTATTTGTTGTTTTCACAAACAAGACAGTAAAACGGACAGGTTTTGAATTTTGACAATAGGAGGTACACATGGGTACCAACCTCTTGATTATTGAGGTAATGTTCCTATGCTTATGCACATTCTCAAATAAACCAATTCACATTACAATGTACACATGAGTAAGTGCTGCCTAGGACTACTGGTAGTCCAAGGGTTTAGAAAAAACAGTACACACAACAAAAAATATAAACAGAAAAAGAAGAGGAGTTGTGTCACAGATAATCGACACTGTAGTGTTTCGGCAACGCGGTAGCAGTTGTTGGGAGCATGCTGTTGTGGTGGCCTTCTTCAGGATAGAAGTGGAGGGTGACTCTGTCCGTGTGTACCATAATGAGGGTGATATAGAGTCATTGGAGTGACACGAATCACCGTGTTTGCAGCCATTTGTGATGCTTAAATAGCACGAGTCATGTGTCACAAGTCTGCGAACCCCAGAGGCTAATTAAGTGCACATATGGGTATGGCCTATGTATGAATGGTACTGCCCTGGTGTTAGTGCATCCAAGGATGATATATGGTGGGCTAGTTGTGGACTACTACGACATAGAAAGTGTGGGCCATGGCTAAGGCTACATACGTCTGAGGCCTGGGGATTGATGGGACACCCACAATAATTGTGGTTCTGAGTGTGGTCCGTTAGTTCTAAAAATGCTTCCACTCGACTGTGACATTTAGTCCGTTCCTCACAGTATCAAGTCTGTGTACCCACCTTTGTTCCAATGTAGTTAGCGATAGATTAATGTCTCCTTGTTTTTGTGGGGTCAATTGGCGTATGATTGTCCATGTGAAGTGCTCATTGGTGTGTCCTTTCTTAGTGAAGTGTTCCACAAGTGGTTTGTCAGGTACCGCATTTTTGATGCAAGACCTGTGTTTGTTGATCTGTTGTTTGATAAGCCTGATTGTCTTGCTGGAGTGCTTTTCAGTATGAGCCGAGCCACCAGCCTATCATACTTAGTTTCACTTTTACTTCAGAAGCCTGACACAACCCGTACACACCCCCGCTCTGATTGGTCCACCAGGCGCTCTATCATTGGCAGAGTCGGTTTAGGTGTGGAGTCAACCGCAACAATAGATCTCATTACCACGGTAACCTACAGCGTACACCGTCACATTTGCAGAAAGCTCCAGCCGACTGCAGAATCTCCAAGTAAGTCGCAGCACCGAGCGTTCGGTGCGACGTGTGCACTAGTTTGTTAAATTCCGGACCCTCTCACGTGTACAGTCAATAATCAGGGTTCTCCAGTCACAATTTGAGCCTGACTCTGATATGCAGGGGCTCACTATCAACACTGGATCTATCCCACATATAGGGACGTTTACGCCCTTATTTCCACACGGGCACAAAAACCTCGCACTGGGTTCTCCATACCCCTCTGTGCGTCACTTGCATGCCCTTTTCAACACAAGGGCTGAGACTTTGCACACTAAATGTCGCCGCATCTCCTAAAACACACAATTTTTTTATATCGCCACGTGACATCAAGGGCTCGGACATGTACTGCCCTCACTGGGCACGCACTCGTACCCTTGCACGTGCCGCTTGGCAGTGGTACTCAATACAATTAGTTTACCACACGTCCACTTCTTATCATGTGGCATGCTCACATCTAACATGCTCTTGCAGCAGATACACCTAGTATCACCATTGCTGTGACTACTCACATTAATTTAATACAGACGGGAAACGTGATATTTTTTCGTCTCTCTTTTAACAGACCTGTTGATTAGGCTTGCCACTAATAGGCATTGCCCCATTCTGGCGAACTCGTCGAACCCAGGACATCCAGGCTAATCTATAGTAGTGTATTCAACACACCACTAATCCAAGTCTCTACCATGAAATTCTGAGGGACTTCTTGTAACAGCTATGCCGCCGCACCAACGCTTGACGGTAAGCTCTACATGAATACACACAGTGTATCTTTTCGGCACCAACTGGCCACTAATAAGTAACCTAAAGTAGAAACAACATACCACTGAGATCATAACAGCCTTTCACTTGTCCATTATACTTTGACAGATAACACACGGACAGAGTTACCCTCCACTTCTATCCTGATGAAGGCCACCACAACAGCGTGCTCCCAACAACTGCTACCGCTGGCCGAAACACTACAGTGTCGATTATCTGTGACACAACTCCTCTTCTTACTTTTTGTGTTTATATATTTGGTTGTGTGTACTGTTTTTTCTTAACCCTTGGACCACCAGTAGCCCTAGGCAGCACTTACTCATGTATACATTGTAATGTGAATTGGTTTATTTGAGAATGTGCATAAGCATAGGAACATTACCTCAATAATAAAGAGATTGGTACCCATGTGTACCTCCTATTATCAAAATTCAAAACCTGTCAATTTTACTGTCTTGTTTGTGAAAACAACAAATACCTATCAGTATGCAAAAGAAATTGTTTTGAGATGCAATAAATTAATCCAAAACATCACTTTTTCTTGATCTCACATCCTGATTTTTTTTCATATTATTATTGTTTACCCTCCTGGGCATATCAGGACACTGCCAGGCGCCCTTTATTATAAACTTTGACCTAGCACAACACTTGGTTGTAGGGCCACTCACATTCAGAGTATGGATTAACTACAGTACTCTTACTCAACTACAGAAAAAGTTAACATAGTGTCTTACACAGATGAATACATTAAGAAACTTCTAGGCACAACATCCTCCATTGGATCATAAGGAGGAGCCATCGCACAAGGATCCAACAAAGATGATCTAGACGCCATACACCAGAAGAAAAAGAAACTGATCCGCATTGAGATGCACGGCACTTTTATGTTGGAACATTTAAAAGCCGGCATCATACCCGAAGGATTACACATAAAAAACATTCCCAAGTCTTCACTGACAACCCGATATTCAAGACCAACTTCAGTGCAGTGGGCAATAAGTGCAGCCACGGCTGGATTATCCTGATCATAGATACAGAGGAAGAAGAGTGCAAAAAACAGGGAGAAGAACTGGCGGCACTAGAGAAAAAATTCACTGATGACACCACCATCACAGAAGCCAAACAAAAACTAGAGAGACTAGAAGAAGTTGCCAAGTTTAAACAAATAACAATAGACAGGAAGGTATAGAAATTCAAAAAAGATCTCAGCAACTACGGAGAAGAAAAGACATACCCTTAGTTAAGAGAACTACTATATTGATTTGCAACACAACAACTACAACAGACGGAACCGTATTGTCAATTTTTCGGGTAGCTACGGATCATCGAGCGAAAGCAACTCCAGTCCCCCTGGTGGTAATAGACCATCTGGACCACCACCCAACACCCATTTTTTCAGAGGGGGGCCAACGGGGATGGCCAAAGAGGAGGCCACAACAAAAAGGCCAATACATGCACACGAGACAGTGGTACTCCAACCAACCAATTCTGAACACCGCAGAACAAACACTCCTAGAGACGGGCCTATCTTTCATCCCTTCCTCAAAAGCTGACTCATTCCAAACAGAAGCAGAACTGAAGAGATTCTTCAGGAACCCCAGATTGAAATACTTCTTCGAGGTTTATCTACCGAAGAAACAAGACACAGACAATATGGCCCAGCAGGTACAAGAAAATCAACACAACAACACCACTGGCCTTAAACCACGGTCGAACTTTATGCCACCACCGCACACCATTCCCGTGGAATTCGACACTTTTGAAAAACTAGTCATGAAAACTATCACAGATGGATTATCCGATAAGAACTTCTATCAAGACAATCTGAGTAAGGAAGAGAGGATGACTATACATTTACTCAACACTGATAGATCAATCACTGTCAAACCAGCCGACAAAGGTGGCGGGATAGTGATAATGGACGCCATTGAATACAACAAAGAATGTCTACAACTTTTAGCAGTCACTGCCTCCTACAAAAAATTAAACAGAGATCCCACTCAACGGCTACAAGAAGAAATTACTAGCCTTACCAGACACGCAGAAGAAGAGGGATGGATTTGCAAAGATGAACGCAGGTTCCTCAACAAGACTCACCCAAGGATCACTGCATTTTACATTCTACCCAAGATACACAAACACGCTACCAGACCTCCGGGCAGACCGATCATCTCAGCGTGCGACTCCTTGCTCGAACCTCTCTCACTCTACACAGACTTTTTTATGAAACCCTTTACTGGCAAAATTAAGTCCTACGTCAAAGACAGCACTGACACCATCAAGATGTTGTAAACCCTAGATCTGACTCCAGACAGATTCTGGTGACCACGTATGTAGAGTTCTTATACACTTCCATCCCACAAAAAGAAGGACTAGAAGCACTAACCATCTGCCTCAACAAAAGACCTGACTTGACCACCACACCGACCAATTTCATTCTTGAGTGTATCCGTTTAGCGATGTCCGAAAACTTTTTCTTGTTTGAAAACCAGAGTAAGCATGGGCGCAACATTCGCTCCAGATGTAGCGAACCTGTATATGGCCCAATATGAGGATGACCATATCTACAACAACAGTAATCCCTACAAAGACCAACACAGACTATGGTGTTGTTATATAGATGATGTTCTCCTCATCTGGCAATGGAGCGATCAACTACTTTTAGCCTTCCACCAATGGCTCAACCTACGAAATCGACACATAAAATTTACCATTGAATGGGACTTCCAAACTAAAGTGAGGTAATGGAAGTATAGGTTCAGTGTGCAGGTCCCCAAAATTCTTGTTAGAAATCCATAATACAAATCAATTTGGCTTCAAATTCCAATTTTATTGGTTATTGAACAGCCGACACGTGTTTCGACCTTTCCGGTCGTTCTCAAGGCTGTACATTGGTTCAAACAAAGTGCAATTAAGCATTGAAATACAAGATCATACACAGAAAATGATTGATACATCCCAGTCACAGTGCAATTCAGGAAAAATAAAGAAAATAACATACCAGAGTTCTGTAAATGGTTGAGGCCAATGACAAAAAAGAAAGGAAAAAAGGAATAAAAAAAAGAAAAAGAGTATAATCACAGAAGTCAAAAGATATTCTAAAGTTAGTATGCGCCTCTTAGGCATCATTAGGTTACCATTGTTGGTGAAAATACGCTGTGGGAAATTGCTACATACCGTGGTTCCAATTGTGATGCACAGATTATTATATAAAGTAGTCTGATTGTAACCTAAAACAATAATGAAATAGCCCTTACTAGTGTAAACAGTACTTATGAGAATGGCTTTACAGCGCACTGGCAGTGTAAAAAATATATAAACTTGAACTGAATTACCCTCCAATGGGTGTGTGTTATTAGATTTAGATGAGTTATCTAGAAAGTAGAATGTACTATCACATATTATATACTGCTACATAGTGTTATGTCAAGGGTTTTGACCCATGTTGAATCAATAGACTGGGTAGATGTGGGGATGAGCTGTCGCCGCCCATTATTCTATCCCAGAACAAACTAAATCAATAGACTGGGTGGATGTGGGGATGAGCTATCGCCGCCCACATTCACGCCAGAATAGGAGAACTGCGCAGTTGGCACGAGACCACTCCAAAGATACAACCTTCTTGTGGGGGGTTCCACATCACCACTCTACTATAAGGATGCCATCAAAACAATGTTAAGCAAGGGTCCTATACTATCAAGCAAAAGACCACTCTATTGAAATGCAGTAATTCAAGACAACTCAAAAATGGATGCAGTACCGACAAATTCCCCAAGGTGGCGCTAGCGGTCTAAACTCTGACAGGGAAACTGTATTTAGGAGTTGCAAGAGGGGCAGGGACTTCAAAGCTTGTTGGTTAATTGGAAACCTTAGCCACCTGCTGTTCCCAGAGGCCAAGAGGCTGGGAAATCTTAACACCTCAGAGATTCCACACCAGGAGGCAGGATATCACATGACCCTGTTGATTGATTGAGGAGAGACTTCCAGGCAGCCTGCTGGAGCCCACACAAAAGGCTATTTCTGTTGAATGGGGTATGTTAATTTTGAGTGTTTCCTGTCAACAGCCCTCTGCCAGCAAGGAGAGACATGTGATCACTGACCCACCCAGACTTCTGGAGGCGGACCCAAACACACTGGGGAGTTCAATTGCAACAAATATATAGTTTATAGAAACAATGATAATTTATTGTAACCAAATGACAGGAATGTACAACTTTGAGAGTCTTAGTTTGAAAAATGCCCTCACGATTTGAGTCCAAACTCCAATTTGTACCATGTTCTGGGACAAAACCCCGCTAATTATGATTAATGTAGACAATGTGTTTAAGCTAGAGACATGGAAAGTTACTGGGATATATGTGGAAGGGAAATGTACCTTTGTATAATTTTTGATGAAAAACCAATGTTGCAAAACCCACTAAAATCGAAAATAAGTTGCCATTTTTGAATGCAAGCTCCTAGAAACGCCAGAGTCGGGACAGGGACTATCTTTAGTAATATATGATGTGTGTATGTGATGTCAAACAACTGTGTACCTGGAAATATGTATTTGGATCAGGAATAGGTTTGTGTGCACATTGACCAGGGGAGTGTCATTTCTGCAGGTCATAAAAATGACATCACTCTGACACACTATCCCTTCCCAAATCAGGGACCAAAGAATCTATTGACCTATCAAATCAAGAGAGGAGCAGGCTTAGGGATGCTAGCCTCTTCACCCACTTTTTAAAACACATAAAAAGAGACTGCTGGGACAGATAGGGACATTGAATTCCAATTTCTGCGGGACGCTCTGCCGGGAGACTCCAGACTTCACATCCATCAATCTTCAAAGACCAGAGATTTACTTCAGAACTTAAAGCAAGGGCTTAAACCCACAAACTGAGAACTCTTCTCAGCATGCCTCAGCATCCTTAAAATCATTTGCAAACTATTCCAAAGCCCGGCAAGCTGTTTGAATTCTTTGCCTACAACAATTGCCAGAGACCAGACCAGAGATCCAGAGAGACCCAGACCGCTGTGAGCAGAACCGGTGCCTGATTGACCCGCTGAGCAGAGAGAACCGAAGTCCAGTCCAGTTGACCAGATCCGTGACTAGGCCCATTCATTTCAAAATTAGGAGTGAGTATCCGCCAGAACTGTGCAGAACCCAATCTCTTAGTTAAAATAATCTAATTCAAGCTATTTTAACCTAATTAGAACAGCCTCCTAGAAATCGTGTCATCTGTCATTTTTAAAGCTGCACAACTGTCACCTGTCAATTCTGCAGCTGCAAGCTGTACCTGTCATTTTGAGTTTTACTTTAAATCCGAAAATCTACCTTTATTAAATCATCCGTATCTCCGGAACCGTTTGTGCTAGGAACGAGATTTTTCCGTAATCGCGAGACACGCACTCGCGAAATTTACCGCGAGTTGCGATTTGGCCCGATTTCTTCATCTGTAGAAATCAGCAGCTTTTTGCTTCTCTTTGCTAAAATTCGTTTGCAATCTGCTAATCCTTCATAGAGTATTGTTAAAGTGAGCCTGAACTAATATAAAGTAGCCATCACCTACCCTGAACCTCTAGAGGGAATTAAAAGCAATTTTAGCACCTTTTCACTTCCTTGCAAACCACATTAAAGTAATTCGCCAGTGTTTAAAACTCATACCTGTTTTCTCTAAGCTTGCTGGGGGAACTGGAACTGTGTATTGCATTATAAAGTGTGATTTGTTGGGATTCTTGAAGACTGTGTGCTCTCCTTCCATTTCTTGTATTGCATAGGGGGGGAGTGAATTGTCAAAAGAAAAAGTGATCATAGTACCTTTTGCTAAAATCATAACAAGTTATTTCTGTACTGCATTTTATTCCACCTTGCGTTTCCTTGAACCATATAAAGCATTCTTTCCCACCTTATTCTTCTGTTCCTATTCATAAGTTACCTCTTGCTGACTACTGCTCATATTCACAAGTGTAATATCCATTATCAATTTATTTATAGAAGTGTGATATATATATATATATATATATATTGTTTAAATTTTCAAATAAACCTTTTAATTTGCAAAACAAACCTACTTCTTGGCTCAGTGGGGTCAGGGGGATTCTAAGAGGGGGGTGTTATACAAGGGTTGTCATCCAGAGTACTGAACTGGATATAAAAATACATCAATAAGGGTTTTCCTCAGCATCCCAGACTAAGCATTGACTTAGCTGTAGTGTTGATTGAATATCGCTTACAGTTAAGTACTGCAAAAGCATACTGTTATAAAAAGAAAATTGTACCTGTAGCTGGTTAGCTTGAGAGTTGTTACGGGGTTAAATCCCCATAGATGTATTTTCAGCAGAAAGTATTCACACTGGCGCCGTAAGACGCTTCCAGTGAATATCGCGGTAAAAATGCACATTGCGCATGCACGTGTGACGTCACGCGCACTTTTTGCGGGTGACGTCATGTGCGCACGAGCCGTAATTGACGTCATTACACGTTATCAAGTGCGGCCGATTTTTTGAATTGGGAAACTAATTGTTGAATTTGTATGCGCACGAGGTAATGCCGTCTGGTATGCATAGTGTATAAATACTCATCGAATTGGAAAATGTCATTTAGTTGAAAGCATATTCCGTAACCTATAGGTATTGAAATGATGCGCGTGCGGCATTAGACACTTGATGTATATATGTAATGTAGTTTAAACAGAGAATGCGTATGGATGATAGGTGCTGCATGTGCACTAATGTAGTAAGATATAGATAGATAGCATGTAGAGCTTTATGTGTTACACGTGTGCCAATGGACACATTAGAGTTTGGATATGCAGATTCCCACAGCACATTTAGGTTAATGAGGAGATTCTCTAGACCATAGTAAATTGTGGAACACACAGGGGATGCAGGGGCTGCAGAGGCATGTCTTTAGCATCCGTTTATAACACCACGATCCTTGTACTATAGCGCCAAACAATAGCATTCTATGCATATTATTCCAAAATCAAATCTAAAATGAACCATTATCAAATCTATGTAGGATCAAAGCTTTAAAGCAATTGGACATAAACAAACTAATAAGTTTGGCCTTTGTCAGATATATATAGACTCAAAGTCTATCCACACATGAAAGGACTGGACATAAAAACTGTCTCATTGCATATGTTAGATAGCACCAGTTGGTGAAAAATAAAGCCTATAATGTCACTTAGCAAGGCAAAACAGTTGTTCACATGTCATTTTAGCAGAAATACTAGACAGTATACAGTGATACGTCATCAGAGAAAGACATGCATTTCATGGTCCGAATTCAATCCAACTGTAGTGCATCTGAAATGGCAGATAACTTTACGTTTCCAACCTCCTAAATTTCATACAGAGATTGCCACCACGTTTGTTGGTAGATGCCCTGGCCAATCCTAAAAAACGTATGTCTGATTTATTGGCTAGTTGATGTTCTGTTTGCCAGTGCAAAGCTAATGGTAAATTAGCACCGGTTTTGTTGAGACTTGACAAATGTTCTCTTATATGAATCCTCAACTGCCTGATTGTACTTCCTATATACAATTTCTTACAAACACATATGATTGCGTAGACCACAAATTTTGTTTTACAATTAATGAGATCTCGAATTACAATTTGTATCCCATTTTGATCTGCAAAAGTCTGACAATTGGGATGAGCATATTGGCACTGGTTACAGTTGCCACATTTGAAAAAACCTTGTATGTTTGTCAACCATGTTGCTTGTCTTTCTGTGCCCGAAGAATCAAGGAAAGAAGGACCGAGTCTGTTACAAAGAGTATTCGCTTTAGTAAAGATAAAGTTAGGTCTGTCAGAAACATATGGTGTAAGGTCTGAATCCAATTTTAACAGATGCCAATGCTTGGAAGCAAGTTTGTACAAAGTTGCAGAGTCACTTGTATACTGCGTAATTAGAGAAACAGGTCTCTAAATGGTAAAACACCTTTACGCATTCTTATATTCCCAAACTTTACTAATGAAGAAGATGCTGATCTAGCTGACAAATGGGAAGCCAATCTTACCCAAAGTTCCCAAACTATGATTGAATTACCTATAATGCATGCTCAAAGAGAGCACACCAGAACTCTATCAGCAATAAATTCTCTCAAAGAAGAGATCAAAGCCATGCCAAATCCCGAAACCACAAAAACAAAACATTTTGAAACAATGAATGAAATTCTCAGGGAATACCAGGACGAGATTAAATTTAGAAACTTTCGCAAATATTTTCGAGATGGCCAAGATTATAGTCAAGACCGAGTGTATGCTTTCCAAACTAAATATGATACTCTTTCACCCAGATCACGAGGTAGTACAGCCAATACTAGACCCACTAGTTCAGATCCTGATTCAGATATAGACACCTCACCATCTAGCTCTGAGACTCCCAAATCGGACACTGTCACTGCCAGTGGCAAGGGTTTTTTAGAGCAAATCAGACGTTACAAAAAGGGCAGCCAGCCTACCAACTATACCAAACAAGTAAGATTTCGAAATCTTCCAGTGCAAAATATGCCAACACCTATTTCCATACCAGGGGTACCAGGGGAGGCAAATCTAAACCCAGAATCCGAAAGAACAGGAATCTTAACAAGAGCAAACGCCAAGAGACAACAGAGCAGGTGACTCAGGCCAATTTAGTTGTTAACTTATCCAATCACAACTTGACAGATGATCAAATGAGGGTTCTTAATAAGGGACTTTCATTTGCTCCTTCCAAGCGCACAGATTTTGTACAATTCCAGATTGATCTTTTTAAGTTCACCAGGAAATTGAAATTAAACATTTTTTTTGCAACACATGTCAAACAATTTGTTCCAAAACCACAAGTACCTCCGCTTAGCCAACATACCATGATGGATATAGACCATATTGAGACATTGGTATCTCTTACAACAGATGTACCCTCAGCCAGAGAACACATTTTGTCAGACCTTCATGTCCAAACCAGGCATCTAGACATTATTGAGCTCAAACCCACATCCAAATTTACACCGATCTTTGGGAATGACAATATCATTGATACTTTCCGTAAGGCTATGACTAAGGACTTACATACTCTTTTGGACAATCCATCTAATAAAGCAAAGTACTCCAATTTAGATACATGAGAAATATTAGCTTTAAAACAATTAGAGGAAGATTCCACCATTACCATCAAGGAAGCCGACAAAGGCGGCAACATTGTGATACTTAACACAGAGGACTACATCCAGATGGGATTGAAACACTTACAGACACCAGACTGTTATATCAAACTCAGTAACAATCCCACTAAACAAATCGTACTTGACCTACAATCTTTGATTGAACAATGGTATGCTTCTGGATTCTTAACAGATGACAAGAAAAAATGCCTCACCATTACTGACCCTACGATGCCTACATTGTATTTCTTGGCAAAAATACATAAGCATTTTACCGATTTACCGGAAGTGAGGCCAATTATGAGCGGCATCGGATGGGTAACTGAAGCCATTTCTCAGTACCTTGATGAGATCTTCCAGCCTCTCGTATTTAAAATGAGCACCTATATTAGGGACAGTACACAAGTATTACAATTCCTACAAACTGTTGTATGGCAACCCTCCTTTCGTCTGGCCACCCTTGATGTTGCAGCTTTATATTCCAATACCAAACATGATTTAGCCATCCAGGCAATTGTCAAGATCTGAGTCTACCTCCCCTTTCTCCTCACCTGACTCCCCTGAGGTAGATCCTTGACGGTTGGTTTCGGTCTTCTGGGGTTTCTTTTTAATCCTTGCACCCTTGCCCTTGGGTGCTCAAACCTTCCTTTCGTGTAGGTAAGGTCTGGCCCCTCCAGAGGCCACCTTGACAGAGGCAAAGACCTGCCCTAGGGGAACCCCAGGGGGCCAGCCTCCAATCTAGGGAAAAAGCACGAAGGCAAAAAAAAACCTAGTTCATCGATGGTCTTGATGATGAGTCAAAGAGATGGCACAGATGTTCTGCAACTCTTGTCGTGGGATCCAGAGATGTGAAAATACAATCCAAGGCAAAAACTTGATAAACTCCGCGGAGACGAGCGAAGCAGTAGCACAGAAATGACTGAGGAGACAGAATCAAGTAAGAAGGGTGCTGCCGAGCTGGCAGCAGGCGAAAGACAGCAGAACGCGGTGCGTAGAAGTAACACCGCGGAAGACCGCTAGACAGCTAGAAGGCCGACCAAGCGGTAATGGCTGGATTCACAGGGACGAGAGATCTGAACTAGGCAGCAGAAAAGAAGTAACGGAACACGGTGCAGAGAAGTGGCACCGCGTTCAAAAGGCAGGAAGTCCAACCAAAACGGCTGGTTTGGAAGTCGAGCGGATAGGAAAGCGCTCTAAGCAAACGGAAGTAGTGTCGACTGTTAAGAGCGACAGCGAGCACGGAAAAATAAGTTAGAATACGGTGAAAGTAGACTGGGAACAAGGAAGGCAGAAGTAAGAAGAAGGTTACACAGAAAAAGGATAGACAGGCATAAGAGGAAAGGAAACAAGCGTAGTTCAGGCTCGCTACGGGAGGGCTGTAGAGGGAGCAGAATCACGGGACGGAGAAACGAGTAAGCAGCACTCGGAGCGTTGAATGAAACAGCAACAGATACAACGCGCCGAGCAGGGGGCGGAGCCTGCCTTTAAAGGCACCGCGCCATGTTGGATGAGGACTAGAAAGATCCTCGGGGTCGGAACTTCCAGCGACTCCAGCATTTCCAATCCTGGTTCTTGACAGTATACCTCCTTCCTCTCGGGGTACCCCCAGGCTTGCCCGGGTGGAGACGATGGAACCTCCTGAGAAGTCTGGGTGCGTGGATGTGGCTAACAGGTTCCCAGGACCTTTCTTCCACTGGATAGCCCTTCCAGTGTATCAGGTATTGGAGTCTGCCCTTGCGGTATCTGGAATCCACCAGGTATGCCACTTCGTATTCCTCCGGCATCATACCCGAAGGATTACACATAAAAAACATTCCCAAGTCTTCACTGACAACCCGATATTCAAGACCAACTTCAGTGCAGTGGGCAATAAGTGCAGCCACGGCTGGATTATCCTGATCATAGATACAGAGGAAGAAGAGTGCAAAAAACAGGGAGAAGAACTGGCGGCACTAGAGAAAAAATTCACTGATGACACCACCATCACAGAAGCCAAACAAAAACTAGAGAGACTAGAAGAAGTTGCCAAGTTTAAACAAATAACAATAGACAGGAAGGTATAGAAATTCAAAAAAGATCTCAGCAACTACGGAGAAGAAAAGACATACCCTTAGTTAAGAGAACTACTATATTGATTTGCAACACAACAACTACAACAGACGGAACCGTATTGTCAATTTTTCGGGTAGCTACGGATCATCGAGCGAAAGCAACTCCAGTCCCCCTGGTGGTAATAGACCATCTGGACCACCACCCAACACCCATTTTTTCAGAGGGGGGCCAACGGGGATGGCCAAAGAGGAGGCCACAACAAAAAGGCCAATACATGCACACGAGACAGTGGTACTCCAACCAACCAATTCTGAACACCGCAGAACAAACACTCCTAGAGACGGGCCTATCTTTCATCCCTTCCTCAAAAGCTGACTCATTCCAAACAGAAGCAGAACTGAAGAGATTCTTCAGGAACCCCAGATTGAAATACTTCTTCGAGGTTTATCTACCGAAGAAACAAGACACAGACAATATGGCCCAGCAGGTACAAGAAAATCAACACAACAACACCACTGGCCTTAAACCACGGTCGAACTTTATGCCACCACCGCACACCATTCCCGTGGAATTCGACACTTTTGAAAAACTAGTCATGAAAACTATCACAGATGGATTATCCGATAAGAACTTCTATCAAGACAATCTGAGTAAGGAAGAGAGGATGACTATACATTTACTCAACACTGATAGATCAATCACTGTCAAACCAGCCGACAAAGGTGGCGGGATAGTGATAATGGACGCCATTGAATACAACAAAGAATGTCTACAACTTTTAGCAGTCACTGCCTCCTACAAAAAATTAAACAGAGATCCCACTCAACGGCTACAAGAAGAAATTACTAGCCTTACCAGACACGCAGAAGAAGAGGGATGGATTTGCAAAGATGAACGCAGGTTCCTCAACAAGACTCACCCAAGGATCACTGCATTTTACATTCTACCCAAGATACACAAACACGCTACCAGACCTCCGGGCAGACCGATCATCTCAGCGTGCGACTCCTTGCTCGAACCTCTCTCACTCTACACAGACTTTTTTATGAAACCCTTTACTGGCAAAATTAAGTCCTACGTCAAAGACAGCACTGACACCATCAAGATGTTGTAAACCCTAGATCTGACTCCAGACAGATTCTGGTGACCACGTATGTAGAGTTCTTATACACTTCCATCCCACAAAAAGAAGGACTAGAAGCACTAACCATCTGCCTCAACAAAAGACCTGACTTGACCACCACACCGACCAATTTCATTCTTGAGTGTATCCGTTTAGCGATGTCCGAAAACTTTTTCTTGTTTGAAAACCAGAGTAAGCATGGGCGCAACATTCGCTCCAGATGTAGCGAACCTGTATATGGCCCAATATGAGGATGACCATATCTACAACAACAGTAATCCCTACAAAGACCAACACAGACTATGGTGTTGTTATATAGATGATGTTCTCCTCATCTGGCAATGGAGCGATCAACTACTTTTAGCCTTCCACCAATGGCTCAACCTACGAAATCGACACATAAAATTTACCATTGAATGGGACTTCCAAACTAAAGTGAGGTAATGGAAGTATAGGTTCAGTGTGCAGGTCCCCAAAATTCTTGTTAGAAATCCATAATACAAATCAATTTGGCTTCAAATTCCAATTTTATTGGTTATTGAACAGCCGACACGTGTTTCGACCTTTCCGGTCGTTCTCAAGGCTGTACATTGGTTCAAACAAAGTGCAATTAAGCATTGAAATACAAGATCATACACAGAAAATGATTGATACATCCCAGTCACAGTGCAATTCAGGAAAAATAAAGAAAATAACATACCAGAGTTCTGTAAATGGTTGAGGCCAATGACAAAAAAGAAAGGAAAAAAGGAATAAAAAAAAGAAAAAGAGTATAATCACAGAAGTCAAAAGATATTCTAAAGTTAGTATGCGCCTCTTAGGCATCATTAGGTTACCATTGTTGGTGAAAATACGCTGTGGGAAATTGCTACATACCGTGGTTCCAATTGTGATGCACAGATTATTATATAAAGTAGTCTGATTGTAACCTAAAACAATAATGAAATAGCCCTTACTAGTGTAAACAGTACTTATGAGAATGGCTTTACAGCGCACTGGCAGTGTAAAAAATATATAAACTTGAACTGAATTACCCTCCAATGGGTGTGTGTTATTAGATTTAGATGAGTTATCTAGAAAGTAGAATGTACTATCACATATTATATACTGCTACATAGTGTTATGTCAAGGGTTTTGACCCATGTTGAATCAATAGACTGGGTAGATGTGGGGATGAGCTGTCGCCGCCCATTATTCTATCCCAGAACAAACTAAATCAATAGACTGGGTGGATGTGGGGATGAGCTATCGCCGCCCACATTCACGCCAGAATAGGAGAACTGCGCAGTTGGCACGAGACCACTCCAAAGATACAACCTTCTTGTGGGGGGTTCCACATCACCACTCTACTATAAGGATGCCATCAAAACAATGTTAAGCAAGGGTCCTATACTATCAAGCAAAAGACCACTCTATTGAAATGCAGTAATTCAAGACAACTCAAAAATGGATGCAGTACCGACAAATTCCCCAAGGTGGCGCTAGCGGTCTAAACTCTGACAGGGAAACTGTATTTAGGAGTTGCAAGAGGGGCAGGGACTTCAAAGCTTGTTGGTTAATTGGAAACCTTAGCCACCTGCTGTTCCCAGAGGCCAAGAGGCTGGGAAATCTTAACACCTCAGAGATTCCACACCAGGAGGCAGGATATCACATGACCCTGTTGATTGATTGAGGAGAGACTTCCAGGCAGCCTGCTGGAGCCCACACAAAAGGCTATTTCTGTTGAATGGGGTATGTTAATTTTGAGTGTTTCCTGTCAACAGCCCTCTGCCAGCAAGGAGAGACATGTGATCACTGACCCACCCAGACTTCTGGAGGCGGACCCAAACACACTGGGGAGTTCAATTGCAACAAATATATAGTTTATAGAAACAATGATAATTTATTGTAACCAAATGACAGGAATGTACAACTTTGAGAGTCTTAGTTTGAAAAATGCCCTCACGATTTGAGTCCAAACTCCAATTTGTACCATGTTCTGGGACAAAACCCCGCTAATTATGATTAATGTAGACAATGTGTTTAAGCTAGAGACATGGAAAGTTACTGGGATATATGTGGAAGGGAAATGTACCTTTGTATAATTTTTGATGAAAAACCAATGTTGCAAAACCCACTAAAATCGAAAATAAGTTGCCATTTTTGAATGCAAGCTCCTAGAAACGCCAGAGTCGGGACAGGGACTATCTTTAGTAATATATGATGTGTGTATGTGATGTCAAACAACTGTGTACCTGGAAATATGTATTTGGATCAGGAATAGGTTTGTGTGCACATTGACCAGGGGAGTGTCATTTCTGCAGGTCATAAAAATGACATCACTCTGACACACTATCCCTTCCCAAATCAGGGACCAAAGAATCTATTGACCTATCAAATCAAGAGAGGAGCAGGCTTAGGGATGCTAGCCTCTTCACCCACTTTTTAAAACACATAAAAAGAGACTGCTGGGACAGATAGGGACATTGAATTCCAATTTCTGCGGGACGCTCTGCCGGGAGACTCCAGACTTCACATCCATCAATCTTCAAAGACCAGAGATTTACTTCAGAACTTAAAGCAAGGGCTTAAACCCACAAACTGAGAACTCTTCTCAGCATGCCTCAGCATCCTTAAAATCATTTGCAAACTATTCCAAAGCCCGGCAAGCTGTTTGAATTCTTTGCCTACAACAATTGCCAGAGACCAGACCAGAGATCCAGAGAGACCCAGACCGCTGTGAGCAGAACCGGTGCCTGATTGACCCGCTGAGCAGAGAGAACCGAAGTCCAGTCCAGTTGACCAGATCCGTGACTAGGCCCATTCATTTCAAAATTAGGAGTGAGTATCCGCCAGAACTGTGCAGAACCCAATCTCTTAGTTAAAATAATCTAATTCAAGCTATTTTAACCTAATTAGAACAGCCTCCTAGAAATCGTGTCATCTGTCATTTTTAAAGCTGCACAACTGTCACCTGTCAATTCTGCAGCTGCAAGCTGTACCTGTCATTTTGAGTTTTACTTTAAATCCGAAAATCTACCTTTATTAAATCATCCGTATCTCCGGAACCGTTTGTGCTAGGAACGAGATTTTTCCGTAATCGCGAGACACGCACTCGCGAAATTTACCGCGAGTTGCGATTTGGCCCGATTTCTTCATCTGTAGAAATCAGCAGCTTTTTGCTTCTCTTTGCTAAAATTCGTTTGCAATCTGCTAATCCTTCATAGAGTATTGTTAAAGTGAGCCTGAACTAATATAAAGTAGCCATCACCTACCCTGAACCTCTAGAGGGAATTAAAAGCAATTTTAGCACCTTTTCACTTCCTTGCAAACCACATTAAAGTAATTCGCCAGTGTTTAAAACTCATACCTGTTTTCTCTAAGCTTGCTGGGGGAACTGGAACTGTGTATTGCATTATAAAGTGTGATTTGTTGGGATTCTTGAAGACTGTGTGCTCTCCTTCCATTTCTTGTATTGCATAGGGGGGGAGTGAATTGTCAAAAGAAAAAGTGATCATAGTACCTTTTGCTAAAATCATAACAAGTTATTTCTGTACTGCATTTTATTCCACCTTGCGTTTCCTTGAACCATATAAAGCATTCTTTCCCACCTTATTCTTCTGTTCCTATTCATAAGTTACCTCTTGCTGACTACTGCTCATATTCACAAGTGTAATATCCATTATCAATTTATTTATAGAAGTGTGATATATATATATATATATATATATTGTTTAAATTTTCAAATAAACCTTTTAATTTGCAAAACAAACCTACTTCTTGGCTCAGTGGGGTCAGGGGGATTCTAAGAGGGGGGTGTTATACAAGGGTTGTCATCCAGAGTACTGAACTGGATATAAAAATACATCAATAAGGGTTTTCCTCAGCATCCCAGACTAAGCATTGACTTAGCTGTAGTGTTGATTGAATATCGCTTACAGTTAAGTACTGCAAAAGCATACTGTTATAAAAAGAAAATTGTACCTGTAGCTGGTTAGCTTGAGAGTTGTTACGGGGTTAAATCCCCATAGATGTATTTTCAGCAGAAAGTATTCACACTGGCGCCGTAAGACGCTTCCAGTGAATATCGCGGTAAAAATGCACATTGCGCATGCACGTGTGACGTCACGCGCACTTTTTGCGGGTGACGTCATGTGCGCACGAGCCGTAATTGACGTCATTACACGTTATCAAGTGCGGCCGATTTTTTGAATTGGGAAACTAATTGTTGAATTTGTATGCGCACGAGGTAATGCCGTCTGGTATGCATAGTGTATAAATACTCATCGAATTGGAAAATGTCATTTAGTTGAAAGCATATTCCGTAACCTATAGGTATTGAAATGATGCGCGTGCGGCATTAGACACTTGATGTATATATGTAATGTAGTTTAAACAGAGAATGCGTATGGATGATAGGTGCTGCATGTGCACTAATGTAGTAAGATATAGATAGATAGCATGTAGAGCTTTATGTGTTACACGTGTGCCAATGGACACATTAGAGTTTGGATATGCAGATTCCCACAGCACATTTAGGTTAATGAGGAGATTCTCTAGACCATAGTAAATTGTGGAACACACAGGGGATGCAGGGGCTGCAGAGGCATGTCTTTAGCATCCGTTTATAACACCACGATCCTTGTACTATAGCGCCAAACAATAGCATTCTATGCATATTATTCCAAAATCAAATCTAAAATGAACCATTATCAAATCTATGTAGGATCAAAGCTTTAAAGCAATTGGACATAAACAAACTAATAAGTTTGGCCTTTGTCAGATATATATAGACTCAAAGTCTATCCACACATGAAAGGACTGGACATAAAAACTGTCTCATTGCATATGTTAGATAGCACCAGTTGGTGAAAAATAAAGCCTATAATGTCACTTAGCAAGGCAAAACAGTTGTTCACATGTCATTTTAGCAGAAATACTAGACAGTATACAGTGATACGTCATCAGAGAAAGACATGCATTTCATGGTCCGAATTCAATCCAACTGTAGTGCATCTGAAATGGCAGATAACTTTACGTTTCCAACCTCCTAAATTTCATACAGAGATTGCCACCACGTTTGTTGGTAGATGCCCTGGCCAATCCTAAAAAACGTATGTCTGATTTATTGGCTAGTTGATGTTCTGTTTGCCAGTGCAAAGCTAATGGTAAATTAGCACCGGTTTTGTTGAGACTTGACAAATGTTCTCTTATATGAATCCTCAACTGCCTGATTGTACTTCCTATATACAATTTCTTACAAACACATATGATTGCGTAGACCACAAATTTTGTTTTACAATTAATGAGATCTCGAATTACAATTTGTATCCCATTTTGATCTGCAAAAGTCTGACAATTGGGATGAGCATATTGGCACTGGTTACAGTTGCCACATTTGAAAAAACCTTGTATGTTTGTCAACCATGTTGCTTGTCTTTCTGTGCCCGAAGAATCAAGGAAAGAAGGACCGAGTCTGTTACAAAGAGTATTCGCTTTAGTAAAGATAAAGTTAGGTCTGTCAGAAACATATGGTGTAAGGTCTGAATCCAATTTTAACAGATGCCAATGCTTGGAAGCAAGTTTGTACAAAGTTGCAGAGTCACTTGTATACTGCGTAATTAGAGAAACAGGTCTCTAAATGGTAAAACACCTTTACGCATTCTTATATTCCCAAACTTTACTAATGAAGAAGATGCTGATCTAGCTGACAAATGGGAAGCCAATCTTACCCAAAGTTCCCAAACTATGATTGAATTACCTATAATGCATGCTCAAAGAGAGCACACCAGAACTCTATCAGCAATAAATTCTCTCAAAGAAGAGATCAAAGCCATGCCAAATCCCGAAACCACAAAAACAAAACATTTTGAAACAATGAATGAAATTCTCAGGGAATACCAGGACGAGATTAAATTTAGAAACTTTCGCAAATATTTTCGAGATGGCCAAGATTATAGTCAAGACCGAGTGTATGCTTTCCAAACTAAATATGATACTCTTTCACCCAGATCACGAGGTAGTACAGCCAATACTAGACCCACTAGTTCAGATCCTGATTCAGATATAGACACCTCACCATCTAGCTCTGAGACTCCCAAATCGGACACTGTCACTGCCAGTGGCAAGGGTTTTTTAGAGCAAATCAGACGTTACAAAAAGGGCAGCCAGCCTACCAACTATACCAAACAAGTAAGATTTCGAAATCTTCCAGTGCAAAATATGCCAACACCTATTTCCATACCAGGGGTACCAGGGGAGGCAAATCTAAACCCAGAATCCGAAAGAACAGGAATCTTAACAAGAGCAAACGCCAAGAGACAACAGAGCAGGTGACTCAGGCCAATTTAGTTGTTAACTTATCCAATCACAACTTGACAGATGATCAAATGAGGGTTCTTAATAAGGGACTTTCATTTGCTCCTTCCAAGCGCACAGATTTTGTACAATTCCAGATTGATCTTTTTAAGTTCACCAGGAAATTGAAATTAAACATTTTTTTTGCAACACATGTCAAACAATTTGTTCCAAAACCACAAGTACCTCCGCTTAGCCAACATACCATGATAGATATAGACCATATTGAGACATTGGTATCTCTTACAACAGATGTACCCTCAGCCAGAGAACACATTTTGTCAGACCTTCATGTCCAAACCAGGCATCTAGACATTATTGAGCTCAAACCCACATCCAAATTTACACCGATCTTTGGGAATGACAATATCATTGATACTTTCCGTAAGGCTATGACTAAGGACTTACATACTCTTTTGGACAATCCATCTAATAAAGCAAAGTACTCCAATTTAGATACATGAGAAATATTAGCTTTAAAACAATTAGAGGAAGATTCCACCATTACCATCAAGGAAGCCGACAAAGGCGGCAACATTGTGATACTTAACACAGAGGACTACATCCAGATGGGATTGAAACACTTACAGACACCAGACTGTTATATCAAACTCAGTAACA